>NC_092465.1:15987082-16304582 GCF_047495875.1 Pithys albifrons albifrons | reverse complement strand
TCCATAAGCTACATGGTGAAGTGAATGCCTAAAAGCTTTAATTGTATTTCTTTTATTCAGACAGGAGAGCTTCCTCACTCCTATCGTCTCATCAGCATCGTCAGCCATATTGGGAGCACATCATCTTCAGGTATAAAATACCATATTTTCTTCTTCATCTCTTAACCAGCTTAAAAAATCTGTAATACAGAATTACCATACCAGGATTATTTATTGAGAGGAATCCAGGCAGCAAAGTAAATCTTATCTCATGACTTGCTGATGGGGGAGCAGGTTGAGGCTGTCATGGTACCTGTAGAAAACATACAGCTTCTGGGCTCTGTGGAATTGCTTGTGCTTGTTACCTGCTGACTGAGGGAAGGATGGGGGGACCAGGATCTGAAGGGTCTTTCAGCATTTAAATCTGACATAGGTGTGTGGAGCAGGGTGTGTAGCACAGCTAACGAACTTACTGGTCAAACTGCAGCATGGAAAGAAAGGTGCCCAGAGAAGTTGCAGATGCCCCATCCCTGGAAGCTTTCAAGACCAGGTTGGATAGGGCTTTGGGCAACCAGGTCTAGTAGAAGGTGTCTCTGCCTATGGCAAGGGGTTTGGATTGGGATGATCTTTGAGGTTCCTTCCAACGAAGACCATTCTGTGATTCTCTGTTTTTAAGGTCATTATATCAGTGATGTCTATGATATCAAGAAGCAATCCTGGTTCACCTACAATGACCTGGAAGTGTCTAGAACTCTTGAGACCACTGTTCAGTGTGACAGAGACAGAAGTGGCTACATCTTCTTCTACATGCACAAGTAGGTGTCTTGGGGCATTTTGGTACTCATAATTACCTGCAGTTTATGAGGAAGTGGCTTCTCTTCTTCCTCTAGTCCTCTTGGCTGGAATGAAAACTATGCAGAATGACGATATTGAAGTGCTCTGCATTTAGAGGTGTGAGATTGTGTGTCACTAATACATAGGGTTTTAAGAAATGCATTAAATCATATTTTAAGAAGGGGATTCAGTGTCTTGGCTATGCATGCATTGCACCAGGAATCATAATGGAGCTTGAGTCTTTCCTTAAATGCTGTGATATTTATGAATGCCATTATCCCTGCCCCTAGCAGCTGTGTTTTTGCAGCCAAGATCATCTCAGGACACAGCCAAAATGAAGTTGGTAGGTAGAAATTATACCTTTTCAGGTACACAGAACTGAAGAAAGGGGGTTTTTCCTCCTCTTATGTCTTTATTGCTGCTTGTAGATGCCAGATAAGACACCTCTCTCTGCCAGGATCCGTGATGCTCGAGTTTGTGGATTAAATCCATTTGCTGGTTCCCTCAGGGCTGTCCTACATAGCAGTTTGTTATTGTATGTAGGTTTCACTGTTGGTCTTTCCCTCTCTTCTAGGGATATCTTCGATGAGTTACTAGAAACAGAAAAAAATGCACAGCCACTTAGCATGGAAGTTGGAAGGTCGATTCGGCAGCCTCTGTGAAGAGTAAAACACCTTGTTCCTCCTGAGAAGCAAGGCAGATTGTGAACTTGTGCCAGACAACGCAGGAGTAACAAACAGCTCAGGGCCAAAACAAGAGACAAATGATAGAAATATGGGATGCTCAGTTTGTTGAACCATCTGTGCAAATCCTGGGCCTGAACTACGAGTTTAAACCTTGACATCCTAGAGCGATCCTCCTGTGGTGAAGTTTTTATTGTTTCTCAAATACTTTGTCAGCATGGAGCCTTAAAGAGTTGTATCAAGCCACAAGACTACAGCTGCTCATAAACTGGTTTAAAAAATAGTGCAAAAAGAGACTAGACTTTAAAAGCCCATTCACCTCTGAGATGTGAGTGGTGAAGATTTACATATCACTTGACGCTTTTATTTTTCCCTCCAAGAGCAATTTAAGCAATAGACTGTAACCTGGCGTGTGTTGTGTTAGTAATATTCACTGGAAACCCAGATCACAGAGTAGGCTCTTGCCAGTTGTCTGGCTAACAGGCATTTTGGAATCACTCAAGCTGATGTGTTGTGACATTCATGGGTTTGTGAGTGCTCCGCTATTTACATGCGGTTCCAGGAAACAAGCTGTTGGTGCTGTGGAATGTATTTGATAACTGGTGGCAGCTCTGTCGTTTTTTTACACCATTCAGTCATCCTCATTTAGATATGAGATTATGATATATGTGATTTCTTTTTTGTTTTGCAAGTTCTATTATATGATTGCATTCTTTTTGTGAGGTTGTTGCATTGGTACCATTTGAAGAGGCAAGGTCTCTTGTTGGGTGTGCTGTTTTTCACACTGGAGTTGTGTTGCTTGGAGTGCTCCAGTGTGACTCTGGGGTAGCTGAACACCTGGAGCAGAGAGAGCAGTGGCAGGAGGTGAGGGACTTTGCATCCTCTGGAAGGGAAAGAGCGTTCTAGCATTACCCTTCCTGTGCAGGCCTGGATCATCATGAAGCAGGGATGCTGGGAAAAGGGTCTGCAGGGCAGCACCTGGCATTTGAATTGCTTTATGACTGAACCAGGCTCCTGCCTTGGTCCCGTTTTTTCCAAGGGTAAGAGGCTTTGTACTGCAGCTACGCCTCCATTCTCCTTTCTGAGGTGTGCAGAGTGCTCAAACTGTGAAACTAAACCGAGTGGAAAGCTTTCAGAACGCCCTTGTTCAGCATAAACAGAACATGGTTAGTAAGAAGTGTTGTTTTTTATTGGGTTTAGAGTCATGATGCTCCTTTTATAGCTTGTTTCAGCAGTGGGGGGAGAAGCCCACTTCATTTTTTTCAGCACTTTTGCACTATTTTAGCAGGGGCAGATGTTTCCTTTCACTGGTATTTACTCATTTCAGAGTTGCTGTAAGCAGAGTAATTGCTCTTGTTCTGGCCTTTAGTTCTGATTTTCGCAGCTTGAGTTTCAGAGGTGAAAGACTTCTTTAAGAAAAAAAAAATCACCTTTTTTGCTGTTGAAATAGTTTCTGAGTTTTTAAAACTATTGTTAGGAGTTTCTCAGGAATAAATCGGCTGAAGCAAAGCAAGGCAAAACCATCAATTTAGCAGACAGCAGACACCTTTCACAGAGACTTCCTCAACAGAGTTTATCCTGGCTGGAGATTTTGGTGTCTCAGTGGCCTCTTCCGACCCGTGTGCACAGCAGCAAGTGACAGCCATCAGTATCCTCCCCACCCCGAGCACTTTGGGGGACCCCAGTGTGGTGAAGAGGCTGACCTCCCTCCCAGTCCCTGTGTGTGACAAGCCTGGGGGCCCAGGTCACAGTGGTGTCTTCCTGGCCTCTGAGCTAGGAGCAAATGTTTGGTTGTAGACATGACACATTTATCTTGTGAGATGCAGCCCAAGGGGCTGTATATGTTAATTTATTACAAGGCATTATACTTTTCTATTGATGCTAATTTTGGTAGAATTCCAGGCGATGGGAAGAGGTGGTGACATGGGAGTTGTCCTTTGAACTGATCGCCCTGCGAATGTGATGGACTGCTCTGTCCAGAGGGCAAAGCTGTTTTCCCCAAGCACATCCCTTGCTCGTAGTGTAAATAACTGGGTATTTCTGTAGTATCAGAAATCAGCTGTGCTTTCTTGGGTGGCAAGGTTGTTTTTGCAAGGCACTGCACTCCAGTTAATTTTATAATAAAAACAAACATTGCCTGATTTTTCAGTACAGTAACTTTTGTTCAAAACTAGTTTTGTTTGGATCAAGATGCAAAAGCTGATGCTTAAAACCAGTGTTCCCTGTTTTACAAAAAATTCTTGCCTGTTATTCTAGCCATTAAGAATTTGCAGACATCTATTAATTAAGCTTTTTTGTTTGGCATATGGCAGCTCAGTTGCACCTTCACCTTTGCAGGAGTGTCCATGGAGCCCCTTCCTTGCAGAAGACAGCTTTCTCCCTGTCCCTGTCTGAGCAGGGGGGAGGAAGATAGGTATGTAATTCTCAAGGGATGTGCTGCCCACCAGCTGTATCAGTCCCACTGCTCACACTGTTGCAGCAACAAGTTCAGTAAGGTCAGCCTTTCCTCGTGGAATACCTATCCTGGGGTATAGGGAGGTGAAGCTCAGTTGTGGTCTCTGAACATGTGCAAGCTCTTCCTCAGTTAAATATTTACTTCCTTCTGAATCAGCCCAGTTTAGTGCAAGTGTAATTCAACATATAAACTCAAGGAATTCCCATCCCACTGTTTCTTTGTCCCTTCATTGTCTGACTGTGCTAATTTGCTCTTGATTTACACCCCTAATGCGAGAGGTGCAAAGCTTTCGTGTCAATGAACTAGAGCTTGTGTGGAGGTCCCTGGGGAGCCCTGGCCAGCAGGGCTGCCCAAAGAGCCTTTGCAAGGCAAGGACAAGGTTTCCCAACTGGAGTGGCAGCGTGGGACCAACAGGAGGAGGGAGCGGGGCTCTCCAAAGCCTGTGGCCATGGCATCGCCTTCCACCTCCTGCTCAGTGCAGCACAGATAACCATTGCGCGTGCATCTTCCTTCCAGTCCTGCATCTGAGGAAGGGCTGATTGCCAGCTCAGCCCTTCCTGCTGCGGTTCACCCAGCGTGGGGCACATGGGGAAAGTCGTGCTTCTGGGAGGGGTCTGGGAATAATTTATCTGCTTTGTTTTTAATGGAGCTAATTAATCCCTGTAATTGCCCACCAAAGAGAAAAAAAAGGGTGCAGGACCCCTGTCAGCTGCTGTCCATGTGGTCTGCTGCCAGACTCCAGCCTTGCTGGCCCCGGGGTGGCTGCTACCGGCTTCTACCTGCACCTTTACACTCTGGTTCTTTACACTGTTGATGTGGAGCAGCGCTTTTCTCTGTGTTTTAACAGACCTGTTCCTCTATTCTTTACAGTTTTTGCTCTTGGGTTCCCCCTGCCCATTTTTAAATGATGTGTAGATAGATTTTTGTGAAAATAAAACCTCTTTATTAACCCTCTCTTGATTTGGGATCTTATTTCCATGCTGCCTGGGCTGCTGCCTCTTGATGGGCACCGCGCCTCTACCTCCAGTTTGGCATTGGAACTTTGCTCAGTTGCCTGGGAACATCCTCTGTGTGTATTCAATGCCCTTCAGCACGTGCAAACCCAGCCCCCCCTGACAGGAATGTGTCCCCGTGGGGGACACCCCAGTGCCTCTCAGGATCCCTGTGGAACCCAAGTGGAAGAAAGATGCCCTCCTCTCCTGGGGCAAGGACAAGTGATCCTTGGTGTCTGTCCCCTCCTTTACCTTTGGTACCACACATTTTCTGCAGTTCAGCAGTTCAGGCGATAAGGGAGGGAGCGGCTCCAGCTGTATATTGGACCTTTAGCCTGGAGCTGCAGGGGTGGAGGTGGGATGGGACAGTTCTGGCTCCCTGGGCATGCTCAGCTTCTGCATCACCTCTGCATGCAGGGAGGGCAAAGGAAGGACTCAGAAAAGTTGCAGAGGGTCCTTGTGCTACTGGTGCCTGGTCAAGACCTGCATCTCCCTATGCCACTTCTTTGCTAAATAAGCCCCACACCTGGGCTGAGCTTGGGGGTTGAAGGGGGGAGGAAGGGGTGGCAGAGACACAGCCCTACTCTCCAAATTAATTTTATTTCATAAAAAATAAGGAGCTGCCATTGTTCCTAGGTGTAGGCTCCTGCTCTAGAAGAGTCCTTTGTCCTTCTTGAGCTTCTGTTGCTTCCACAAGGGCAGGTTGCTGAAGCTGGAGCGGTTCATGCCGAAAGCAGCCTCGAAGTCCTCATCTGAGAGATGGGCCTGGGGGAGGAGAGAGGAGGCTGAGCTATAAAAGCATGGGGGAGCTTCCCCTATCCTGCCCCAGAAGCTCCCCAGGCTCCTCTCACCTCCTTCCTGCTGGGGTCCACGCCCTGTGGCAGGTCCTCAGCTGAGGTGTTCACCAGCACGTCCAGGGGGAAGATCTCCAGTTTGGAGGGGATGAGGGTAGTGGAGGCAGTGAAGACCTCTTGCCTGGATGTGAGCACCTGAATGGGAGGCCAAGGTCACTTCGGGCTACCCCAGGGATGGAGGCATCAGGTTGGCTCCAGGTGTCCCCTCACTGGAGGGCCTGTCCTTACACCTGCCAAAGGGAGGGAGGGGTTTCTGTGCCCCCTTCCAGCCTGGCTGCCCCTCTCCCTGTGCCACTTACTGAGGTGAGCTGCCCAAGGCTGCTCTCATCGCCCAGCTCAGCTTTCAGTGTCTCGTAGGATTTCTTGTCCTGGGAAGGGGACACAAGTGCTCAGCCCCTCAGCATGGGCAGAGGTCAGACAAACTGCTGCCCACACCCCCGCAATGCTTCCTGGGACCAGACCCACATCTGGTCTCATCTGCAACCGACCCCTCCTACTCTTTCAAAGCCCCTCCATGACTCACGGCCCAGTTGAGAGGGTCCCAGGCCGGGAACCAGCCAGTGAAGGTGGGGGGCTCATAACCCTGCTTCACCACAATGATGGGGGTTTCAAGGTCACGCCCGCTGGGGTCAGTCTGCAGGTACTCCTGTGCCATCACTGCTGCCGCCTCCTTCTCTGACTCATTGGCACCATTCCCAATCCAGAGGAAAACCTGCAATGAAGTTACCATGTCCACCACTGGGGTGAGACTGGAGCCCTCTGAGGCCAATCCCAATCTATAGTTGGAGGGACATAGGATCTATCCACAGGGAAGAACACCAGCAGTCCAACCTCAGCAATTCCTGGAGCTAGAGAACTGGAAAAAATCATCATGGATATGGAGGCTTCCAGCCTCCTATTCTTTTACCTCTGGCTGCTGCAAGTCCTCCACCATCCCCCATCAAATCATCCTCTGGAACATCAGCTTATGGGTTCAAGGGTATGTCTACCATTCCATAGCCCCCCTACCTCACCTGGTCCTGGGTGTCTAGCAGGTAAATGTCATTCTCCTCCAGGTCATCCTGGGTGAAGTCTACAATCTCCATGGCCAAGAAGGTGCCTGTCTTGTTGGAGCACTCAAAGAGTCGGGGGGGCACAGAGGGGTTCTCCTCCTGCAGCCTGACAGAGGCCAACATGGTGGTGGGAGTAAGGCTTGCCCTGCTTGGGGACTAGTGGCCCTTCTTACCCCTGAGGGTGGATAGGGACAAGACATACCTCTTGCTGTTGGCATACTGGGACTTGCCCCCTAGAGCCAGCCAGAACTCAGGTGGCTCCTGTCCCTCCGCAATCACTGGCTTCTCCATCTTGGAGATTATGTCAGCCACGGTCTTGCCCATCTCACGTTCATCCCCACTGCAGCCCTGCCGAGCAAGCACAGCTGCTCCATCACTGGCCCTGGCCAGTGAAGGAGAAAGGAGAGGTGGGGACATTGTTTTTTCGGGGGGGGGGGGGTGCAGCATCCATGCCAGCGCCCAGCTATACCCACCTTCCCATACCAGAGGTAGCAGGTGCTGGGAGTTTTGAGCACAAAGACATCATTGGAGTTGAGGGAGGAGGCACGGACAGGCACCTCAAAGGCCTTGGTGTTGTACTCATTGGTGCCATGCACATGGAAGAGGCGGGTGGAGGGTGCGGGCTCTGTGCTGCCTGCCCGCGAGGTGCCACCCTGGGGGGCAGGGACAGGAGGTCATCACTGGTGCCACAGGCTCACCTGCCTGCCCACGCCCCGATGGCCCCGTGCTCACCGCATACACCACCATCTTGCCCTTGAAGATGGCCATCAGGTGGGCTGGCTCCTTGCCCATGGTGACACGGATCTGCACAGGCTCATTGTTGTACTTCTGGTCCAGGGCGACGGTCAGGTAAGCAGAGGCAGCCAGCTCATCTGTGCTGGCTTTGCGGCCCTGGTCAGGGCAGAGGGGGACTCAGCACGGCCTCCTCTTCCCTCATTGGAGGAGGGAATCCTCGTGCTGTTCCTATGAAGTAATGTGTAGGGGCAGAGCACCCCCAGTGCAGGGAGGTACATCCCTGTCCCCCACCATGGGTCAGTGACCTGGAAGTCTCACCTGCCAGAGGTAGATGATGCGGTTCACCTTGGGCCCCACAAAATAGGTGTAGAGCACCACATAGCAGTCCCCACCATAGAAGTGGCCCAGCCACTTCTTATCTACAGGCACCAGCTCGTTGTTCTCCACACGCCAGACCTAATGGGACAAGAATAGATTGCTGTCAGGGCTGGAGCATCCCCCTGTCCTGCAGACCCTGAACGCCATAGCATCCCCTGGTGTAGAACAGGAGGTGTTTGAGAGGGTCCCACATTCTTCCAAGGCCACCCTACCTCCACCTCCCCAGATCCATCATCCACCATCTTCTGCTGGGCAGCCATCTGGGGCTTGGCATGCAGCGTGGTGGCATCAAACTTCACCTGCTCTACCTTGGCTGCAATGAAAGGTAGAGGGGTGAGCCAAATCTCACTGACTTTGGGGACTCCACAGCCCCCGTATCACAAACCAAGCAGTCCTGCTGTGTTGGAAGGAGACACTCACCCACTTTGCCCACGGTGTGGGTCTTGCCCAACCCACTGCTCTGGTTTGGGACAGTCCATTTTTGAAAGAGCTGCCTGAAGATGGTTGACTCAGACCCATCGTTCTCTGTCTCTATGCTGGTGCTGGCTGGGTAGTTTTTGGCTTTGATGAAGCCCTGGAGTGATCCGAACACAGTGTGGACATGGAGGGCCCCAGCATCCCAGGGAGGAGCCAGGCTATCCCATAACCAACCCCTAACCCAATACCCACCAGCGCACTGCTCATCGCCTCCTGCTTCTCCTCCTTGTTGGCATTCTTGCCCTTCCACACGAAGATCTTGAGACCTCCTTGATCAAGGATGTAGCAGTCCTTGGAGAGGGGACAACAGCAGAAATTAGGACTTTGGGCAACTTTAACCCTTCAAAAGCTGATTTGGTTGGCAGTTTTGAAGGGTTAAAGCTGACAGGGAAATTGGACACTCCCAAGCATCCCATGGGGTAATGCACCTCATGCAGGAGCATGTCCTGAGTTAAGGGTCGAATCGCCACCTCCTGTATGACCAGGTTCCCGCTCTCATTGGAGATGCTGAGAGAAGAAAAAGAGAGAGAGGGTTAGAAATTGGGTTGGAAAAACCCACCCCCATCCTCACTTAGGAGTGTCAGGTTTTGGTAGGGCAACCCCCTCTGCATCCTGTTCACCACTCAGATCATGGTACAGATGGTGCCCAGGGATGCTCTTGCCCTGCCATGGTGGCAATCTGTTTTGTATCTTGACCTGCCATTCAACTCCCTCATGGCCACTAGGAGGGACAACGGGATATCAGGTGTGATGGTGCCACCCAGGAATATTGCTGCTGTACATGAGTAGGTGACACTAGCATGAGCATCTCTCCAGTTGGTATCAATCCTGTTGGCACCAGGGACTCCTCTTGCTCCAATGGCATCCAAAGGACCTATCCCCACCACTGCTGTGGCCTCGACCCTTCTTGGTGCCTGACCATGGGGATGGGAGTTGTGGGACATGGCAGAGATGGATGCTAGGTCCCTCTGGCACCATGCAAAATGCCCTCAAGGGTAACCCAACCCCAGCAACTCACTGGTAGAGCTTGAGGGAGGACTTGACTATCTGGTCCACTTTGTCATCAGGGATGACTGGCTGGATGTTCCTCTTCTCACCCAGCACATGTGTCAGGACCTTCATGAGCTCTGGCGAGGCAGCCTCATTCTCACCATCTACTACCCCCACCTTGGCACGGCCCCCACGTTCCCGGTCCCGGATGTCCTTGGCCAGGGTCATTGCCTGTACCCAGAGGAGAAGGGGTAAGCCTGGATCAGGGATAAGGTGATTGGTCATCCCCATTCCTTCAGGAGGAGACCCTGGGATGCCCTGGCCATACCCTCAGCCTCTCATTTCTGTTGCTCTCAGGGCCATTCCACTGGATGATGAGCTGCCCCAGGTCCAGCAGGAACACATCCCCCTGGTTGAAGCTTTTCCAGCTCATCTCCACCTGCAGCAGGATGGGATTGGGAGGTGTGGGTGTCAAGCAGGAAGATGCCTAGGACCCCAAGGCTTTGCAGCCCCCGCCTGCTCTCACTCAGTGCTGATACATTCAGTTTGTATTCCTCTTCCCTATCCCAAGAGGTGCTTTTTGGGGTGCAGTTGTTCCTGAGGTATGGCAGCATCATCCTGCACCCACTCTTGTCCTCTGCTTGAGGACAGCTGTCTGGAGGAGCTCTGACCTTATCCTGATCCCAAACAGCATGTCTGCATAGAGGCTAGTGGCTGGGGGCTCCCCACATCATGTAACTCACCTCTCCTGCTGCCACATTCTTCTTTCCCTTCACATGCAGCAAGCGCTGAATGTTGTAGGTGTTTGTCTCCACATGCTTCAAGCCCGAGGCCACTCCACCCTTCTTATAGCTGAGGCAGGGACAGACACGGTGTCAGCCCTGAATCCCCCCTCATAGCTCCAGTGGGGTCCCCCTCCCACCCACATGGTTGAGAGATGGAGCAAGACCAACTCTAGATCCTCCTCCTACCTCTCCCATCCCAGTGGAACAGTGCTGTCCCCATCCCATCCCCATGGAGGATGTCCCCACAATGCACATGCAGGGAACTGTCACCCACTGTGGGAGTGGGTTCCCATAGATGACTGACATACATGATTCCCTGCTTGAAGTAGGCACGGAAGGTCTCACTCTCATGTCCCTGGACCTCGCGGTGCTGCACGGCCACTGAGCCCAGGTGGTCATCCATCTGGGTGGTGTAGATGGCGGCTGCCCCTTGCTCGTCCTGGCTCGACTCCTTGCCCAGCCAGTAGTGGATATCATAGGTGAAGCCATTCCCAGACTTGCGTGTCTGCAGGACACCAGTCACTGCTAGAAGAGCCCCCATGTCCCCAGGCCACTCTGGCCACAGACACCCCTCCCTGCATCACAGTCCGTCCAGGGCAGAGCCCATTCCCAGTTCCCCATGTGACCCTCAACTGCCCTACCGACAGCAGGATGTAGCAATCCCCCTCATAGAAGTTGCCGTAGCTTTTAGTGGGCACAGGCACCATCTCCATGTTCTGCAGAAGAAAAGAACATGTCAGCCCTGGCGGGCAACTCCCCACCCCAACCCCATGCACTCCACTGCCCCCAGCCCCAGAACTCGTGTGGATTTAACTCTGGGTGCTGCACTGACCCCCCAAAACAGGCACTGAGGACACAAAGGAGGGATCTTTCCTAATAGAGACCCCCCAAGCAGCCCAGTGATGGGTGCCCAGGCTGGGCCCCTGTTCCCACCTCGATTCGCCATATCTGGATGCCTGGCGTGGTCTTGTTGAGTGTCCTGGTGACTTTGCCGCTGAGCTCCACCATAGTGACAGGTACCGCAGGCAAAGGGACCTGCCAGCATCAGCAACAGCCTCGTTAATGGCAGGCAGTGTCATTAAGAGCTGGAACACACCCAGCCTACCGTGCCATCTGCTTCCCTGCCTACTCTGCAGACAGCTCAGCCATAACTCCCCATCCAGAGCTGCACAGGGTGAGAAGAACCCTAGCACTGCAGTGTCAGGGCTGTGGGCACACAAAGAGGGCTGCCGTCCCCTCAGCTCAGATGGCACTGCAGCCACAGCTCCGTGCCAGGCTGGGCAGGAGTGGAGTCCCAAAAGTGCCCCAGTGCCCTGCCCTGTGCCCAGGCAAGGGACAGGGCTGTGCAGGGCACCCACAGCACAGCAGCTGCAGCTGGGTGCCACTGCTGTGCAGTGGCCTGTTCTTCTCCAGGACCAGCAGGAACCAGCCCTGCTCAGCTTTGTCCTGTCACACAGTGGCACAGCATGACGTGGCCACTGCTGGTGCCCTTACACACACACACACATGAGCAAGTACACTGCTGCTTCAGACCCCCTGCTTCCAAGCTTCTCCAGGCAGGGCACATCCTGGCCTCACAGAGGTTCTGAGAGTGCCAGGGCTCAGCCTCAGTGCTGCTGAGGTTGCCCACTGCCAGGCCAGCAGTACTCCCCACAAGTGGGCAGAGGGACCAGGCAGCTAGTGTCAGGCAAAGGCCCCTGGGTGCCCTGGCTGGTGGCTGGCAGGGAGAGCTGGCAGCGCCCAGCGGAGAGGTCTCTGTTTCCCCAGCCCTGCAAAACCTCACCTGGCCCTGCTGTGTTGTCCCAAAAGCACCCCAATCCCATCCCTCAGACCCAGGGCATAGCATCCCCCCAAAGCAGAGCCCCAAGGTGAGGCACAGGTGGGCCCCCAAGCCCCACCCCTATGCTACCCCAGTGCCAGGAGCGATGGTGGCCATTGGATGTGCTGTCCACCCCATGCCCACCCTCCATCTCCTCATGCCATTCCATCCCCTCACCCTATCCCATCCCCTCACCTTCCCTGCAGAGCTGGGCACAGGTGAACGCACCTAGGCAGAATGCTCAGGTGCCAGCATTCAGAAGACCTTTGTTCCCTCATGTCCCAGCCTACATTCACCATATAAGGGCAGGAACAGCCCAGAGTCAAGGTCTCTACAGTCCTCCAAGACTTTGTGGCACCTGAGAGCCCCGTTACTCATGGGGTGTTGCCCCTGGGTGTACTCTGCCCATGTGCTGCTTGTGCCTGTGATGGTGCCTCCCCAAGACTGTTACCCTCTTGGCCCTTGGCATTGAGCCTATCGTGACTTTTTTTTTTTGCCCCTCACCAAAAGGTTCCCTAGTGACAGCAACGGGCTGGACCAGGACATGTGAGCATCAGCCACAAACATAGAGGTGCTGTGATGGCACTGTGATGGGCTTTGTCACTGTTCTTCACTCTCCAGACCTCAAAATTCCCAAATGCTCCAAGCCATGGAGCACTAAGATCATGGCGATGGGTTTTCTTTGATGCCTCCTCCCCTCTGAAAAGATTTCCCAAAGTGATAGCAATGCAGTACCATCTTCCTGGGGCTTCCCCTTTCCACTCCCTATCTGGCATATCACTGCCCTGCCCATGGGACTGTCTCAAGGCTGTGACACACCTCAGCTGTAGGCTAGATCCCTGCTCACTCCCAGCTTTGACTCCTTGCGTTAGGCATCTCTGCAGACCCAAGGTCCCCTTGGGGATGGAAAGGGGGTACAGGGATGGGACACAGGGCTTGGGTTTGGGAGGACAGGACAGGGTGGTGGCACAGCTAACCCCTATGACCTGTTCCATGTTCCCAAACCCCAGTCCCAGGGATTGGCACCTGATGATGCCCTTGATGTCAGCAGGGAGGAGACTGAAGTCCTGCCCAGTGGCTCCCAGACCTGAAGGTGGTTTTGGGGAATGAACATGGGGTACCATAAAGGTGGAAGGGGAGGTGCCAGCAGCAGTCAGGTCCCCAGGCTTCCTGTCCCGCTTTTATCTCTTCCCCAGCCCTGCGGGATTGCTGCAGCATTATCTTGGCTGGCCTGCTGAGCCAGCACCCCTGGCCACCAGCACCACGAGCATCCCACGCCCTGCAATCACCCTGGCACCAGGCCTGAGCTGTGAGCCCCAAATCCTGCCTGACGGTCCCCCTGTCCAAGAATCTGCAAATTGATGACAGTGACCTGAACCAAAATGTGGGCAGGTCAGCCACAAAGGGGAGCCTTGATAGCACAGGGATGTGCTCTGCTGCTGCCCTCCACACCCCAGCCTCCTAAACCCTCCTAACTGTGCCACCCAGCTCCCAGCCCCTGCACTCCATGAGTGTCCCTATGCAACCCGTACCTGAGTTCAGAACCCCCAGTGGGCGTGAGGGCCTGAATTTTAGGTGGGGTGTAACACCCGGGTGGTCAGTTGCTCCTCAGTGGCCGTGTCCCAGGACTGAGTCCGACAGTGTGGCACTGGAGTGGGGGACCCCATGCCAGCCGCAGAGGGTTCACCCCTTTCCCGGGCCCCCCAGCCGGATCACTAATGAATTCAGTAATTAGTGCAGCCACCAGGGAGGACAGAGACTTCATTAATGAGGGGAGGCTGAGGGCCAATGAGGGCACGGGGCAGGGCGGCAGCCAAGAGATCCTCCCCCTCCCTCAGCAACACAGCGCCTGCATGTGGCCAGCAGGCTGCCTGGGGAGCGGGGATGTCACAAGTCCCCCCCGCACCCACCCCCACCCCAAGTGCTCTCCAGTCTGTGGAGGAGGCCTGACACCTTATTTGGAGCAAACTAATGTTCCAAAGCCAGCGGGGTGGGGTGGGGTGGGGTAGGTGTACAGCCCCCATGGTAAATTTACCCCCTCCTTGTTAAGGGATAGGGTACCCACCTCCGTGGCACCAGGGACCTTTTCCCAGGAGGAGGGGGAACGAACTGGGAGGGAGATGCCAGAACAGCCGAGGAGGGGGGTGTGCCCTGGAGTGTGAGGGTGTCCACTTGGCACGAGGCAACCCTGCAACCCAAGGGTGCTGCCCCAGCACTGATCTGCCATATCCCTTCCCAGGGGATTTAGGGGATCCCAGTGGCACCCCATTATCCCACTATGCATAGCCATTAGTGACACAACCGTGACATGCGCTTGTGTCCACACATGCACACACTCAAGACTCCCCCTTCCAAGATGGTTTGACAGCTTTAATCACATGAAGGCACTTGGATCTGGTACCCCAGCCCTCCCCAGTCCCCCCATAGGCCCCCGGGCCCCCCAGGGGTGCCCAGCACAGGGGCCATGCTTCTCGGCTGCCGCAGCACCCCAGGAGACTTGCTGGACAAGCGGCTGCGCTGGTGCCGTTTGACTTGTCTAATGTAAAGTGCTGAGTTCAACCCTCCTGGAGGGGCAGGATGAGGCGCTGGGCTGGCGGGGATCCAGTGGGTGTGCTGCACCACCCCCACCATCCCCCGCCACGGGGCAGGGGGGGAGGCAGCGTGGGCAGACCCCGCTTACCCCCAGCACCGGGAGAAGGGCAGCGCCGACAGCAGCCGGCTGAACAGCACCGGAAAGCTAAAATCCCTCGCACCCACCCCCCAAACTACTGCCCCACTGCCTTCGCTGGCACAGCAGTAAAAAGGCACCCATGATTTTTTGGGAAACCGTTGCTTTTCCCTTTTAAAAAGATATGAGGCATAGTCCATATTGTGACATTAAAAAAGGCCTGGTTGAGCTCAGCCCCTTGCTAAAACCCCTCCCTGAGAGCCCTCAGCCACTCAAAGCTGGGGGACACCCTGACAGGAGTCCAACCCCACTGTGGTCAGGGTAATCCCAGGCTACGGGGGAGGGGGGAGCTCAAGTGCCCCCCACCTCTGTCCAGCTGAGGGACTGGGGCTGGTATAAAGCTGGAGGGGAGCCACACTAAGGCTGGTATGGGTGGCTGTCCCTCCCAGGAATGGCAGCCTTTGGCAGAGCTGCAGATGGATGGGAAGGGGGTGTGTGCTCCCCACCCCACTCCAGGAGGGGACTCCATGCTGGTGACTGGAGTGCCTCCCACTGACACAGTGTAACTGGAGAAGGGGGGAGGCCCCCTCAACATGGGAAGAAACTGAAGGTGGAGAAGGAGGGTTAATGGGTTAACCTCCCCAGGCACAGCCCTCAAGGGCTAAAGGGCAGCACATAAACACAGTGTCCCAAGGCACGTGGTGGGCATTTGTGCTCAGGGGCTCAGCCCTGAGGCCTGGCTGTCCCCGAAACACACCCCTTATGCGAGGGAAGCACAAGGCACAAGGGTGGGCAAGGACATGCCCCCCACGAGGTGATCAACTGCACCCAGGGCAGAGTTAAGGGTATGGTGGCAGCCCTACACACCAACAACAGTAAGACTCCCCGTTTCTGGAGAATGACAAGGTGTTAACCTGTCCCATAAGCCATGCAGACAGGGGCCAAAGGACATCAGGCCCCCAGCAGGCAGAGCCTGGACAGGGGGAATCTAGACCCCCGCCAAAGGCAGTGGAAAGCAGCAGCTGCTAACTCTCCCCCTCCCCACTCGGGGGGACACAGAGGGGAAAAGGACCTGAGAACCATTTTGGGGAAGGGAGACAGAGATTAGGGAAGCGTAGGGGCTGAACAGTGGGGGAGGATGGGATTCCCCCAACAGGTCCTCAGTACAGCAAGGCAGCAGGTCACCCACAGCTCCCCTTCTCTGTGGGAAGGACACTCATCTCCCTGGTGGAGGCACCCAAATCTCCCATCACCAGCAGGCAGGGAGGGCACTGTGCCCACCAGGGCTGAGGAGGATAATGGGGGGCACACCGGGACCCCCTTCCTCCCCCAAAATAAGGCACCTGGCTCCCCCGGCGGTGCCCCTCGGCAGCACCCGGCCGGGGTGGGGGGGCCACTAGCTGTTAGTCCGCTGCTTCTTGAGCACTGCATACACGTCCTCCACCTTGCTGAGCCGTTCGAAGAAGGGCAGCAGGTCCAGCAGCTCCGTGTCTGCCATGTTATCAAACCAAGAGGCTACTGGCACCTGCAGGTGGCACAGGGGCAGCAACTGACATGGGGTCCTCCACTATTCCCCTCCATGCCACACCCAGCCTCACCCTGGGGGTACGTACAGCATTATCAGGGTGAAAGATGTAGGATGCTGGCGAGTTGTCCACAATGATGATTCGGCGCAGGTCACGGCCCAGACGGCTCAGGTCCTTCACATAGTTGCCACGATGGAAGACACAGGATTCCCGGAACAGTCGTGCCCGGAAAGCCCCCCATTTATCCAGCAGGTCAGCCACAGGGTCTGCGTACTACAGGAACAGGAGAGGCATCACTGGGTCACACCATGGCACCCTGCCCACCCCTCAGTGACAACAGCATCCAACTGTCCATTGGTGTAAGGCCCCACTGTGCCTCAGTTTCCCTGGCCACTGCCATAGAGTGGCAGGCAGGGAGACTGCCCAAGGCTGGCACTGCCTGTAGGTATGCAGGGGACAAGGGGCCAGAGACACCTGTGGGTAGGCAAACAAGGGGAGCTATGCCACCCAAGGGGTGTCTGGGAAGGGGGAG
The DNA here is from genome assembly GCF_047495875.1 of Pithys albifrons albifrons. NCBI lineage: Eukaryota > Metazoa > Chordata > Aves > Passeriformes > Thamnophilidae > Pithys > Pithys albifrons. Next base: position 16,287,823 of record NC_092465.1, on the reverse strand, counting down.
ACAACAACAGAGGGACAGCAGGCACACCCACCTTGGCCAGGCTGGCAGTGAAGAGCACACACTCAAAGAGCTCGCCCATGCGCTGCAGGAACTCGTCCACGTGTGGCCGCTTGAGCACATACACCTGTGGGCATAGGGCAGAGGGCAGTGCTGCTGGCACTGGCCACCCGGCCCCCACACCCACCCTAAGAGACACACCCATGAGCAGCCACGGAGCAGTGGCTCCCTGATGAGGAAACGAGGCAAAAGATCTGCCTGCACCTCATGCTGTGGGGGCTGTCCTGCATGGGCTGAGGATGCCATGGCTCCACAGGGATATCCAGGGTGAAGCGTTCGGCCAGCTCCAGAGCCAAGTAACCGAGAACAGGCTGACTGCCCAGACCACAGCCTATCCTGGATTACTTGAACCTGGGGCTGGCCACTGTAGGAGGGCATTGTGCCAGGACCCCCCCTCACCTCTCTGCACTATGGGAAGAGGGGCACCTGCCTCTGCCCCCCAAGATGCCTGCTCTAGCACCCTGACACCCCCAATTACCCCTCAGTGCACAGCACTGTGACGGCTCCTGATCCCTGCAGAGAAGAAATGATGCCCCCCTCCCACTGGGCACCCTGCCATTACCTGGTGCATGATGCCATCGATTTCCACAGGAATAATGAAGTCGGCATTGTTCACCGGCTGGGGAAAGGCACAGCAGGGTCAGCGCTGGGCAGGCACCACCTGCCCAAATGCTGCCTGCCCTCTGCCCACCATGAACCCCTGCCAGTCCCACAGCCCCCTGCAGTGACACCTCATGTGACCCAGCCATGCTGTGATAGGTGCTAGGCATCACTTTGCGGCGAAGGCAAAGAGCAGGTTGGAGGTGCACATGGCAGGAGATGTGGAGTGGCCGAGGGTGTCCCCCACCTTGAAGGAGCTGTGCACCAGTGTCTCATCCAAGTCGATGACCACACAGAGCTTGCTGGCGTCCTGTGGCTTGATCTCAGGCAGGAGGTGCTTGACAGCAGCCTACAGTAGCGGGGCACAAGGGGTCAGCCATATGGCAAGGGAATGCCCACTGAGAGCATGGGCACTGGGAGAAATGACCGTTCATCCTCCCATCTTGGCCACACAGGAGAGGCACAGGGAGTGGGCAGTCCATTGCACCCAGTGCCAGGCAGGGGGTGAAGGGTTACCTTGGGCAGTGCCCCGTTTTCCTCCACCAACAGCGGGGTGCCAGTGGTGCCAGTGCAGGGCTCCCCTTCATCCCGGCACAGGCAGCAGAAGAGGGTCTGGAAGATGCTGCGGCTCCGTGGCTTCTTGGCAGGAGTCTGGGTACCTGTGGGAGGGCAGGAGGGGGTGAGGAGGAGGTACCCCTGGCACAGGGCTGGAGGGCAGGTGACACTGGTTTGGGTGTTACCCCGGAGCTCCTGCGTCCTCATCAGACCCTGGCTGCCCTTCCTGCCCCAACAAGTGACGTCAAGGCCACCAATGTTTGGTGACCACCCACAACCCCTTGCTCACTGCACGAATGACCCCTGGGAGGCCCCGCTGCATGGCTGGAGACCCTACAAGAACAGCGCGGGGCTCAGCCCGGGGGCAGCGCCCTTGGACCCCGGCCGGTCCTCGCCTTTGCACAGACCCACAGGCGGGGGTCCTGGGGGCGGGGCCTCGCCGAGGGGGCGGGGCTTGCGTCCCTTCTTTCCCCGCCTCCAGACAGCTCGCTGCTCTCATTGGCCGGCTCGGGCGCACCGGAGGCGAGAGACCAATCCAGGCGCAGTGCCCACCCTTGGGCGCCGTTCCCGCTGTCACCATTGGCGGGTCCGGGGGAAACTGAGGCACAGGGGTCGCTCCCGCCCCGGGGGCAGCGCGGCCGCTCCAGCCCCGGCCCCGGTACTGCCGCAGCCGGGCCAGGGACCGACCAGGCGGGCCAGGGCCCCGCGCCCCGTGGCGGGGAGCCCGTGACGCAGGAGCTCTCCGCTGTGGACGGGGCCTGTTCCCACGTTTGTTCCTCCCGGCCCTGGCAGCTGCCCAGGCCGGCGGGCAGCGGGACGGGCAGCGCCCCCCGCCAGACCCCATGGGCGGGGCGGAGGGGGTGCGGGGGATGCCCGGCACTCCGCCCCCTTCCTGCCTCAGTTTCCCCGTGGGCGCTGCGCGCGCCACCCGCCCGGCTCCGGAGAAAACAGCGCAGATACTCCGAGCAGCGCCCCGAGCCTTTCAGGGACACCACCGGGATTCGGGGAAGCCGCAGGGGCCGGAGCACGGCCCTTCGCGCCCAGGCAGGCGCAGACAGCCCAGAGCTGCAGACCCACCGCATCTCCCCAGCCCTGGGCAGCGCAATGCACGGGGGCGGGTTGAGACGGCCCGCAGCGCATCACACCCTTCGGGAGCAGGCCCCGAGCCTCCCGGGGACCTCCCTTTCTCCTCTCTCCCGCGCCGTGGGGGGATCTATCCCCCCCCCCCTCCCCCCCGCGCATTACCTTTCTCCTGCTGCGGGGCGCTCCCCTCCTCCCTGCTAACCTGGGCGATGATGGACTGGTGCTCCATGGGCGCCGGGGAGGGGGGGATGGGAGGGGGCGGCCCCCCCGGCGCGGCCCCCGGGGGGGGAGGCGGGGCGGGCGCCGGCGGCGGCGCGGGGCGGCGGGCGCGGGAGCGGCGCCGTGGAGGAAACTTTGTTACAACATGGAGTTTCCTCCGCCCGGGCTGGGGCTGCAAACATGGATCCCGGGCGCGGTTTCAAGGAACCCCTTAAAAGGGCAACGACGGGGGGGGGGGGGGGGCCCTCCTCCTCCCTCCTCCCCCTCCTCCCGGCACCCGCCCCGCTGGGGAGGAGTAGGGGTCCCCGTCGAGCCGCGACCGGATAGAGTAGCTGTCTGTGGCTTGCGCCATGGTGGTCCCCGACACCCCGCCGAGTTTTCCTCCACACTCCCCCGCCCCGACTCAGAATGCGGGATCAGTCCTGCTGTCACTCCCATCCAGCCGGCAGTCCCCGGGGAAGGATCCCCCTGCAGCTACCCCCGGCATATGAGCCGCCCACTCCCGCATGCTGGGTATCCTCTGGACCAGAGATTCCCGGGCTAGTGGCTACAGGCTGGGGAGTCCACTTGTAATGTTGGCTTTTTAATCTAGCAAACAGGTTGAAGAGTTTATTTCCCGGTTTCGATTATATCCCTCCTCGAGGGCACATCCTCCATTGCCAAGGCAGGCCAGCGGGACGAGGCAACAGGTGCTGGAGAGCTGCACCAATAACCATTTTTTTCCCTGTTGTTTCCTCTTCCTGCAATTCCCCAATCATCTGGACAATTAATAGGTCTGTATTATCAATATACATATTTTCCCTTGAAATTCCTTCCCTCCCGCCTTCAGGGAAAGCGGGGCTGTTCCCAGGCGCAATCCGAAAAGAAAAGCGAGTCTTACTAGGAGCTTGAGGTTGGCACAACCCTCTCAGGGGAAACCCGCGTCCCGCTCCCCAATCCCTCAAGTGCAGCATCCGCCAGACTCAGTCCCCCCTCCTTCTGCAAGCCTTACGGGGTCCTGCCGGGGCAGCCCCTCAACCCCGCCCCAGGCAGCGTCCGGCCCTGGGGGGGTCCCAGCCTGTCCCGGTCATCTCCATCGCCATTTTGATGGCAGGAGATGGGGTGCACTGTCAGCGCTGTCCAGGGGCTACAGCAGATTCGAAATTTCCCATCTGAGTTCCCTCGAAAGCGTTCTATCTCTCCCACCTGAGGTTTGGGAACTTAAGGGGCTGGGATCGCTCTTTCCAGCCCGGGAGAGATCTGAGGCACTGGCGAGGCAGTGATGCCGGCGGCAACAGTCCCGGCTACCGCTCTGCCCCTCCGGCACCCCGGGACCGAGTCGGCATGGGACGCTGAGAGCAGCGCTAGGAAACGAGGCTGGGAGGGGACCTGTCCCCCCTTCCAGCGTGGGCCACAAGGAAACACGATACATGCCCACAGGTGACCCGACTGGGAAATGGGGTCCTCAACTGGGAGGTGTTTCCACAGGGAATTGGGATGCTGCTGGGCTGGTGGGATTGTTGCAGTGCAAAAACCTGTTCACACTTGCGGTTCCTATGCTCCCAGCTCAACGTGTAGCATCCCGGCACCACGGGCTCCTGGGGAGCTGTGGCAGGGACTGGGCTGTTGCTGGGAACTGGGATACTGCATCCTGCCACCTCCTCTGACGGTGGGCAGCCGTCATGCCTCAGTTTCACTGCTCCTCCACAGTGCCGGAAGGGAGGCAGCCAGTTTCCACACCAGATGCCCAGCACTGCCCACCACCGTGGCAGGAGAAAAGGAAGAAAGCAGCTGTGCTTCCTCTGTTTTCTATTTTGGCCTGACCTGTGTGTTCCTTTAGCCCACGTGGAGCTGGACAGGATGCCTGCCTCATCCCCAGTGGCTGACTAGGCTGGTCTGAGCTCCTGGGGGATGCTGCTCCCTGAGGTGATAGCTGCAGAGGCCACACGCTGTCCTTTGCAGGACCCCTGTTTCTTTGGCCACATCCTCTTCCCTCCCTAATGAAACCTGATGAGCCCTGCCAGGCCCTGCCTGTCGTCCAATTAATGCAATTAGGAAAGTCTCCTGGCCATCGCTTGCAGCAGCAGTTAGAGCATCATTTCTAGCTCCACTGCCTGCTAATGGGCAGGTTGAGTAGCTGGGGAGCTCATGAGAATGTTGTCCCCATCCTGGGGCTGTGGGACATCCTGCACCCTCAGCCCAGGCCAGGGACAGGCAAAGCCCAGCTGGATTGTTTGAGCTGCAGGCACAGAGCAGAAAATCGCCAGGCTCCCACCAACTGAGCACTGAGGAACTGCTCTGTGCCACCCTACTGCCCACAGGCTGGGTCCTGGATGCTGTCCCCTGTTCCCCAAGCTAGCCATATCCCTGGGAGCTCTGCCCCACGGCTAGGGGGGCACAGAAGGGTCCTGCGGGGGACAGCTTTTATTAAGAGCTGCGTGAAGGTGGGTGCTTCCAGGCTGGAGATACTCTGGGTTGCGGATCCCACTTGGAGAAGACCAAACTCGACAAAGCCCTGCGGAATCCCCTGTTCCCCAAAGCAGTCAGGGCCTGCACCCCACACACCCAGCCTCTATTAACTTTTTGCCCATTAAAGACCACCTCGATGTCCCTCTGGCTTTGGTGGCCTCCTCAGGCCTGTACCCCTGGGGCATGTAAACCTCGGGATAGGGGAGTCTCCTGCACGAACCGTGGTTGGGGGAAAGGCCCCTAATGCTCCTGCAGCGACTGAGACGGGCACCTTCGTCTTTCGGTGGGCCCCACAGCCCTGGCCCCTCCTTCAAGCAGCCAGAGGCCGGGCCAACGCAGAGGCGGGAGAGGCACCGCCCCACCCCGGCTGCCATCGCCCTTTTAAGGCAGGGGAAATTCTTCACATAAACAAGCACGGCCCCCGGGAGAGGAGTTGGGGGGCGGGGGGTGTCCCTTCCCGGAGTGGGGGGCACAGGAAAGGGGGGGGTTGTTCGGACCCCTAAATGCCCCCTCCACCCCTCGGCCAGTGTGTCGGGAACTGGGATTTGGGTGTCTGTGTGGGGAGTGTTGGGGCGACGGGGGGGGGGGCCTTGAAACAGCCAGGGAGCGTCTCGCAAGTGCGGACCGCGGCGGGGGGCGAAGCGCGGCGGGACCCCCCCCCACCTGCAGTGCGGGACCGGGGCGGGTGGGGACGGCCGCCCCTGGGGAGGGCCGGAGTGGCCCCGCATCCGCACCCGGCGGTACTGGCAGGCGGGAAACGGGGCATCCGGGGCGGTGAGGGCACGGTGGGACCCCCAACCGCCCCGCTCCCTCCCAGGGAATGCAAAGGGCTGGCCTGGGCCCTCCGGAGCACCCCTCGGCCACGCGTGGGTGACTCCGCCCGGGGCAGTGTCCCCGGGACACGGGAGAGTCCGAAAGGGTTCTCAGTCCGCCCCGGGGCCGCGCAGCAGCAGCGAGGTCGAGGCCAAGCTATAAACAGCCATTTATCAGCTATCCCCCCTTTCCCCGAGTTTCAGAGCCCCCCGTGGGGCCGGTGCCAGTCCCTGGGCTCGCCCCGCCGGCGGTGGGGAGTGGTTATCGGTCCGCAGCGTTGATTAGCGGTCCCAGGCGGTGATTAGCGGTCCCCGGCGGTAATTAGCAGTCCCGGCGGCCGGCGGTTCCCGGCAATAATGAGCAGGGGAAGGCTCCGACGCGTCTCATTTCCCTATACTAGGGGATGGGGGCGCCTCCCTCTGCTATCCCCTTCCCTTCCCTTCCCTCCCCCCGGCCTCGTCCCGCATCCACCCTGGACCAGCACCCCTGAACTGGGGGGAGAGGGGGCTAGGCTCTAAAAGCTTGGGGGGAGGCCTGTTCCTGTGTCAACCTCTTTCTTGCTGGGTGAATTTCTGACCAGAGCATCGTCCCCGGCCTTGGAGTGGCAGCAAATCGGTGCCCTGTGTGAGGAGGCCGTGCTGGGAAGGGACAGGAGGACAGTCAGCATGGACAGGCTCTGTCAGCGGGTCCCTGTCAGGGTCGACGGGTCAAGGATGACACCAAAATTGAACCGGCTGTGGTGGCCCCGGGCCAGGAACCGGGCTCCATGTGCGATGCTACATGTCCAGATCTGCAGGAGCAAAGAAGGCAGGTCGGTGAGCACCCACCGAGCATGCTGTCCCTCCCCATCCCGCAGTGCCAGCCCTACCAGGTAGGTGATGAAAGCCACATAGGCAGCCAGCAGCAGGCCCAGCGGGATGTGGTACTCCAGGCCCTGCAGCGTTGGCAGAAAGTCCACCACGAAGTAGATGTTGATGGCACAGACCAGCCCCGTAATAAGGGCCATCAGTACCTTCCCTGGACTGAGAGCAGGGCAGTGGACATCAGTGCCAGGGCAAAGCCCCCACCCCATGTGCCACAGGGCACAGTTGGTTGGAGCAACTGGGTTTATACAGGATCAGGACCTCAACCAGGACATCTCTGCACCCCACAGCTATGTTTCACCCCCGTGGTGGAACTCTCAGTGTGGACTTCAGCCATCCTCCAGATCCAGAGCTGGCAGTGCCAAGAATATGCTGAGGACCCAGGAGCACCCAAGGAGCCACGTATGGCCTTGGGAGGAGGATGGAGAGGGTGGTGACAGGGTCTGTCCCAGTCTGGCTGCCCTGGGCAGGTGGGAATGAACATACCCCTCCAATGTCCATACACTAATTGCCTCCATGGCATGGTTGAGGGGGGCAGGATGGGCCAAAGGGATGGTACCTGCAGCTGGAGTGCCCCACTCCACCCTCCTCTGTGCCTCCCCTTGCCCTGGCACTCACAGGCTGTTGGTGAAGTCCTGCATGAGTGGGTGCAGGCTGGTGAAGGTGAGGACAGGCAGGACAGCGAAGGGCAGCTGTAAGGAGAGGAGGATGAGGGGGGCATGGCTGCCAGGCTGGAGTATTTGGGTGCAGGTGATGCCCCTTCTCCCTTACCAGGATGCTCTGCAGGACATTGAGCAGGTCATTCATGCCTGTGAGGTGGCTGACATCCTTGAAAGCGGCTACGAAAATGGTGGGCAGGATGGCAAAGGAGCGGGTGAAGAGCACCCGGGTGAAACGAGACCAGCGGAGCTGCAGAAAGCCCTGCGACACAGCAAAACTTGCACCCTCGCCATACCTGAGGCACCATGTCAGGGCAGTCCCTCAAACCCTGGCTGGGAGGAACATGGGGGGCATTGTCCCCTCTTCTGTGCCAAGGATCCTGACTGGACCCTTGCAGGGCTGTCAGGCCCCACTAGGTGTCAGCTCTGGCTCATTAACAGAGGATTTAATTAGGGAAACACTGCATGGGGCACCCACAGCGTGTCCCAGAGGGTAGGGGTAGCCATGAGGTGGCAGTGGGTGGGCACCGTTCCCATCCCACCTCTTGGGGACCAGGAATGCCGGTGCTAGAAAGCTGCCACCTACCAAGGGAGATATGCTCTGTGCCTCACTCTCTGCAGAAACAGGGGCCAATTAACTTTTCCAGATACTGCTGGGGGGAATGTGCTGCCCATAGAACCTCCCACCCAGTGCCCACCCACTTGTGGAAGCACGGGCCAGCATCCCTGTCTCTTACCTCCATGACGAACTGTCCTGCGTAAGTCCCAGTCATTGTGGAGCTTTGTCCCGCTGCCAGGATCCCAACAGCCCAGATGTACAATGCCACTGCCCCAAAATAGCACCCCAGGATGACGCCCTGTGTGGGGATTCTCCAGTGGGCATCCCAAGGTGTCCCCCACTCCAGGCAACCCCATCAGCTCCCAGCTTTTTAGCAGGATTGCAACAGCCCTCAGCCCCAAGGGTCAATGTGGGGAGTGATGTCCCTTGAATGGGAGTGAATGCTCACTGGGCACAGTCTGGTGCCACTCACCCCCTGGTAGATATCCACAGAGACTGTCTCGTTGTTGGTGGGGAATATGCTGGCATAGTGGCCGATGCTGCTGTTGACACACTTGTTGTGCTGCAAGGCATGGCAGGCACAAGTGTGACAGCCAACCCGTAGTCCCCACAGACAGGAGGGTACCCCCACACACCACATCTCAGGCGATGACGACACCCATTCTCTAAGGAATGCTCACCCTGCCCATCTCCACAGCTGAGCACAGCTGTCACCTCACTTTGGGCACAAGGTGACACTCACCACATCCTCGTTTCGCTGGTGGTAGAAAGCCTCACCGAAGACAGCCATGATGAAGAGGTTGATGAGGAAGGAGACAAAGAGGGCCAAGCACGACTCGATCAGGAAATACATGTTGGCCTCCTGCACTGCCTCCCTCTTGGACCGGTCGATTGCCCGCGTCTGGGCATGGCCGGTGATATGGGTGTCATGGGGTCAGGTGAGCACCTGTGTCCTGCAGCCAGGACCAGCTGGTCCCCACCTGAGACACCCTGGGGGGGCAGTGCCTATGGCAGTGCCTCGGTCTCACCTTGACCAAGGAAGAGTGGAGGAAGATGTTGTGGGGCATAATGATGGCGCCAACGATGCCCACGGCTTGCAGCAGCTCCTCTCGCCCACAGCCCGGGCAGTAGGGCAGGAAAATGCCCTTCAGCACCTCTGCCTGCCCTGGCCTCACCACCACGTACTGGGGATCAGTGGGAAGGGGCACTGTGAGCTACTACCCCCCTGCTGCAGGCTGGCAGCAGTAGGGACACCCTGTGGGGGTCCTTTGCCAGCGCCCTGTGGGAAAAGGGTTGTCCCCAGCTTCCGCTTTCACCTCATAGCCAAAGGTCAGCGCCATGATGGTGATGAGGAGGCCGAAGAAAGCCTCCAGTTTGCGGAGCCCTAGAGGGGTCAAGAGATGGGGTGAGACAGAACAGGGGACACTGGGGTTGCATTGGGACCAGAGCTGCCTCGGTGAATGTACCCCAATCCCCCCATCCAGGCACTCACCATACTTATCAAGGAAGAGGAAGAAGAGGGTGTCTATGATGGTGATGAGAACTCCACCCCAGAGGGGAATGCTGCAGGATGGCAAGAGGGAGATTAGATACATGCCCCTCTGTGGAGTGTGGCCATGGGGAAGGCTAATGTGTACCCATGGGGAGGCTCACCGGCCAGCTGAGAGCAGGCTGAAAGCAATGGCTGTCCCGATCACCTCCTGCATGTCAGAGCCGATGATGGCGATCTCCATCATGAGCCAGAGCAGCACGCGGGGTACCTGGAGTGGCCAGGGCACCATGAGGTGTCTGAGCCCACAATGTACCTTCTCTCCAAGCGACCTGGCACAGCATCCTGGGTGGGAATCCTTGTCCCCAGGCTGTGGTAGGCCACCCAGAGTAACACGGGAACCCCAGCAGACCCGTCTCAGTTTCTCACATGACAATCTCAGGGTGAAAGATGGATGCTAAATCGCAGCCTACACCCCCATACCCATCTCTGCCCCAGTGGGAGTTGAGGATAGGACCCAGCTTTGAGAGGGGAGGGGATGGCAGGGCAGAGGGATTCATCCAACCGTCCTTTTGGGGATCTGGCATTCAGCCAAAATCTCCTTGCTTGTTCTCCCCTCAGCAGAATCCTGCCACCTAAACGGGACCCCGAGCTCCTCCCCTCATTTGCTATGTGATCCCTTCCCTCAAGCCCCTTGAGCTTCTTCCTCAACTTGCCCAGGCTCGAACCGCGTCTGGGCTGGGAGTTGCTGCCCACGTGCCTGGGCTCACCCACCCCAAGGGACGCTGTCGTATGTCCCCAGGTCGGACCAGGACACCAAGGTAGCTGCTTGCTGCCCCTCACCCTCTGTACCAGAGATGGGGGGCGCCAGGGCTTGGGGGGTTTGAGGGAGCCCTTGAGAGAGAAAAGGCTCTTGCAGCATCTACCTGCTCCTCTCCAGCCCCACAAGTCCCTGCTAGGACTGTCACCAGCCCAAGTGCAGGGTCCCCCCAGACTGTGACTCCAGGGGGCTCCCTGTGGCTGCTCACCTTGGGGTAATAGAGATAGCAAATCTCACTCAGGTCCTTCCCAGTCACCACGCCCAGCCGGATGGCCAGGCGCTGGCACAGCAGCCCCAGAACGGTGGCCCACAGCAGCACCCACAGGAGCTGGGAGGTTAGGAAGAAGGGAGGGAAGGAGGCTACAGGGACCAGGAACCAGGCAGGATATGGCTGCCCAGGCGTCCCCAGCTCAACCAATTCAGGGATGCAGGGAAATAGAGGAAGTGAAGGTGATGTCCCAGCCCAGTGCCACGGGCCCTGCCGTGCGCTTCCCGCTCCCGGTCTGGGGAAGCTGGCTGCTGCAGGGCTGGGCAGCCGTTTGCACAGAAGGGGTTACGAAACCCCCTCGTGCTTCCTGAGCCCGGAGTCAGGGGGCCCAGGGCTCACCTTGAACCCTGCCACTGTCCCGCACTGCAGGTCTGACTCCACGTTGCCTGGGTCCAGGTAGGCAATGCTCATGAGGAAGCCAGGACCAGTAAAAGCCCAGAGTTTCCTAAAGCTGAGCCCAGGCTGGGACAAGGCAGCAAGTCAGAGCCAGGAGTTCCCCTTAAAAACCAGTGTTTCCCAGTTGCACACCCAGTCCCCTTTAGCCCAGTGCCACCCACACGTGTGCATTTGGCACATGGAGAACATTTCTCTGACATTTTTGGGGAGTAACTGCTGCCCTCAGCTTCTCTGTTAGCAGTAATGCTGGAGGGCCAGTGAACCCCTCCATCCCACCCCAGGGCAGCTTGGCAATGATTTACAGGGGGGTTGCAAGGCTGTCAGGCACCATTAATTGCATCCTGTGGGATCCAACTGCTGAGTTCTCCTTTCACTACTCCTGACAGAGGAACCCTATTCCTTCCCTTGTTTGTGCCACCACCCCTGGACCGGATGGGGATGGGGGGGACTAGTGGGGTGCAGGCAGCCTGGGGAGCGCATTAGGCTCACCCATGGGTGGGCTGGGAGGTGTGTGAGCAGGGGTGATCCCTGCGGCTAGGCAGCACCTCGCCACATGCTTCAGTTTCTCCCTCTGGAAAACCAAGTTTGGAAACAGCCCAGGGCTGTGAGTTGCCTGAGCCAGGTCTGGGGATGCTGAGGGCATGTTCCCAGCACATGTCTGAGACACATCTTCCCTGCTGTGGTGGTCCTTTGCCTTCCCATCGCCAGCTCCCTGCAGCACTGGCCCCCCACTGCATCTGCCCACCCTCAAACAGAGGTGCCAGTCTGGCAGCACCTACCCTGCTGCCCTTAGGGATGCTGATGAGCTCATCCAGGTAGGTCTGGTCCTCAGTGCCAGGACGCTTCCCACCAGTGCTGTAACTCTGCACTTGGCCCTGGTTCAGGGAGCCGGTGAGGCCTGGTGAGGCAAGGAAAAGGAGGAGGGGAGGTGGCAGCCTGCCAAGGGGACAAGGACACTGGTGGGCTGGCAGCCACAGTACCTACTTCCTCCAGTCTTGCCTGATGCTGCTTGGAGAGCCCCATGAGGTACAAGAACCATTTTTCTAGGGGAGCCATGAGGGTGGCTATATGGGTTCTGTCAATGGTTACCCAAAGGGATGAGATGGCACCTCTATTTCAGGTGTCCCTAAAATGCCTGCTCCCAGTCCAGTCTACATCATTCCAAGAGCAGAGTGCATTTCTGGGCAGAAAGGACAGGATAGGACACTGCTCAGGGTCCTACTGCTGGGTGGGCATGGAGTAGAGACAAGAGGCTGGTACTAGTCTTAATCTCCCCTCCCCAGCCCACCCACATCCTGAGAATATGTTTGAATCACAGGTGGGCTTGGGGGAACAGAGGATGGGGCAGATGGGGAATCCAAGACCAGCTTGTGGGGATGGTGCCCACTGGGGGATGGAGCAAAACCAGGGGTCCCGGGACAGAGGGAAGGGTGTGTAGGGGAGGAAAGGAGGCACAAGGGGATCCAAGTGTTGTGAGGCTCACCTGGTTCCAGTGATGCCATAGCTGGGTCTGATCCAGACATAGTGCTGGTGCACCCTGATCTCAACTCTGGGTGAAATGCCTGCCGCCCCAGCTTTTAAAGGACCCTCCCCACTGCCCCCCCGAGGAGGAGAGGAGGAGGATAGGAGAAGGAAGTGTTCCTTCCCTACCCGCTGACCTGGGTAGGGAAAGGGGCCCTGCCTTTTGGGGGTTGGGTGCTATGAATGTGCGGAGTCTCAGTTCCTGCCCTGTGCCAGGAGGCCCCTTTCCTCCCCTTTGCCATGCACACACACGTGCACACATGAGGCACCCACGCCAGGACCGTGGAAGATGTCTGCACATCACTCTCCATCACATGCCAGGGCTCCTGCTCCTTAGGCAATCCGGAGGACAGAGGACAGTTCCCACAGTGTGGGAAGGGAGGGGTGACCACATGGCAGTAGGGGAAATGCCATAGGAGTGGGAGTGAGGAGGAAGCAGGCATGTGTTGCACAAGCAGATCAAAATGCACCCTTAGCTGCTGGAGGAAGCACCCAGCTCTGCAGTACAGGGTGCTCATGTCACTCCCGGGTGTGGGGACCTTCACTCCAGAGATGGGGTGCCAGGGTTGCTGCACTGTTGAGCTGTGCTCACAAAAGTGAGGCACCTCATCCTTAGGACCCTTGTGGCTCTGGAGGTGGAAGGGGGAGCACCTTGAGCACCTTAGGTGCTCCCATGGGTACTTAGTACTGCCTGCCTCTCTGTGGCACCCATCTGCCAGCCAGGGGTGGTGGCAGGCATGGGGATGTGAGCCTAGCCCTGCTCCAGGATACACCCCAGGCACCCCCCACCCTAAGGAAGGGCTAGAACGGCTGAGAGGGGGACAGGCTCCCACCCAGATGGCATGGTGGGGCTCTAGCACACAACTGAGTATCACTTGACCTCCTTGAGCTTCAGTTTCCCCAAATTAAACAAGATTGGGACAGGCAGTGTTGGCAGATTTATTCCCTGTTAGCTGGACGGTGGTCAGCTGGGGAGCTGGGGAGAGGGCTGGCAGACCCAGTGGGGGTGAAGGGGATATCGATGGGCCGCTGGTGGGTGAAGAATTCTGCAGCAAAGGAGATGGGGTCATGGGGCTGCTGGAGCAGCAATGCCTGAAGAAAGTCAGACAGCAGCGCTCGGACCTCAGGGTGCTGCTGGAGGTAGGCAGCGTGGGATAGTTGCAGCTCCTCCTGCAGCAGGGTGGGCAGGGTGGGTGCGGTGGGCATGGACATGGCATTTCACCCCCAGGGCACTGTGCCAGGGTGGAGGGGGACAGGGTGCCCAGGTCCCTTCCCGCACATACAAAGGTGTGAAGGAGGATGCTGGCCAGCCTGGCCCCATAATGTGCACCCTGGGCAGGCTCCCGGGGGAGACTCTGCTGGGGACCGGCATAGCCCTGTGTCCCATGTCCCCATGTCCACCCATCTCACCTTCCTGTCCAGGAACCAGGAGCAGAGCTGGATGTCCTCTTCCCAGTTCAGGGGCTCTTTGGGGAAGGGGAGCTGGGGCTCAAATGCACCTGGCAGCAGAAAGGCAGGGCAGGGTGTTTCCCACTTGGCTGCCAGACAGTAGGCAGGGGCTGCCCGTTCTGGGGCGCACAGGCCTCCCCATCTCATTACCTGACTTGCTGAGGATGGATTTATCCTGCAGAAGCATCAGCAGCAAGGAGCCAACCTGCATCATCTGAATCAAATGCCTGTCGAGGGGAGAGCCCATGAACTCCCCGTTCTGGGTCCTTGCCAGATTGGCAGGGCTGGAGGTGCCCCTGGCCGGACCCCACTGTTACCCGTTGGGGAGGAAGCTGCTGTGCCAGACAGTGGAGATGCCTCTGCTGGTGTGCATGGCTCGCTCTATCACAAACACCTCCGTCTCTGCTGAGCCCACTGCCTGCTGCTGGATGCCCAGGGCAGACTGGACAGGGCAGAGCCAGGGGTCACCCTTGTCTCAGAGTCACCCCTGACCCCAGCTGCCATCCCCATGCCTCCCCCTGGCATTCCCAACCTGACCCAGACTCCCCACCCCACAGGCATCCCCCTGGCTGACAGCTCACGTAGCTGGAGGTGCAGAGGTAGCCTTCGTTGTCAATGGCAGGGAAGACGAGGCCAGGGGGCACTGTCTGCCGGCGTGCCAGCACCCGCAGCAGCAGGAGGCTGGCACCTTCCAGCAGCAGCCCCCGCAGCTCGGCTTGACTGTAGGAGAAGCTCTGGCACTGTGGCTCTGCCTGCGGAGAGACCTGGCCATCTCATGGGACAGCCCCAGACCCAACAACCCCAGGTACAGCAACCTCCAGAATGTGGGGCACTCCTGGTGAGACAGGCCATCTGTGCTCCCTGCTACCAGAATGTGACCCGTCTGGGGAGCAGATGGGAGAGATCTCCTGCCCTCAATCTCACCTCTCCCTCCTGGAGGATCTTTGTGACAGTCATCCCGTGCTGGTGGCTCACCATGTGGGTTCTCTTCTCTGTGGGGTGTGGTCTGTGCTGTGGGAGGGGTAGAGGGCACAGGGAGGAGGGTAGAGCCAGGGCACTTCTTTATCCAAGTTGGCACACCCCAGGATGACTTTCAATCAGAGTACCGCACTAGATGCATTGTGGGAAACTCCCTGTCCCAACTGCTACCCAGAGTAGGGGATAGGGACCAGGCTGGTGGGACAGAGCTGGAGTCTGAGCCTAGGAGGGGACACCAGACTGCCCACAGTGGCATTGCATGGGGCATAGCATTCAGGAGGGCACTGCTGCAGGGCACACCCTAGGGCAGGGGGCAGGACATAGAGAAGGGGAGATGCCACTGCTACCACTACATCGTTCACCTCCAAACACTCCTGCTCCTCCTGCTCCAGGGTCTCCAGCTGTGGGGTCACATAGGCTGGTAGAACAAAGCCATGTTCAGCCAATCCTGCTGGCACTGTCCCCATTCCTAGCCCTGGGGGCCAGTGAGACAGGTATGCTCTGGCCCTGGGGTGGGGGGAACAGCCAAAGCCACCCCTGGCTCACCTTTGAGGGTGCTGGAGCCAAGAACACCGTCCTGCCAACCTCGGAACCTGGCTTGCACCAGGATGCAGTTCTGCACTGGCTCACCTTCCCGCTTGTAGGGTGCCCACTGGGCTGCCATCCACCACTGGCCTCTTGCCTCATCGCTTGGCAGGGCCCCTGTGGCCACCACTGCCAGCGTCTCAGTGAACAGGCAGTGCTCCAGCTCCTTCAGCCCTATACGAAGGGATGGTCACCCCTTCCCGGAGTGACCATCACCCCTGCCCAGGGCCTCTCCCTGCCTCAGTCCCTGCCCCAGGCAGGCTGGGCCGAGGCCCTTACCATTTATTCTGCTCAATCCCCCACTATGAGATCCTCTCCTGCCAAGACCCCGTGCTCTCCCACTCATGCACAGAGGATCCCTGGGGCCAGACGTGGGAGTACAAGGGGAAGGCTGCAGAGGGCACCCACCGATGAGGCTCAGGAACTCGGCAGCCGTGTCCATGAGGGCCGGGGTCTCCTGCCGGCTCTCCATGCCTCGTCTGGGGGCTTCGGCTGCCGGACCCTGTGGTAAGGAGGCAGCGTGGCTCCCCTGAACCGCGGTAACCCCCACGTGTGACCCTGGGGGGAGCAGTGCAGCCCCCAACCCCTGTCACCTCCTGTCCTCCCTCCTTGTCCTCGACCTGCCGGACCGGCCCCGGTGCCCCCCGGACGCCTCACTGTCTCCAAGGCAACGGTCTGGCTCCGCCTCTTAAAGGGGCTGCGCCCCGCGGGGGGGGGTGTTCCACCAACGCGGACACAACGGGTCAAACAGGTATAAAATCGATCCAATATTTTATTTGGGTTGTGGGTGGGTGGATGGGGGTGTGTATGTATGTGTGTGTCCCATACAACAGCACTCCCCACACCCCACCAGTGTGGCCCCATGCCCCGCCCCTGTGTGTGTGTCTGCAGGGGGGGCTCCAGCGTCAAGGATGGGGGTGCTGGAGGGGAGCCCCTTGCTCGGAGGCAGTACTGCCCCCGCCTACCCTTGCTGGCTGCATCACAGCCCCCACTCCAAAGAAGATGCACTGCACTGGGGGCTACCAGGGTAAGGGGAGGGTGCTGAGTGGCGATGGGGAAATTGGAGACTCCCAGAAAAATGGGGAGGGGAACAGGAAAAGCCCTTCGTGTCATCCCTGTAGACCTAGCAGTGGGGCAGGGGGGCTACAGACCCCCAGAAAAGGGATTGACATGCTTCTATGTGACAGCTGGTGATCCCCAACTCTGCGGGAGCAAAGGCAGGGATCACTTATGGGGTGCCCACATAAAGGGATGTCCACTCTTCTCCCCGCCAACCTTAAACCCCAAGAGGGAGATTCACAGCAAAATGAAACAGTCTTGGGCCCCTTATGCTCAACCATCATCCAGCCCCATGGAAAGGGGGCTCCGGGGAGGGTCGGGTCTACGTGGCTTGGTAGAGGTCCTTGCGCCTCCGCACCTCCTTGAGGACGCGGGCACGGAAAGCATCAGGATGCTCCCCCCAGTCCTGCCACAGTCCCAGTGCCTCCTGCAGCTCCGGCTGGTGTGTCCGCAGGAAGGGGTTGTAGGTCTGCTCTTCCCCCATCGTGGAGGGGCACTGCAGGGGTGACCACTGAGCTCCCATGCCCGAGACAGCACCCTCAGTGGGGAGCTGGAACCCCTCCCAGCACTCCCTTCCCCTATGGCATCCGCTATGCAAGAGGATGTTGGGGTGCAGCGACCCTGCCAAAGGAACCCCATGGCTCACCGTGCTCCTCTTCTCCTGGCGCTGCTGCACTGCCCACTGCAACTTCTGCTCCAGTGCAGAATTGTCCAGCTCCAGGAGGCTGGCGAAGGTCAGGCACTCCAGCGCATACTCGTGGCCTGTAGACCCCCATGCATAGCCATCAGCACCACCCCCACACAGCTCCCCAGCTTGGCAGTGGGGACTAGGGGGAACACCACTGACTCTGCTCTGCTGTTGGGGACACTCACCCGGCCACAGCAGTGTGTCCTCACCCAAGCCCATGGCCACATCCAGGGAGGCAAGCATGGTTTCAGGGGAGCCCTCGAATGGTCTGCCTGGACTCCCACACAACCACCTGTCATGGGGGTCATTGGGGGGTACCCCCAAGCCCTTCCCAGGGTGGGATAACTCCCCCCAACACCAAGAATGGGTGCACTCACCACAGCCAGCGAGGAAGAGGAGGTCCCCAGAGAAGAGGCAGGGGGGGCTCCCGAAGGGCCCTCCATCCAGCACGTACACCATGTGGCCCACAGTGTGGCCAGGTGTGGCGAGTGCCTCGAAGGTCAGGCAGCCCACGCTCACCTTCTCCCTGTCTGCAAGTGGGCTGGGCCAGGCACAGAGGGCACTGTGAGGGTGCTCCACCCAACCCTGAAACCTCAAAATACCCAACTCCCCAGCAACCTTTCCCAGTGCACTGGTGTCATGAAGATTTCAGGTCTCTGCCCGTGATATGGGTAACATGGTACTTGGGGGATGAACTGGTGGGTGAGTGTGCAGACAGTGGTGGTTGTGAGTGAAGTCACAACCTTCCCAAATTGATGGGTCTGCTAGGGGGGCCGCAGGACTTACTTGGTGAGCTGTGGGATGGCATCAAGAGCACTGCCGTACACTTTGCAGGAGCTGTGCTTCTGGCAGAGCACCGCATTCCCCCCACTGTGGTCCCTGCAGACAGGGAGGTCAGTGCCCCTAAATGTGCCCCCCACCATATCCCTCCCTAAATGGGGCAGGGCTGGGGGTCACCTCAGTTGGGGCACCCTCCACAGCAGCCACTGATCCTCCATCACGGCCCCCTCTTGCCCCCTACCAGTGCTTGTGTGTGCAGAATATGGCCTCCAACATCACCCCCTCTTCTTCAATGGCAGCCTGGGAATGGGGAGGAAACAAGGACAGAGAAATTTGGAGGGACATAGAACCCAAGCAGCAGTATCACCCTAAACCCTGTCCCCCAGAGCCATTGCATGAACATTGCGACATTCCAACCTTGCCTTGGGCAATACGGACTGCAGATTAAGGGCGTATTTGACCCCCGTTGCCCTCAAAATACAGAGACATGCCACCCCCTTACCTGGAGACACCCAAAAATCAGACCGGGGGCGCTGTGAGGGTCTCACCTGCACGGCCAGTGGGTCAGAGGGGTCAACGACGGCTGCGCGGCTGGAGCCAGTGTCGATGACCAGGTAGCTGTAATTGTTAGAGAGCACAGGAATGGGCAGGATTTTCACTCCTGGCAGGGACAGAGAGACAAACATCAGGGCGTGACCTCCTGGGCTGGAAAAGCAGAGGTCCAGGCTGCTCACTACCACATCTTAAATAAAATTCTTAGTTAAACATGCTTTGGTCCATTTGGTGATGGCAACCCCTCCCCACTCTGAAGTACCAGTGTTGGGGGACACTGCAGAGCCACAGTGCCGAGGGTGCTCATCAAGACTCACCAGGGAAGCAGCAAGGCTGGGGCACGGAGTGGCCATGGGGGTATCGCTCCCGGGCCTTCTTCACCTGCCGCTGGTAGAAGAGGTAGCCCAGGCGTGTATGGGCATACAGGCTGTACCTGGGGAGGGCAGACATCCCACAGCATTAATTCCCAACACCCCTAAGGAGCCCACTTGGGGAGGGGGCTTTTGCCTGGGCTGGGACTCCCACACGGGTTATATACAGGGCCACTTTCTCATGTGGGGGCTAGAGGTGGCGTGTGTGTACCCCACACCCCAGATCTGCAGAGGGCAGGACTAGTTTCCCAGCCAGGTTCCCTCCAGCTGCTTCGGGAAGCAAGGACTGGGGTAGGGGGGTCGCTGTTGGGCTGTCCATCTGTCTGTCCATCTGTCCAGGAGTGCTCACCAGGAGGGGCTGGAGCCCCTGGGCACCTCAGCACTCTGGCTACCCCTTCCCCTGCTCTAGAGGGGCCATGCCGAAGCCTGCCTTGAGTGCCATGGCCCCAGGAATGAGGGAAAAGGGAATGCGCCGCAGAAAAGGGAAGCGAAAAATGCCCTCGTTCACGTGGGGGTACAACAGACAGAGACTGTATACAGCATCGATTTGGGACGGGACAGGGAATGGTGCCATGATGGACCGTGTAAAGTCCCTGGTTGCAAAGACCATTCCCGGCCAAGGACATCCCTGGATGGGGACATCCTCCGGCAGGGACACCGGCAGGGATCCCGGCAGGAGTCGGGAGTCCCCTGCGTTTGTGGCCGTGGGAGCCCGATGCCGGGGAACGGGGGCTTCTGCCAGCACCGGGAAGACCGGGGCACCCCGGGGGGTCAGCGATGACAGCCGAGGGAAGGCGCCCCGCAGGGGACGGCGACAGGTCCGGGGGTGACCGGTACGGCGCGGGCGGTCCGGCGGCTGAGCCCCGGCAGCCGGGCTGACAGCGCCCGCCCTCCACCGCCGGCTCGGGCGGACTGAGCAGGCTCGGGACGCTGTACCCCCGCCAGCCCCAGCCCCAGCCGGGCCTCCCCGTGCCAACGGGGCCGCAGGTCCCTCGCCAAGCGGCTCCGCACAAGCAGGGGAAGACGGGCCCTCGCTCCCAGCGGCAGCACAAAGGCGGGCGGCGGTGGCCCCCTCCCGGCGGCGGGTGCCGGAGCGGCGGACGCCCCACTCGCTCCCTCCCTTCTTCCCTCCCTCCCTGACTCACCCCAGGCGGAACAGCAGCGGGGCGGCGAAGGCCATGAGCGCGGCGGCGGCGCGGCGGGCGCGGCGGGCGAGGCGCAGGCAGGCGGCCCCGAGTCCCCGCGCCCCGCCGCGCCCCCCGGCCATGCCGCCGACCGGCGTCACGCGCCCGACGCGCCCCCTGCCGGCCTCGCCGCCGCCGCGCCGGGGGAACCGGGAGCGCGGGGACAGACGCGCACACGGGACACATCGGCCGCGTCACCGGCGGAGAGGAGGGGATTTCCCCCCCGCCGCCTCAAGGGGTGTCCCCCCCCCGCTGACGTCACTGTGTGAGGAACGGGGTCCCTGAGTAGCGCCAGAGCCGGCGGGAAGGAGGTCCCGGGGGGGCGGGCGAGGGCCAGCGTGGTACGTCCCTGAGAGCAACAGGCGGGGGAGCGCGGGAGCACGGCCCGCTCCCCGTCACCGGGCGCAGGGCACAGAGCCGCCCCCGGGCGGCGCGGTGGGCGGTGCCCGCCTCCGCCCCGTGCTCCCGCCCCGTCCCGCCGCGTCCCAGCTGGTCGCGGCCGCAGCCCGGCGGAGCAGCGCGCAACAGGTAGGGCAGCCCGCCCCGCTCCGCGCCCCCCGCCGCTCCCGAGTCCCACGTGGGCCCCCCGGTGGTGCCCCTACCCCGTCCGCTCGACTCCCCGCCTCCCGGTTCGCTCCCCTACCTCCCTGTCTCTGCTCCCTCCGGTGCCACAGCCGGCGAAGGGCTATCCCAGCGCTCTCCTGAGCTTCCCAGAGGTCGGCGGAGTCCGCGAAAGGGTAGGCGGCCTGTCACTAAACAGCGGGATCACGTTGCAAGCCCGCGCACCCCCGTGCCCGGAGTGGGTGGGGGCACGTCGGGTTGAGGTGCCGGGGCAGGGGGGTCGGGGACGGAGCGCGTTCCTGCGAGCAGGGGCACCGGGAGACAGGGTCCCCTCGCACGGAGTCTCACTGTGGCGCTGGTGCTGTTTTCCAGACCCTACGGGATCGCGTGGCGGGGAGTCGGGGCGTGGCGTGGGGTGGTCCGTGAAGGGACATCAACCCTGTGCCATGGAGGGTGTCCCCACAGACCCCGTGGGGTGTCTCGAGAGGGGAGGGCAAGGGTCTGTGTCCGGCAGGGTGTGGGGTAGCACCGTAGATGGCTCGTGGGGAGCGGCACTGGGTGGTGGGGGTGGCCTGAACTGGGACACAGGAGAGCACCTCTGTCCCACGCTCCTGCCCCCCAGGAGGGGGCTCGCAGGGGAGCACAGATGCAGTGGTGGTGAGGCTGAGCCCCAGCAAACTTGTGTCCTGTGTGACCGGTGTGGGGTAGCGGGGACATCTGGCCTGGGTGGGCTACCGTGACCCACTCTCCTGACCTGAGCTGGGCTGGGCTTGGCTGGTCCAGGATAAGTTCTGCTGTGTTGTGTTGAGCTGGGCTGTGCCAAGCCATGCTGTGCCATGCTGCACACAGCAGCTGTGCTATGTTGTGCCGTACCAGGCTGTGCCGTGCCATGCCAGACTGTGCCATGCCGTGCCAGGCTGTGCCGTACCAAGCCATGCCATACTGGGAGCTTCCAGGTTCTTCCAGAGTAACGTGTTTTGTCAAGCAGCCTCAGTGTGGGGAGCCCTTGCCCCCTCCCCAAACCATGGACCCTCCCAAAGTGGCCCTCATTTCCCCAAGGTACTTCTGGAACTGGTGGCAGGAGCCTGAACCTGGCAGGAATGCCAGGGCCGATGGTGGGGACACTATCTGGTGCCACCGACAGGGCCACGACAAAGGATGACGATTGCCTGTGCCCCAGTCCCTGCCACATGTCCTTATCTATGCTGAGTCACGGTGCCAGTGCAGAGCAGCACGCTGTCCCCAGGGACCGCCTGTCATGATGGGGTCACCGAGCCTTCCCACCGGTAGCCTCTGGTTTTGGGGCCCTGCTGTGCCACAAACTGAGGAGGGTTCAGAGTGCTGCCTGCATCCTTGGGTGCGGCAGCTGCAGGGACCTGTCAGGCTGGTTCCTTCCCTCTGCCCAAGGCCACCCTAATGGGGAGGGAACAGGAGGGGCTGGGGCAGTCAGTGGACCTCTGCCACAGGGTGCTGGCCGTGGGCACAGGGTAGGACCCTTCTGATGACCATCAGCTGGCTAGATACACCCTGCTTTCACCAGATACCTGGGTTCCCTCCTGGGGACTCTGGGCCTCTATAACTGAGTGCCAGTTATGGAGCCAAACTCCTATTATGAGCCCTTCCCTGTCCCACGACAAGGGGGTGGCAGGGGACACAGTGTGTTTTTTGGGAAATGACAGTATGGAGAAAATTAACTTCCTGTTTGGGTGGTCACTGCGACACAGGTTATTTATTTTCAGCACTATCGTCATCACAATGACGAGGGTGGCACGGCCATGTCAGCTCTGCTGGGGCTGGGGCAGATGGATGGCAGGGGGGATGGAGGGACAGACACTGAACTATTCCCCCCAGCTTGGCATGGCTGGCATGGGTGTGCCCCTCGGCACTGCTGCTTGTCCAGCCTGGCTGCGGGAAGCACTGTCATCACACAGGAGGAAGTGCCTGATCCCCTCCCAGCCTCGTTCTGGTTGGGATCAGATCCTGGTTCCTTTCCTGGGATGGTCCCAAGATCACGTCACTGCTGCAGGCAGGGGGATGTGGGGAGTCTTGGCACCTGCCTGGGGCCCGAGGCGCCAGTCCTGGGGGTAAAGGCCTGGCACCATCTTCTGGCAGCACTGTTGTTTTCCTGGCCTTGGAGATCCTGCTTTCCTTCTCTTCCTCCTGCTGGGGCCAAGCCCAGCAGCTGGCCCTGAGCCCAGGCTGCCTGCTCACAGCTGCTGGGGGCTCTGTGAAGGGGTCTGGTGTGGCTGGAGAGAGGACTTGAGGCCTGGGAGGATCTCAACTCCCCTCCCTGAGGAAGAATCCATTTTCTGCAGAGGTGATGCATGTGTCACTTGTCCTTATACTTGTCACTTGTCCCTTCCCTGAGGGGACTCAGGAGTTCTGGAGCCTCTGTATGACCCACTGGGCTGTTGGTTGGGGGACACCCCTGAAATGGCAGGGCAGAGGGGTCTGTGTGGCTGTGATAAGGATCACACCCCGTGTTTCCATCCCAGGAAGTGGGTAGAATGATGCATTTGGGGTGGTACTACTAGAAGCCACACACCAGCAGGGGGGGGAGGGGGGGGCTGTTCCCTGCCCCCTGGCAATGGCAGGGTGTGCTCCGAAAGCTGGAGAGGTCAAATCCCTTCTGGGGAAAGGTCATGTCCCTGATGCAGCTTGAGTCAGCGCGTGGCTGTGCCCTGCCTGTCACTGACCTCTGACGCGGGCACCAGTGACTCAGGGCACAGGAATGCAGGTGGCCCTGGCCAAGGGACAGTGGGGACATCCCTTGCCTCCCATTGACCTGCTGGCATTGAGGTCAAATTGTCCTTATTAATTAGGAGCCACTGTTAAATTGGGAAGGGGAGGTTTGATGGCTGCATGGTCCCCTGTGTCCCTGCACCTGTGGCTCCACTCACCAGGAACACGTCCTGCCTCGGGTGGGGGACCTATGCTGATACCCCACATCTCCTCTTCCCTCCAGGTGCCTGTGGAAGACGCAGGGAACCGGCATGTCGCAGCCCAGCGCACCCCCCCCCTATGATGACAAGAATCCCCTCTACCCCCCACCCCCAGGGGGGTACCCTCAGCCCCCTCACTATGCTGAGGGGTATCCACAGCCCGGGGGCTATCCCCCAGCAGCAGGATATGGGCAGCCAGGGGCGTACCCAGCAGCAGGAGGGTACTCTCATCCGGGGATGGCCATGCCCACCATGCCTATTCGGTTTGGTAAGTGGGGACACCCTGGGTTTGATTTTTTTTTTTGAGCACACTAAAAGCAGGGGTGCCGGGAGGTGCTGTGCAGCTGACCCTGGTGCTGAGGAGTGTCCACCACCACAGGTGACAATGGCATTGGGGATGGCTCACCCTTCCAATCAGTTGACTGGGATGACAGAAAAATCCGGCACACCTTCATCCGCAAGGTGAGTCCAAAGGGACTGGGGGCGCCCATCAGGGTGGGGGACCACCTGTCAGGGTGGGAGTCCAGATGCTGACCCTCCTGCCTCTCGCAGGTCTATGCCATCATCTCCTTGCAGCTGTTGGTGACAGTGGGGATCATCGCCATCTTCACCTTTGTGTGAGTGGAGGGCTCCTCATTAGCCTTGACTTGAAGAAGAGGGAAGTCTGACCCTGTGTCCCTTGGAGGGTGTTCTGAGGGGACACTAGTTGCTGTCCCACTTCCCTCATGCTTGTCTTTCCTGTTCCACAGTGACCCTGTCTGCTCCTTTGTCCAGAGGAATGTTGCCATCTACTATGCCTCATAGTGAGTAGGGAGTTTTCTGGCTTGTGTCCCCCCCAGCTTGTGCCCCCCACATTTGCAGCCTCCCAGTTGGCAGGGCTGGTCCTGTGGGGGGTTGCAGGGTTAACACCTGCTGTCTCTCTTTGCAGTGCCGTGTTCCTAGTGACCTACATTGTGCTGGTCTGCTGCCAGGGTCCCCGGTGAGCCTCTGGGACCCACAGGGTGGGGTGTGTAGATATGGCAGGGGTGTCTCCAGAGCATCGACTGGGATTCTTGCCTGGGGATGCCCTTCGGGGATAGGGACCACGGGAATATGACATGGTTGCTATCAGCAGCTCACCTGTCTCCCTGTTTTGTCCTTAGGAGACGCTTTCCATGGAATATCATCCTGCTGAGCATCTTTGTGAGTGGACTGAGACTGGTGGAGGGTCCTGGTGGTGCCCTCATGGCACACCAGCTCCCCAGGCAGGCTGAGAGAGATAGGGGATGTGTGGGCATGTGGGGGCAGCCAGGAATTGCTGTCCCCCATGCTGCCACTCAGCTTGCTGAGCCTACCCTTCTCTCCCACAGACTCTGGCCATGGGGCTGATGACAGGCACGATTGCCAGGTATGCCCTGGGGATTCTGCGGTGATGGGAGTTGGTGTCCCTCCTGTCCTCCCTACATGGCTCAAGTGAGAGAATGCCAGGAGCCAGGGGACACTTCAGCCCCTTGGGCTCAGGGTTCCTGTCCAGGATTGGGGCTGGGGGGATTAGTCACCAGCATCCCACTGGCAGGGGGATGCCAAAGCATGAGGTGAGTGTGGTGTTCCCTCCATCCATAGCATGTACCAGACTAAGGCTGTCCTGATTGCCATGCTCATCACCGCCATTGTGGCCATCATTGTCACCATCTTCTGCTTCCAGACCAAGGCAAGGAGAGGGATATGTCCTGCCCTGGGGGAGGGCGCCAATTAGTGGGGACACCCCAGGCTCTCTTGTTACATATGTGTGTGTCCTCCAACAGGTTGATTTTACATCATGTCCAGGGCTGTTTTGTGTGTTGGGCATCGTGGTCATGGTAACTGGGATCATCACTGCTATCGTCCTCTCCTTCAAATACGTGAGTGGGGGGCAGAGGGGCTGTGGGGTGGCTTGGATGTTCTCTGTTGGGTCTCCCCAGGGCTGGCACAGGTAGGAGGTTTGTGTGGTCCCCCTTTGCAGGGAAGCAGGGTGTGGTGCCGGGCATGGAAGGCAGCTTGCCTGCAGGTAGAGGGTGTGTGAGCACTAGCAACAGCACTTTGGGAGCTGGGTGTGAGCAGGGCCTGCCCTGCCTTGCCTGCTAGGTGTGGGCAGGGCCTGCCCGGCCTTGCCTACTGCCTGCCAGCACCCGAGCTCACCTTGCCCTCATCCCCTTCCCACACAGGTCACCTGGCTCCACATGCTGTATGCGGCCATTGGGGCCATTGCGTTCACACTGGTGAGTTCATGGCTGGGGTGGGCAGAGGGTGCCAGGCAAGGATTGGGGAGGAAGGAATTCCCCCTTTGTCCCTGCCTGACACCCTCTGCCTCCCCAGTTCCTCGCCTATGACACCCAACTTGTGTTGGGGAACAGGAAGAACACACTGAGCCCTGAGGAGTACGTCTATGGTGCCCTCACCATCTACACCGACATCATCTACATCTTCACCTTCCTCCTGCAGATAGTGGGCCGGGATTAGTGCTGGGACGTCTCCTGCCCCAATCCCCCAGCTGCCCCTCACCCCCTCCTCTGGTCTTTGTACAGTATAGTCCACTTACCATGACTCCTAATGCTTTGGCATTCCTACCTGTAGGCTGCTAAGGAAAGGGCTTCCCTTGATCATCCCCCAGCAAACCTCCAAGGACAGTGGGGGGGACCAGATGCCAGTGTTTAGGCAGTCCTTGGCCTTGGCTGTGCTGATAGCACTGGGCTGGCAGTGGAATGCCAGAGCCCTGCCTGGGCAGAGGGAGCTGGCAGCAACTGCTGGGATCATGTTGGGATTTTTTGTCAGAGTCTGGTTGATGTCATTCACTCAGTGCCTTAAATGGGACTCCAGCCATGTCCACCTCCCCAAGCTGCAGCTGTGCCCAGTGTGGGCAGGGGGCAGCTGGGACCCCCTGTGGCAGAGCTCACATTTCAGAGGCCCTGCAGCCACGGATCTGGGGAAGTTGCACTTGCTAAATAAAACACTTGTTTTCCAGATGGTGGTAGTCTTATTGGTATGGCAACGCCCTTGAGAAACCTGTGGGCAGCCTCAACAGGGCCTGTGGCTTGGTGCAGTGCAAACACTGCTTGGGGATGGGAAAACCAAGGTCAAACTGCTCTAGGCCTGGCCTCCCTCCCCTGCCTCTACTCCCTGCCCTTGTGGGCAGAACCTCAGCTGCTGCTGCAGGCAGAGGCTGGGGCTGAGCAGTCAAGGGGGAGGAACCACCACAGTGCCACTGAGCTGTTCCACTTTATTTGTCCCTGTCCAGCTCCACAACCCTTCTGCAGACTAGATGGGCAGGGCAGGTGCCAGTATCACATGTCCCAGTGGGGCTGGTGTCTCTTGGCCAGTCCTTTCAAGGTGCCACAGTGCCAGCCTGGGGATGGAGGGCAGCCTGGCTATGCCCCTCTGGCCACCCTCTTGTATCGCTCTGTCTCGTACTCGCCCTGGTTGGCTTGCATCATCTTTTGACGGATTTTGAGCTGCTCCAGCCGGTTTTTGTCCACTTGCCATTTGGCCAGGAGGAAGAGGATTATGCCAGAAGGTAATCCGATGGCCCTGCAGGAACAGCCAGTGGTCAGGAGATGGAGAGAGCTGATGGGGAAAGAAGGGCACTGTGCCACTCTGGGACTGCACAGACAGCCTCCTGCTCAGCACTAGAGCCCCCCAGGAGCCCCAGGCCTGCAGAGCAGTGCAGCCTCCCAGTACCGACCCTCTCCCACCGCCTCAGCCACTCACCAGGCCACTCCCACCGGCTTCATCGGGTTCTTGCCCCTCTTGCGCGTGGGGATGTACTCCACGCCCTCAGGGAGCCCCGCGCCGCCAGGCTCCGGCCCGGCCCGCTGTCCCGCCGGCCGGTGGCAGCTCTGCCCGAGGAGCCGTGTTCCCGGGGGTCCTGGTCGCCCCCAGGGCCTGGCGGAACGCACTGAAGGTGCGGCTGATTCCAGCAGTCCTGCGGGGAGAGGCGTTAGGGAGGGGCGGCGTGCGGGGGGTCCATCCCGGGCTGCCTGAGGCTCCTGCGCTTTCCCCTGCCCATCCCCATCCCTGTTCCCCTACCCCTGCCCATCGCCACCTCCCTGCTCTGCCCCTGCCCCGCCGCCAGGGGGAGCTCGAAGGCGCTACCTGAGCCGTGCTGGGCGTGGCCAAAACGGCCGGGGGCGTGGCCCTAAGCCCCGTCCTCAGCCGGGCGGGGCTGGGGCCGTTTGGGGGACGTGTGCCAGAACCCGCGGGTCGTGTTGTGGGGGTGGTGGCGGGACGTTCCAAGTCCCGCCGCCCTCTCCGCCCCCCCTCCAGCCCACCATTACCTCGCAGTCCGGCTCGCGTCGCCGCCATGGTGCGGGTGTGCGGTGGCCGCGCTGCATGCCGGGAGCTGCAGTTCCGCCGCACGGGGCTGCCGGTGGGCGGCGCTGCACAGCCGGGCGCAGAAAGCTACAACTCCCAGAGAGCACCGCGCTAGGAGGAGCCGACACGCCTTGCTGGCGGAAAGGGAGGGCCCCGCTTGCGGACGCGCACCGCGGTTGGCTGGGACAAGAGAGCGGCGGGCGGGGATTGGCCAGGGCGGGGCGCGTGGCGGAAGCGGCGGAAGCGGCGGGGGCGCAGGGTGCGTCGGCATGGAGCCCGACGAGGGCCCGGGGGCGCTGGGCCTTCACGGCGACGAAGAGATCATCGAGGTGGTGGAGTTGGGCCCGCCCGGGCCAGGTGAGACGGGGCGCGCCGCGCATCGAGCAGGGCCTGTGGGGGTTCCGACCTCCCGCCGGGGCACCGGGCGTGCTGTGGCCCTGGCCCAGTGCCAGGCCCGGCCGGTGCATCCCCCCGGCCCGCGGCCTCTCACCACGTCGCGCCCAAGCCCCCTGCGGCTCCTTTGCTCCGGGTCTCCTGATGGCGACGGCGCGCATCCCCCAGCTGCCCCGTCCCGCCGGGATCCCCCCTCCCTCCTGCCGTGTCCGCAGCCGTCCCGGAGGGCCGAGCTGGGCGGGCCGAGAGCCGCTCTCTGACCTTCTCCCCCTGCAGATGACCTGGCCGAGGAGATGGAGGACGTGGACTTTGAGGATGAGGAGGCAGACGAGCCCGATGCCGAGGCTTGGGATTCGGAGGATGATGAGGGAGTGGAGGACGGCATGGAGACGCCGGACGACAGCGAGGTCACATTCTCCCTCCACTCGGGTGAGTACTGGGATCCCTGCGGGACCTGCGAACACCTTGCCTTTCCCTAGAGTTTGGGGGTACCGGGGGCCTTGCCAGGCTGCTGTCTCCCAACCTTCCTGGGACAGCTATCAAGACTCAGTGCTGCCTTGGGCTTGTTTTTGCCTTACGCTCTGGCAGAGAAGCACTTCGGGCCTCCCTCCATGGCAGCTGATCCTGAGCTTAGCAGACAGCCTGTGCTGCTCCTCCCTTATGTGAAGAATCAATTCCCACTGGGTTGGGTTGGGAGTTCAGCTCACCTGACATCCCGCCCAGACCCAGCACTGCATGGGGTTTGGATCCCCTGGGAACATCAGGTGAGGCGGGATTGGCCCACTAAGCCATGTAGCCTCTCTTTACTCTCCTGTGAAGCTTCTGTTTTCTGCGTAAGCCTTGACCCCAAGAGCAACACGCTGGCAGTGACAGGCGGGGAGGATGACAAGGCCTTTGTGTGGCGTGTGAGTGACGGGGAGCTCCTGTTCGAGTGCTCAGGTGAGGTGCCCGAGGCTGTCCCAGTGAGAGCTGTGTCCTCTCTCAGCCCTGTCTGTCTGGGCACTATACTGGAGCTGTGCTCCTGACCATCCTCCATAGCTTGGCCTGAGCAGTCTCTGTCCCCTGGTGTCTGTAGGACACAAGGACTCGGTCACCTGTGCCGGCTTCAGTCATGACTCCGTGTTCGTGGCCACGGGTGACATGTCTGGACTTATCAAAGTGTGGCGGGTAGATGCCAAGGAGGAAGTGTGGTCCTTCGAGGTGGGGGACTTGGAGGTGAGTGCTGGAAGCCCTGGTGCTGTGGGGAGCTCCTGGGCCAGTGGGGCAGGGACAGCACCTCCGTGATGCTGCCTGTCCCTCTCTCTGCCCAGTGGATGGAATGGCACCCTCAAGCTCATGTCCTTTTGGCGGGCACAGCTGATGGCAACACTTGGATGTGGAAGATCCCCAGTGGGGAGTGCAAAACCTTCCAGGGCCCTGCCTGCCCGGCCACGTGTGGCAGGATCCTGCCTGATGGTGAGGCACGAGGGCTCTTCGGAGTGGGCAATGTCATCAGCTCTCTAACAGATCCTGCTGTCACTATCTGCCCTCCTCCTTCTGCCAGTCTGTGCTGAGTGGGAGGTGGAGGGACGTGGGGGCCTCTGTTTCTATCTGCTGTCTCTGTCTCGCTCAGGGAAGCGGGCAGTGGTGGGGTATGAGGATGGAACCATGCGCATCTGGGACCTGAAGCAGGGAACCTCGCTGCATGTCCTGAAAGGTAGGGAAGAGGTTTATCACATGGGGTGCTCCCTAACTGAGGAGTGGCCCCTTCCAGTGCGCTCTGACCTCTGCCTGGATGGAGAGGTGGCATCCTGCAAGGGCAGGGCTGCTGGAGCGAGCCTGGCACTGGGTTTCCCTGTTGCCACTGATGGCTGTTTCTTGCTGCTGGGGTGCTGGCAGAGCCGGGCAGGGTGGAGGCTGCAGGGTGGGTTTTGAGGGCCACTGGGTTTTTGTGGGGATGACATGTAGAGCTCGTGCCTCCTGCTCACGCCTAGGCCAGGACGGCCATCAGGACCCCTTGACGTGTGTGGCCAGCAACCAGGACGGCAGTTTGATTATGACGGGCTCTGTGGACTGTCATGCTAAGCTAGTCAACTCTGCCACGGGCAAGGTGGGTTTGTGTGGGTGGGGGCAGAGCCAGGAGCGCTGGGGACCCCGTGCTGGGCTGGGTCGGTGTGTGGCCAGCAGCAGCCGGCAGGAGGCTCCCTCGCGCTGCAGGTGGAGCCCGGTCTGGGTGGTCCTGCTGGGCTCCTGGAAGGAAATTACCCTCTTTGCTCCCAGTAGCTGAAGATTTCGGACCGGATCTTGGTCTGCTGGGGGTGCAGGCTCAGGATCTCTGTGCAGCTGGGTCTCTTCCCTTCCCCTCGGGGACTAGTCAGCCTCCCTCCACCTAGGTGGTGTGTGTGTTCAAGATGGAGAGCGCGGCCCCCAAGGCACCCATCAGTGAGGGTGAGGAGGCAGAGTCCAGCTCGGTGGAGTCGCTGGGCTTCTGTAATGTGTAAGTGTGGGGCAGCCCCTCTTCGGTGCTAGACCATACAGGGGTCATCACAGACATCCATTTGTATTCCCTGTGCTTGTTCTGCTGCATTTCTTCTTGTCTCCATCTGCCCTGGCTGGGTGTGGAGTTCCCGGGTCATGTGGGTGTGAGGACAAGGGTCAGCAGCTGCTCAGTTCTCCTGGCAACTGTTCGTTTTCTGGGCTAGCCTGATGGACCACAG
This sequence comes from Pithys albifrons albifrons, assembly GCF_047495875.1. Classification (NCBI taxonomy): domain Eukaryota; kingdom Metazoa; phylum Chordata; class Aves; order Passeriformes; family Thamnophilidae; genus Pithys; species Pithys albifrons. The sequence goes on along the minus strand of NC_092465.1, from coordinate 16,256,909 downwards.
TTTGGCCGGGATACTTTCCAGACATGGCCGTTTTCCTGCCAGGCCATTTTCTTCCTCATGAACCTGGGGCTGGTGGCTGACTCTTGCTGTCCTGCTGGGTTTCCCAATTGGGGTGTTTTCTGGCTTCAGCCCCTGGGTTGTCCCTCATCTTCTCAACATGCTGCAGTACTCAGCCCAGGGTTTGCCTTTGAGAGTCCTTCACATGCTTCCATCCCTACTTACTCTAGTCCCATGTAATGTCTGTTCCCCTCTCTGCAGGATGCCACTTGCTGCTGTGGGCTACCTGGATGGCACACTGGCTATTTATGATCTCTCCACACAGAGCCTGAGGCATAAGTGCCAACACGAGGTACTGCCCTACCCCCTTCGTCCTAGGCCTGGGAGGTGGGCTTTGGGCCTTTCAGAGATCTCCCTCCAAGCCCAGGGGCCAGTTCCCAATTTGTGCTTTTCCCTCAGCCCTTGGCTTCCCCAAAGGCAGTTGCAGTCCCTGCACAGAGAATGTGCTTGGCCCTTGGGGGCTGGTTCTTCTGTCTGTGGGGATGGGGGTGTCAACACGGGGGTGGGGGATACATGGGGATACATGGCTGGAGCTGAGACTTGCTGGAGGTCCCCATTGTGTCCTCTCCCTCCCTCAGTCGGGGATCGTGCAGCTGCTGTGGGAGGAGAGCTCGGCCGTGGTTTACACCTGCAGCCTGGATGGGGCTGTGCGGCTCTGGGACGCGCGCTCGGGGAAGATGATCAGCGAGTACCGAGGGCACTCTGCCGAAATCCTTGACTTCGCCGTCAACAAGTGAGCAGGGAATCCCTAGAGCCCTTCCTTGCAGTGTGGAGGGACAAGGGGTGTCAGGGGTCTCCAGCCTCAGGGAAATGCTGAGATATGAGGGTCTCAAGGGGAAGTTTGGCAGGTGAGAGCTGGGCTGGGGGTGTTGGTTAGGGATACCAGAAGCCCCCAACCCACCTCTGAGCCCTGTCTCCCCACAGGGATGCCTCCATTGTGGTGACCACCTCTGGCGACCACCAAGCCAAAGTGTTCTGCGTCCAGCGCCCTGATCGCTAGAACTGTGCCAAGGGATGGAGTCCCGGCACTGCCCAGCAGCTCGTGTACAGAGGGATGAGGGAGATGGTGCCACCAACCCTTCTCCAGTGCGTGCTTTGTAATTTTCCAGCCTGCCCTACTTTGCCCTCACCATCTAGGGGCCAAGCCTGGGGTTTTGTATGAAGATGACTTTTAATTATATAAATTATTTCACTTAACTGGATGCCATCTACTCTGCTTGTTGAGGGAAAGAGGATCTGGGGAGCTGTGCTCCCTCCTCAGGGCTCTCCCTGGCATCCAAGCATGGCCTGAGGATCAGAGGCAGAGACCGTTGTTCTAGCTGTCCCTGGTAAGGGGAATGAGGAGGTCAGAGTAGGAGGGAAGGGTGCAGATTGCTAGCTGAAGGTAGGAGAACCATGTTCTGTGCAGCCCAGGAGTTCCCTAACAGAACAGGCTATTCCCAGGAACTAGGCACAGCACCCCCAAGTTCACCAGAAGTAATTTGTTCCACGATAGAGGAATTGTCTCCCTTGGGGCTGTGTCTCCAAACACCCTTTCCAGGGCGAGGCCATGTGCATTGACAAGCCAAAGCCCCATGGCCCTTTAAGATAGAAAGATCTCCTTTATTAATGAACCCCAACAGTATTTCTTCAGATACAGGAGTTTTGAACTCAAATACTCAGAAGAAAACAAGTTAATATTGCATTATTCTCATAAGAAATACTGCAACTTATTTCCGGTAACATATTGCAAAGCGAAACAGCTTGAAAAGAAAAAAAAATTAAAAAAGAAAAGAAATTAAGTCAATCAAACTGGAATTAAAGTTTTGTTTCTTGGAACAATCAAGTCCTCGCAAGCACAGCTCGTTTCTGCAGATTACTCCCCAAACTGTGGTACAAACAGACCCCGATTGCTTGAATTCTTTATGAGCCCACAGAGGTGCAACATTAAAAGCTACGATTATCGGGTAGCAAGTGCCCCAACTTTCATCCTCCACAGCAGCCTCAGTGACCCCAGCGTTAACGGGTTGTGAACGTCTTCCCCCTGGAAGGATGCAGAGAGAGATCAGCACAGCCCCCAGAGTGGCTACAGGGTTTGTGGTGGGGAACTTTTAAAGCCAGGCATGTCCTGCTGGTTTGGAGCTCACAGGCAGCTGTAGCTGCAGAAACAGGTCACAGGGCTGTGGGGAGGGGCTGGCTTTTGCAGTGGGGACAACCTCCCTGCCCCAAAGCAGAATGCAAAGGAGACAGGCCAGGACATACAAAAAGACACCAAGAAGCTCTGGGATCAGCAGAGGGTAAGGGATATGAGCGAACTATGTTCATGTAACAGCTCTCCTCTCTCCACTTCCCTCTGCATTGCTTATTCACAAGAGCGAGCCAGCTAGCAATAGCCCCAACCATCAGCTGGCCAAGGGCAGGCACAAGCTCCAAGGAGCTACAGACACACTGTGCAGTAAGGATCTAGTCCTGTGCCCACAACCCCCACCCAGATGACCTGGCTCCTCTCCTGCCGTGAGCTGGAGCTGCCCAGCCAGCTCAATGTAACTGGGGAAAAGCCCCATGAATGCCACCATGGGCTCAGGTGGGGCAGTAGAGACGCCAGGACTCACAGGGCCACATACGAGCCTTTCACAAAGGACCCGCTGGCACAGGGTTCTGCCACAGACCCAGCTCCTCAAAGGACGGGCAAGGCAGTAAGCTGTGGGTCACTCCCACAGCACCCCAGCCTGCCCTGAACTGCAGTATGCCAAGCTGAGAAGGGGAGAGCTTGTGGCCCTGAGAGGAGCCCAGAGTGCCAAGCTCCACGTTGCTACTCACGTGATTGTTTTCATTTCTTTCTTCTCTGCATCTGGACGGGCACGGTTCAGCACCTTGAGGAAATCTGATGTTTTCGCCCTCATGCGTGTGTGAATATAGGCCTGCGTTTCATTTGGACAAAATGGGGACACGTCAGGATCCTGTCTTCACGGCTGAGATCTCGAGACACATTAAAGCCAGGTCACTCTGAACAATTTACCCTCATTTCTGTTCCCAGAAAGGAAATAAACCAGATCCAAAAGGATAAAAATCTTACTTTGCTGCTAGAATGGGAAGCAAATAGGCACTGCCTGTGCCTAAAAGCAGGCAGAAGGTGGCAATGCATCACTTGCCACTCCTGCAAGACTGGGGAGAGCAATGCCAAACCCTAGTGAGTTCCCAGGAGGCACCTGCAGCCCATGCTCCTCCCCTGCAGCACCCGGGTCAGATGAGCAGAAGCCACCCTGTGTCCCCCAGCCCCCCTCATACCTTTGAGCACTTGATGTGATAGTGCAGGTAGTCCCGGAATGTGTGGATCAGGTTTATGGTGTTGTCTCTGGCTGCAGCATTGGTGTGACGGGGGAACAGCACTGAAAGAAGAGGCCAACACAGACCATTAGTGCCCCCTGAGGCTACCCAAGGGCTTCAAGGACCATCCAGAGCTGGAAGCTTCAGGGAGTGCTGTTCTGAATGCCTTCCTTGCTCTCTCCAAAGAGCCCTTTACTGTGACACATGCCAAGATTAGGCAGCACTTGTGCTTTTCAATACAAGCCTTAGTTTCCACATCTCCCACAGCAGCCTGGCCACAGCTGTACACTCTGGGGGATGCAGGCATGGCCAAGGGCTAACTGTAGGAAACTGCATGATGCTACATCAGTGCTTCGGAGATGCCATTGGAGGAGTGAGCTGGGAGGCACACCAGGGCAGCCAGGCTGCTCAAACAATTTCAAGATCCAGTCCGCCCTTGGGTCTTGAAATTGATTGTGAGTCTCTGCCTGGCAGCTTGTCAGCCCTGTAATAGAGACTTGGATACAAGCAGGTGGCTTGCTCTTTCTGTAAGTTGATGCTCTGCTACTGTTCCAGATCCAAGTGCTGAAAGAACTTTTTGTTTGGGTGATGATCTCACCTGAGACTGTCAGATCAGATGACTGGGAAATTGTGTCTCAACAAGCATGAAATATGTGCCACCCCAGACCTGCCATTAGACAGTCCTCCCATAACTGACAGCTGCCTGGACCTCAAGGCACCATTCCCAGCATAGGAGGAAGGCAGTGCTAAGTTCTTTTCCTGCAGTGTCTGTGCTCTATCTCAAGCTCCAAACTACAGGAATGCTGGCCTGAGAGACCCTAATTACATACTCAACCATTGCCTCTGATTTCTCTGGAAGAGACCTATCCCTTTAAACAGGGCAGGGTTTGGACTCCTCAGCACTGCTGCCCAGGGCAAAGTGATGGCTCTGCTGGCCACCACCTCTGCAGGCAGGAGAATGTGGCTCATCGGTGTTTGGCCCAGAGCAAAGAGGCAGAGCTGAAGAAGCAGAACTCACTGCCCCACTGCTGCTCTCCAATTGCCCCTGCTGATGTAGCACTGCACAAGTGCCTGCAGCTGGACAACCTACAAGTACACTTGTATGAAACTTTTCACAAGAAATCTCCAGTTTCAACAGTATCACAGCAAAGCCACCCTTCCCTTTGCTCCCAAATACTGAACTTATTTTGCAGGCAGACACTAAACAGTTCGCTGCCCACTTCCGTATCTTCTTTCCCACAGCAAAGCTGAGGTGAACTGATGGAGAAAAGGGACACTCCAAAGGGGGCATTCAATACAGAATGCAACTCAGAGTCCCTGCAGCTGCCCATGACCCACTTCAACACTCAGGGAAGGTGAATTCCATTCTGTTTTTCATGCACACCCAGACCACAGAGCTTCCTACTTACCAAAGGTGATGTAGCCAATATTGTCGCCAACGGCTGCATCCGTGTCTTTCAGCTCCAAGGGTGGCTCCCTGTGGCTGAAGAGCACTTGTGGGGCTGTGTGACTGGCCCGGCGACCCTCCTTGAACTCCTGAAAAAGACAAAGTGAAGGTGAGTCCCACTGAGACCCTTCAGCAACGTGCTGGGAAAGCAAATGGGGCTTTCTCCCTTCCACAGGGCAATAAGCAGAAGCAGCTTGAATGGACTGAGTTCATCAAGCCAAACACCCATAGAACAACGCCTTTTGCCAGCAAAACCAGCCCAAAATGCATGCTTATCCTGAGTTTATACATGGCTCTAGTGCAGCCTCTCAGCTGGGTGGCTTTCAGTGTCACATCCCTGCCATGGGTGTTTTGTGGAAGGGACACCTCAGTCTGAACAAGCACCTGAGACAGCACAGGTCCTGCTACAACGTCAACACCACCAATGCTTGTGGTGAAAACAGGAGGTGCCCATCACCCCAGAGAAATGGAAATTCTCAGGAAGGGCTGCAAGGTCTCCATCACACCCAGCACAAAGGCTCTGCCATTTAAGAAACCATATCCCACTGTGAGTCTGCCCAGGCACCATGAGGCACCTGTGGGGCTTGAAGCCTGTATGTGAAGCCTGCTCCTCTACACCTTGAAATGATACCTTCAGGCAGGGAAATTCCTTCCCCCACAGAACATCTGACAGCAGCACAACCACCCCCTCACAGGAAATGAACTGCCTCTGCACTTCAGGAATTTTAAGGAGCATCCCTATGTGGGGCTGGGAACGTCCAGAGACCATTCTCCTACTCCAAGGCAGGGCAGTGTCCCCTCTGCCTCACTAACCTCCAGCCCAACCTACACATTATCAGCCACCCTTGGCCTCTATTCTGAGCACAGCTCCCCCTGGAAAGGGCAGGAGCACCCATGTCCATTTTAGAGAACTGAGTAGATCACTGGGGTTTCCTTGATGAAATGCTTAGCTTGCACTTCTGCCTGCTTGTGCCAGAGGGTGAAATGGTTCAAATGGCTTCCCTGGTTAGTTAATAGTCACATTTTCTCCATGAGAGCCCAGATGAGCAGCCATCATGCCTGGCTGCCTTATGCAAGAGCAATAGCTGGAGGGAAGAAGCCAGAGTGATGCAGAGTGGAAATTCTTGTGGCTGGGCAGAGGCAGTGTTTGCTGTTGTAAAAACCAAGAACTCAGGACATGGAGACTCTGAGACACCCACTGCCTTGAAGCCCTGCCATCTCCCCAGGAGCCACACTAATCCCATTTTGTTCACATCATGCCTCCTTCCCTGTTTTAAAAGCTGAATTCCAGGCTGAGGGGTATGCTGGTGGGGAAAACCTCAAAGCTAGAGCTGATGCCCTGCCTGTAGCTAATGAATACAGCAAACAGAGCTGCAAAATAAGACTTCCATCACAACAGACCCTGTTCTGATGATGCCCAACACATGTAAACTGACATCCACCAAACTGGGCCAGTAACTTGCTGTCCACAAGCCTGGCACCCTTGAACAGGTAAGTTAAAGCTCTTTTATTCCTGGAACACCCTGCAGGGCCCTGCTCCATGGCCATGCCCATGCAGGAGGCTGCCCAGGAGCTCCAGTGATAGGGATGAACACACACACCAGCATGCGCAGAGCCTCCCCCAGCTGCACGCAGATGTTTTAATCACCACAAGCTGCATGCAGCCACTAACAGACATGCGAAGTGTTTACTACAAGTCTCTCCATGCTTTCCAGCTAAAACAGCAGTTGCAAAAGTTAGGTGAGTGCAGATGTACCTGGCATTATGATTGGTTCAAGCCTGCAATCACAGTATATTCATAGCTCTGAAAAACTCAAATTAGAGAGCTGCCACACTGAGCTGCTGAGTCTTTTGGCAGCATTTGAGCATTAGCAGGAACAAACTTCGAGGTGAAGACAACTCAGCCCCATCTCAGGCATGCCATAACATTGCCTCTCTCTTTACAGCCTCCCCAGCACACTCAGTTCCTCAGCTGACTGGTGATCCCTACACCACAGCCAGCCACACTACAGGGCCTGTGTGAGGAGTGAAGTATTCACTGTGGTGTTTCTCACCTGTAATACATAATATGTTTGATAGTCCAAACAACCAAGACTATTTATAATACAGATGCCAATGCAAGAGCCAGGAAAACACTGCCTATGCCTATTAACATCTTCTTGCATCCCAGGGCAGCATGGAGCCCTGCAAAGCATTTACATGCATTAAACTACCTTTGTGCTCACTTCCACCCAACTTCAGCAGCTTATTTGGCAGTGCTACTTCAAGCAAGAAGGCCTTTGAATCGAGGACCAGACCCTTTCCCCATAATTCAGTTACCATACCTGCATAAACACCTTTCCGATCACCACGTCGTCGTCGTCCTTAAATACTGTGCTGAACACAACAGTGACACGGTCCTTTTTTGCCTCGACATACCTGTACGTGGGTGAGAGAAGAGAACCCAGCTGTGAGCAGGAGCTAAGAAGTACAACTGGATGAGGAAGAAACTGTGTGACAAGGTTAAGTAGATACAACAGCCATTCACAGGCCTGGCTGCTGAAAATTTCCCCTCCCTTAGACAGTATTTGCAGGGAGCAAAACATTTCTTTTGGGAGTGGCAAGTTCCTCTCCTGCATGCAGCCACAAGGGCTGCCACTAACAGAGACTCTTGTGTAACATCCCAGCAGCCTGAGGCATGAGCATTCCCCTCAGAGGATACTTCTGGCAGCCTAGGACAAGCCCTTACTACCCTACCAAAGTATGGAGCAGTAGGATTTCCTGACTTTCCGCCACAACCTACAGTTGTGAGCAGGAGCAGAGTGCTGACCACTGTTGGACTCCCATGCTGCTTGGTTCGAACACTTACATTGTCTCATCGTCCCTGTAGTGGATGACTGCTCTTTTTTCTCCTTCTTTGCCCTCTTCCTGGAATTTGAAATACTTCTCAAAGACTGAAGCAAAGCAGTTGCGCTTCAACATGCCGGCTTGGTGTACAATAGCATCCTTGTCTGCTGGAAGGTTCTCCAGGTCGTAGAGCAAAGAGACATTGTAACCTGGGAAGGGACAGCCACCAACCTTAATAATCTATGTAGGGCCTTAATGACATTTTCTTTAGAGAGACATTTGCTTTAAAGAGACACCTACAGTTCCACCTTTGCTTAAATACTCCCAAAAGCCCCAGGGGAGAGTGCTTCCCACTCCAAGAGTTGCCAGAAGCCATGGCTGAACTCGGCACGTGGCCATAGCAATGCTCCTGGGGCTCCTTCCTGTGCTCTCAGACACAGATGTCTGAACTGCTCCCAAGTTTTTGCAGTGAGTAGGAAGAGATGTTGTCACAGGTAACCATGGTTTTCCTGTATCTCACAAAGCATCTTTGAGAAGAACAAAGACTCCAACCATGAGAAACAGAGGCTTCCCAGAGGAGGGATGCATAAAGAATTACAGCTTGTGCTGGAAGCTACTTCAGCCCTGCCCTACCTGAGCCACCTTCTAAATTGCTATTACTTTACAGAGAGCCCAATATCAAGCTCTTCAAGTGCAGCCTTCATATGAGCATTAATGAGCATTATTTAAGTAATTTCGGAATTGCATTCACACACAGACAGTAATTGTTATTGCAGGGTTACCTGATTCAGGATTTACCAAGTAGCTTCCATAGACTTTCTTCAATACCTAGAAAAGAAATTAAACATTGAGAGCAGAAGTTATCAAGAGTTGTTTCCTCCTACATAGCCTAATCTATGCTTGACCTTCATTTAGAAATACCAAATTACAGAACCTGCCTCCCCTAGTTTAAGTGAACTTGGACAAATATTAAGTCACTGATGTGGCCAGTCGCTCTTCTCACAGGCCAGCAAGTTCAGAGCAGGGGTCAGGTACACTATGGCCCAGCGATCACCTGCGCTGTCTTAGCCTTTTGCATGGGACAGATGTGCATGGAGAGGAAACTGTCAGGCAGCTTGGATGCCTCCCAGATGCAGAACTGCCTACAACACAGCAAAAACCTTTCTTCAAACATAATCACTGCTGAATTTTACATCAATGGCAATTTCCAACTGAGCCATAGCTCTGTGTCAGTGAGGGGGTTGGGAACAGGAGGTATTTCACAGGGAAGAACACAACAATGCTGTGGCAAAACTGGCCCTCCTGGGATGACACCCACTACCACGTGGAAAGGATATAGAGCCTCTCTGCATGCCAAAACCTCCTCTCAGCAGAGAGCCTGCCTGCAGTGGCCCAAAGACATGCCCAGTCTTAGCAAAAAACAGAGCAGAAACAAGCTCAATCATCTCCAGGGAAGTAAAGAAAGCAAAAGTTTGTTAACTGGAGATTTCAAAATATAATTTCTGTTTAGTCAGCACTTCCAAAGCAGTCCTGCAGAGATCCAATTTTCCTCTTTTGCCTTCTACCACCCCCACAATGGCTGCAGGTACACGGTGTCAGCCACTCAAGCAGCACAGTGGTTCTCTTGGGATCACACACTGCACTGATCCCTGCTAAATATGCTGGGAGGGCTCCATCGTTTGGGCTGCTTGACACTCCTGTTTGCTAGCAGTAGTGCCTTCAGTAGCAGGCAGTGCTCCTCCTAGAAAGCTCTGCATACAGGAACCAGGAAAGTGGGACACTCAGTCTTATCTATTGTGACTCAAGTAGGAATTCACCTGTTTTCTCACCGGATTCACAATAAACTGATGGAGCAAGTTTACTTGTTTTCTTCCAAGGACAGCCACCTAGAGGTTTAAAAGCCTGCTAAAGAGCCTCGGGTAAACCCCATTTGCTACCATGATTTGAAAACTGACTCAGGAACTGAGTCACACACTTCCTGCCTCACCACCCAACCACAGCTCAGAGGCTCGTTCTTTCTACCATAAATGGCCCTTCGCAGCCAAGGCTCATCCAACAGGAACTGAGCCTGCAATTCCACACAGCAGCAGCGAAAAGGGAACCCATCTGCAGATCAAGGTCTCCACACACAGCCAGAGCCCAGGACTTGCTCTCAAGTGTGGTTAGAGTTAGAAGAGAAGCACCATGGGACCCTGGATCTGTCTTGATGCCTTCCTTCACTTATGGGCTCAACACACCAGTCAGGGAAACTATATGGTGAGGGTTCACACTCATCTGAACTTGCAAAATTAGCAATGCCTTTTGCCTTTCAGGGTGTAGGGTTATATAAAATGACTACTTATTCATGAGAGAGTCGAACACACTTTCCCTTGTCTTCCAGCCAAGTGGAACTCCTTGTTGGCACAGATCCTTCTCTAAGGGTCAGATGTTAGATCCATCAACATCACAAGGGCATTGCTAACACAGTATTTGTAGGCACAAGGCTTGGAGATGCTTGCTTACCTCATCAGCACCGTGCTCCTGGAGTTCCTTGTAGAATTTCAGAGAAATACTGACCATCACTTTTGTCTTGTCTCCATTGGGGTTTGAAATATGATAAAGGACTCCATCGAAGTCTAAGAAGCAAGCAAGAGAAATGTGAGGGAGCAGGAACCAGTTCCCATTTCTGAGGAAGATTTTCCCTGCATGTTCTAGGAAGTGCATAACGTGACACTGTTCCTCTTGCTCCAGCCCTCACACATACAACAAGATAGAAATCCGCAATTAAGGAAAGTGGCAATGTCACGTACGTGGACATTCACAGGGCTGAAACAGTTTTGACACCTGTCCATCACAGAAAGCTTCAGTCTAGTGTCATTTAACATCCCTAGCAAATCTGCTTGTGCTCAACACGAGGATACAAACAGGCAGAGACAGAAACCTTCTGGATGGCTGGCACAGAAAGTGACTGACATGCACACCAGGCCAGAGCTGCAGCCTGGAGGAGGAAACATTTCTGCCAGCAAAGGCAGCTCAGTTGCTGCCTGATGTGACAGCTTCCACTTCACTGCAGAATGGGCAGGGAGGGCAGGAGACAGGGAAAGGCAATCCTCCAGCTACCCAGCAAGCTCCATTTCCCCACAGAGCTCTACAGCTCACACAGCCTCTTGATAACAGAAGCAAAAAAATCAGTTGCTGAATGAGCACTTGAACTTCCTTGGCATTTCTCCTCATGGAGAGCAAACTTCAGGTGATGAATTAAATTTGCCTGTTATCCTGAGCCAGCTTCCTAACAACCCAAACTAGATGGTGCTAAAGACCTCATAACGGGGCACCAAGGGCAGGACTAGAGAACAGGTAAAAGAGAAGAGCTGTGTAGTAGGAACATAACAAATAAAGCGTGTCCACCACTGAACTCACTGCTTTGGGGAAGTCCCAGGGAAGGCAGGCAGAGGAAATAGTTTGGCAGCCAAAAAAGCCCCAGCTCTGGGTATACTGCAGAGCATCCACACCATCTGCCTCTGCCAAGCAGTGTGGGCTGAGGTTAGGCAAACAAGGTGCAGCTGTGGGCAGACTGTTCGAGCCAGCCCTTTGTTCAGAGAAGTCGAGGGAGCTGCAGAGCTTACCTGCAAATGTTACTTCTACTGCCTCTGGTTTATTTCTAAAAAGCAGAGAAAACAAAGGAGATGAGAAATCAAATAGCAGCTTCCAAGCTCTTCCTGAAAACCCTCCTATCTCCTGCTGTTCAACTAGTAGATAACCTTCAACAAGAGATTTTAGATTTCTACCCCTCCCTGTAAGCACCAGTTCTACCACAGATGGCATAAAATAGACTTTGAAGCTGGTACAGATTGTTATTATTTGTATATTATTGATAGATTTCGACATCACAGATTTCCAGTTAGAACTGAGAATGCTGCTAGTCACTAAGAAGTTTGTTTTCACAAGTGCACTCTGTACAGTACAGCAACAACACAGGTTTGGGGTTAGAGGCTCTTTTGTAAGGTCCTACAATACCAGCAGCTGAGCAATCCTTCCTGACACAGTGCCCCCTTTGACATCAACACCAGCTCTGCAAATGTATTGCAGAGAAGACCTCTTTGCCAAGGCCAGGGCTAGGAGCAAACCACAGAAGGAAATTTTCCATGTGTGAGTTTCCTTCTGCCCCTCTTCCAGAACACCCCAGCACTTTGCCAACAACCTCTGCAGGAAGAACTGCAGCTCTGGGTTTGCTTTAACACTGTCCTGAGTGGTCTCTGGGATCCCTGAGCAGCAACAAAGCCCCTCACAAGCCAAAGGTACACCACATCTTACACTGTGACTGTGAAGACTATACTACATCTTAACAAACCCTGTTTCCAGGTTGTCCATGATTTGTAGATGAGTAGGACCCCATGAAAGATGTAACTACCTCCAGAAAGTCATTTTGTTGGGACTGGGACTACATAACCACTGTCACAGCTCTGAGGGGACTGGTATTAATAGGTCACTCTTCAAAGTTATCTTTACTGCTGAGAGCAGGTAGGAAATGAGAACAGGGTAAGAATGCCAGTCTGATACTGCTGTTTTATACTGTATCTCCTCTTTTTTTTAAAAAAAGTGGGTGATATTAAACAGAGAACAGGCTAATGCTGCTGCTACCATTGATCTAGTCTCTAACAGTTCATTCATACCTGTCTGAACCAACACAGTGAAATAACTTCCCAAACCAAAGCCAGTGGTCTCAGCTATGCTGCTGCTGCTGCTGCCCAGAGACAAGCTTCAATCTTTTTGCCAAAACTTCCTCTGTCCACACACTTGTATGCTTGGGTACTGGCTACACCTTGTACATACACTGAGAAAGGGAGGGGAGAAGTGATGACTCAGTATCTACTTTTCCTCACCATTTTGTGTAAAGATTTAAATGATTTTATCTCAGCAGAAAGCACTGTTCTTTCATCAGCTTTTCTGCAGTCAGCCTTGTTCCTGGAAGGCAGAAATGACCACAGTGTACTAAACTCAAGTTGCGCAATACAAGGGAGACCAAGGCACTGAACATCACCGATCCCAGACCATGCACTGGGGTCAACAACACTTTATTCCAGTGGAAAGGGAGGAATTAATCTCCAGACAGAGATCTTAAGTGGAAATGATGAGGTGTTGCTGCTTCTTGAAAGTGCTTAGCTGTGAAAGACAACAGCTCTTTTTTGTCTGAAGGCTGGGTAGCCTCTGTCTTTTGTACCACATCCGTGAAGATAAAAACCACACTCCTGAAAGAAACAGTGGCAGCGCACCCGAAGAAGGTCCTTTAGTTTCAGAGCTGTGCCAGCTGCCTGTGACCTCTCTTGCTTTCATCTTCCCTTCCCAGCTGGGCCTGAAACAGGCTCAGCAGGCATCCCTGGCTGCATATTTGGCTTGGGCTCTTGGAAAGATGAGCAATTCCCAAAGCTGCATCCAAGCCACTTCTGCTTACTAAGGACTGCTCAGAGCAGAGATGAAAGAAAATCCCACTGATCCCACTTGGTCAGTTGATGCAGACTTGTTCTTTTAGAGCACCACACTCAGACATGGGAATCAGCCTGGATGGCAATATAAATTTTTATAAATAAAGAAACCTATGTAGGAAGCTTTAAAGATAGCACAGCCAGGCACATGAGAGCTCAGATTACTAAAGAGGGCGCATCCTCAAACCTCGGTTCCATCTTCTCAGAGTTACGCCTTCCAAACTCCATTCCCTACACAACAGCGGCGTTGGTGCTGCAGGTCTCATGCACATGATCACTTCCCCTCGACCTTCTACCAACCCCATCTTCTGCCAACAGAAATAGCAGTGGAGAGTGCTGAACACCCTGCGGAGGCACAGCGTGTCCTCTCCATGTTCAGCCCTCCCTGTTCTTGCGAAAGCTCAGCACGGAGGACGCACAGCACGCCTAGGACCAGCCCTGCACCACTGCAGGGTGGGTACTAATTACTGTCAGGTTACTGCCGTGATCCCAAAGAGCTCTGCCTGATCTAGCATGCTCTGGGGCATCCCATGGCTCCTTGATGAGACCCTCCACACCCATGGTGGGAATTGGCAGTTGAGCAGCTTGGTGCACAGTCACTCTAAATCCCAGTTAAGACTGTAAATCCCGACTGGGCAGCCAGGAGCTCATTTGGGGTTCACTTCTACCCCTGATTCAAGTCTCTGAGAAACAGACTAAGACTGACTAGGCTCAGAGGATTTTATGCAGAACAGCCCATCCACTGCTGGGGCAAAAGCTGTTGTGACCCCTGGAAGCTCCATGCCACCAGTGCTGCCTGAACCACAGCCTCCTCTAGTAAACCTCCCTTTTTGTTACCCTCTGCCCCAAATGGACAATAAAACCAGCTCATACTGGGAATAAGTGAATGGCTTCTCTCTACTCTAAACACTGAATCCAGACCAGACCTTTCTGCAAACCTCTGCCTGAACTGTGATGCTAAAATGGCAGCTGTTCCCAGCAGAAGCCTGTTTTCTGATACCAGGTTTGAAGTCAAATCCACACCAAAACCCATCTGCCCTCTGCTTTTAACAATAAAAGTCCCTGATGGATTTTATATCTTCTTGCCTGCATTCCTCCTATTCATCTCCAAATGCTTCGGACACCCTGTCTATCTAATAGAGAATCAGTTCCAAATCAGATTGTTCCCCTTGGTAGACCATCCATGAAGAGCCACAGTGACCATGGAGAGATGCCAGCAAGCACTTAAGACCAATAGCAAATCTTTTTTCTGACAGCATTTCCTCAATTTTGACAACTTTCAAACTTCTCTTTCATTCTCAGGCCACAGAGGCTCTTATCCATATGTTACAACAAATTTAAGATCAGAAGAAAGAAGACGTAATTATACAGAGACTTCATCTTCTGTATTGGAAAGACCTAACTGCAAATTTGGCTGACAACCATACTGAAGAATTTCCCCATCACAATTAAGGCCTGTACCCAATAATGGGGAATGGCAATTATTTTGAAAGCTGCAGCCACGCAGATACTCTAATCTCTTGCCCCAAGGAGATGGGGTTAAAAATAAAAAGGAAAGGGGTATCTCAAAGCTTAAAGCTTCGAGCAGAGGGCAATGATCTGAGCTTTCAGATCACTGGAGTCAACACACAGTTTGGATAAAGTGTGCCAGATTCAGTGACAGACTGCAGGCTCTTGCTACAGAAAGGTCACCCCAATAAAAAAACATTATGAGCAATGTCTAAAATTATCTGAACAGTGCCTCCACTCCTGAGCCCTGCTCAGCTAACAAAAGCTTCCCTGCGTAAGCTGAAGGAGCATATGTAATCAAAGAGCTCCCACAGCTCTGGCAGCACACCCCCCACGAACTCAAGCAGGAGTACTCTGTTAGGCACCAAGCAACATGTGCGGCACCCCCACATATGCCAGCTCTCCCCTCTTGGTGAGGTGACCCCTCTGTGCCCAAGCTTCTCCCTTGCTGTGTGCCCAATAGCCTGGAGGAGGTTGCTGTTAGGAAGGCAGCGGGATTCACAGGAGACAAGGCATAGGTGGTCTTGCTGCATGCAGGCACAGGCAGGTCACCTTCCAGCCAGGTATTTGTCCTGCGCATCTCTGTTCCAGTTGTAGGCTGGTAGTCCATGATTGCCCCTTGAGGTGATCCAGAGCTGTGGCAGATCTCTGGGAAAGAGCCTCATTCTGCACACACTATTCACTGTGTTTCTTCAGTACAGCGATGGTGGCTGCAGTGAGAACCATTCTCTGAGGATAAAACAGAGCAGGCCCTCTCAGGGACCCGAGAAGAAAACTGAAGCTGGAGCAATGACAGAACCACCTGTGAAAGCACAACACTTTGCAGATCTGGCTTCTCTTTCCTCCTGTTCCCTGTGCTGTTGCTTGAAAGCAGAGCGCTGCTTATTTCCAGCCAGAGGTGGATCATGATCCACCTTTAACACAGTCACCTTCCCTGGTGGCTAAAGCAGGATGTGTTGTGGCTCAGGAGTTGTGCTCAAAGACTTCCATCCTCAGTCAATGTAGACAGCCAGGGTGTACCTCCAGTACTGCCCATGCCAGCTGAACCCAAGGGTACTGCTTTCTGCCAGTGGCATTGCCCCAGCACACATCAGAGTCGGGCAGATTGAGTTTCAGCAGATGAAGTTGTGCTGGGGGAGATGTGCAGCTCTGGGCTGCGCTTGTGAGGACACTGAACCAGGACCTGCCACTGCAGCTGAAGGAGGAAGACCTGATCCCTGCTCCGTGTCTGTTCCATGCCAAGCAGCTGTCACACAGTGAACAGGATGAGGAAACTCATCTAGGCTAAAAATACAGTTTTGCCTGTTTCATTTTAACCTAGGTCACTTCCCCAATCCTATTTCCCTTGAAGCCACAAAAATGCTGGTGTCAGCAAGAAGGGGTAACAAAGGAACAGTCTCTGGTTTTGGTGGGGCTGATGAGGATCCCCGAAGCACCAGAGCCACATATGGCCACAGCCACTCTCACAGGAAGTTTCTCAGTGGTACCAGCAGGGCTCAAAGCTCCTCTACCCCCCCAGCACAACCGACAGCCTCCAGACGCAACTTGGTCTCCCCACAACGAACTCACTTTGCATGTCACACCACAAACACGAAGTTCACATTGCCTGGTTTCACCCAGGGCTCACTCAGCCTCCCTGTCTGAAAGGTTCAGCTCTGCAGACCATGAGCCCCAAGTGACCGCAGGTAGGAAATACCATCAAGCAGGTGGGTGCAGCTTCAGCCCAGCTCCCACCGGCTCACAGGAACTGCTTAGCATCAGGGAAGTTCAAGCTTCAGCTGATTTCCTATGCAGCTACTAGTCATGAAGCTCTGCACATTTGTACCTACTAATTGCTGCAAAGAAACCAACGATTTAATTTGACATTCTCTTCCCTCCACCCCCAACCCAGGAAAAAGCACGCTGTTCTTCAGCTATGCAAATTTGTTTTCTTTTGCACAGTGGGTAAATAACAAGTAACAGTTTGAGACAGATTATTAATTTACCAAAGATTTAGGGCAAGCCATGTATGGCTGCAAAACCAAACCCTGAGAACAAAGCCCTGTGCCAAACTTTTACTGGGATCAGTTACATTACAGCAGGACCAAATGGGACAGCAAATCTGTCCTCCCTTGTTGTTAAAGAGAACAAGTATTCATCAGACACAGAGGTCAATCATCAAAATGTTTTACACTTACAGTGTTTGAGTTTTTTCTTGTCTATATGGTTAGCAAAGGGAAGCAACAAGGAGAAACAAAATCTTCCAACTGGCAGAGCTCATGCCCTCACATCAATCACATTTCTAACAGAAGTAGGAAAACCCACCTGTGACTGCAGCTTCCAGGCAACTTCTCAAGTATAAATGAATTAATGAAAAGCTTATTCTCTTGACACCTACAAAAGCTCACGATCCGCCCTCAATTCAGCACACTTATTTCCAGGTACTGACCAAGTATTCTCTCACTACAGCAGTTCAATGCTTGAGAGTTTCAACAACAAATTCCTAACTCAAGCTATTTCAACTTTTTCTGGTAGGTTTAGGCCTTTGTTTTAAAATGTGGTTGGTTTAAGAGAATGGATTTAAACCAAGAAATGACAGTATTAAATAAAGAAAAAACTAAAAAAAAAAAAAAATTGCACTGAAGTCCATCACCTGTCACTACCTTGATCTAAGTATCACCTTTCAATTGTGGCTGTTCAAGGAAGTGAGATTTCCATGGAGTTTGCCCACAAAACCAAATTCAATTTGAAATTATCCTATTTACAGGTGGGTGCTGCCATGCCCCAAGGGCCTTGTCAAGGAAG
Source organism: Pithys albifrons albifrons (assembly GCF_047495875.1). Classification (NCBI taxonomy): domain Eukaryota; kingdom Metazoa; phylum Chordata; class Aves; order Passeriformes; family Thamnophilidae; genus Pithys; species Pithys albifrons. The sequence continues at coordinate 16,239,518 of NC_092465.1, read as the reverse complement.
GCCTGCTAGAGGTGGATTAAGTCCTGCCTCAAGTTCTACTCTCTGTTCCCAGTCCTGCCAAGGCACCTTCCACACTGGGAACTCCAGGGACAGCTGTCAGACCTCCACACAGAGCAGATTTAGACATATAATATACAATGATAGTGTGATGGCACCAATTAGCTCCAACTTCTAAATGTGACCTAGTTCTTTATGACATGGTGAAACGTGGACTGTCTCCCACCTGATGGTCCAGGAAAACTCTGTAGGGACCCACCAAACCATGGCCATGCTGCAGCCAGGGGAAGCTGAGGGGAATGACATAGCCCACGCCACAGGGCAAGTCTCTGGCACAGGATCTGGAAACCCACCCCACCCTGCCCCACTCCCAGACTGCCATTGAAACCACCAGGCACACCTGGCTCCCAGACAACCACTGTGGACAAATCCCTGCATGGCATCTGCCACACTCCTGGGTCAGGGCCAACAGTGCAAATCCAACCCTGCCCCAGTGTCCTAACTTGCTCCTCCCAGTCGCTGAATCCTGCGAGGCTCGACCTTAACCTGACTGTCCTGTCTTCTTTCCCAAGACACATCTTGCAACAACCATCACCAAATCAGTGAAGTGCAGGAAATCCCTTCCTGCCTCCAGGCTGAGCACCACAGGAATGACCCCAGAGTTGTGGCTATAGGGAATAGAAATTTCACATGAATAAATATTGCATAATACCCATTCCTTAAAAAAGAGAGGAAAAAAACCCCACCTCCCTGCACCTCACCAAATGCACCTGCCTGGACAGGAGGACCCCAGCACAAGCACAGAAGAGAAGGCAGAAGTAAATAACTTCCTCATCTCCACCAACACACTCACAGCACAAATCTTATCTAGAAATGACATCTAAGGAACATAACATGCTGTAGATGACTAAGAGGCAGAAGCAGAGCACCATCAGCAGTGCTACAGATTGATCCAAGAACAATTGGTATGTCAGGAAAGTGTGCCAATGCACAACTAAGGGGCCTTTGCTGTACAGCAAAGATGGAAACCTTGAGAAAATGCAGGCTGGTGCAGAGCAAGCAACTCCAGCTCTGCTCACATGGAGTCAGGGTTTTGGGGTGTATTTAAACTTGCAAACTGCCCTCTCCACATTCACACCAACACAGAGACACAAACATATTCTTCTCTCTCCAAAGGGAAGAGTGCCTTGGTATGGACTTGTAATGGACAAGCTGTTCTGACACACACTACCAACATCTGTACATGCTGCATTTCCTAATGGATGCAGCTGCAATACCACAGTGGTCACCTGGGAGCTTTCTCTTCCCAGTGTGGTGCCTGCACTCTGGGTAAACCTGTTGCGTTACATGATCAGGCTCAAGAAGAATCAAAATCTGGGAGTAGCTCAGCTATCAGCAGCCTCTGAGGCTATTTTATGAAAGAAACACCAAAACAAAAACTCAACCTGAGCAACAAGTCAACTGAGAGTGGGAGGAAAGCCAGAGGAAGTGGCCTTTGTCAACATTCTGTACATAAAAGGGTGAGAGCTTCAAAAAATTGCTGGAGAAAAAGCTGACATAGAAAAAAGGCACCTGCCTGAGGGGTCCTTTTCCGGAGCAGCCTGAGCCGCGCTCAGTGAGACGCCAGGGCAGGCTCCACCCCAGAGATAACACCACAGCGCTGTGCCTCTCAAGGCTTTGTCTCTGTACAAAGGTGTCTCAGCCAGCAGGCAGCGCAGCCCGTGGGCAGCTGGGCGGCAGATACGGACATTCATACACAGGGATTTTCTTCCAAGCTGAACTGTGCTCTCACAAGGATTTTTATAGCCCTGGTGCAACACTTGCAGTAAAAAAAAAATCACTGCTTCCTCAGGGACTAAAGTGTCCCAGCAGAGATGCAGGTGCAAACCAGACCCCCAGCCCACCACCCAAGGCCAGGACGCCCACCAGGCTGGCACCAGGGGCCGTGGCTGACCCGTGGGCCTGCATCCCTCCTGCTTGACAAAGCAAAGAGGGAGAAAGCTGGAATCTGCTCCCCATCCCCAAAGCAAAAGTCCGAGGCCGCGACTCCGCACACGGGCTTCCTGTTCCTCGGCTCCCCCCACACATTCTGTACCAGCGCTGGCACCACGCCAGTGAAGTTTGCATTACCCAAAGCAAACACCCCTGCAAATCCGCCTTCCCCCCTTCCCAACTTCCTCCTTGTCCAGACCCTGTCCTCCAGCTCTGCCTCCTCAGCCCACCACAACACTGCCATTCCCAATACACTCCCTCTTCAGATCCCTCTTGCTCCCCCGGGGCTCCCCTCTGCCCTGGCAATAACCGCCCCCTCAAGTCCCATTCTCCCCTCCAACACTGTCCAACTCTGCTCACTCACTCCCCCTGATCAGTCTCCCCGCTCTGACCACCCTCCTCCCAGCCCCGGCACCCTGCAGACCCCCACCCCGTGTCCGCTCTGCCCCTCGCTCCCCGGGCCGCCACCTCCGTAGCTCCGTGCCCGCTGTCTCAGTGCCACCCCCCGTCACTCCCTAGTCCCCCATTCTGCCTTGTCACCATCCCCTGGCCACCACCTCCGCCCCGCTCAGCCCCATCCTCTCCCGGCACGCCCCTCCAGGCTCTGCCCCGGGCTCAGGTGCCCGGTACAGCCCCGGCCCCGCTCAGCCGCCGCCCCCCCACCCCTCCCTCAGCCCGCGGCCCTGATCCGGGCCCCGTCTCCGCTCCGCCCCCCCTGCTCCTACCCGGCGGCCGCGCCCTCGAACTTGAGCGTGAGGGTCTCCTCGATGATGCGGTTGTTGACCTCGAGCAGGATCATGTCGGTGCCGGGAGGGCTCTGAGGGAGCCGAGCCCGCTGCGCGCACCGGGGACCCGCCCGACCTGCGCCGCCGCTTCCGCTCTCGCGCCGGCGCGTCACGTCCGGCCCGGCGCCGCCGCCCGCGCACCCGCCCGCGTAGTGACGTCAGAACCACGCCCAGTGGCGCGCGGCGGGGCCGGGGGGCGGCGGGAGCGCAGGGCGGTCCCAAAGGTGGGACAGGGGAGCGACTCGTGGGATCGGGAACAGCACCAGCTGAGATGGGGCAGCTGAGGCCCCCCCCCCCCCCGGGCATGGGGGGAGGTTCCCCAAAAGTGTGGGGAGTTCTCTCCACTCCTGGGGTGCTCCTCGCGGTCCCCGAACGTGTGGGGTGCCGCAGGATCACAGGGACACTCCGGGAAGTAGCGGGTGTGCCCCGGAGTGGGGGGGGTCTGCGTAAGAACGGGGTGCGACAGGACTGGAAGTGCTCACAGGGGAGACAGTGCCTTGTGAAATGGATGATTTCGGGGCTGCGGGGCCCCAGAAATGTGAGAGGTGATCGCAGCGAGCGGGGACACCCGAGCGGAGCTATGGGGGTGCCTTGGAGCTGGGGGTTGCTCAAAACACGGTGATGTCCTCAGGGAATAGGAGTGTCCTTGGGCCTGTAGTAATACTCAAGGAATGTGGTAGTGGTCTCCAAGCTGTACGTGTGTCCCCAGGGAAGAAAGGTGCCCCAAAAGTGTGGGGTACCCCTATGACTGACAAGCAAGGAAAGCTGTGAGGGTGGGGGTGCTCCAAGAGTTTGAGGGTGCCCCAGAGAAATAGGGGTGCCTAGGCGATGCTCTTGGATGCAGGTTTCCCCTAAAGGCAATAGGGATATTAAGAGGAGTGAGCCAGGAACAAGTCTGTGGGGCTGGCATAGGGCCACAGCTGTCTGATGGCTCAGCTCGCCATGGCACAGCCAGGACAGGAGGGAAATGGCACTCTGGTCTGAGGGGGTCCCCCACAGCAACCCCCAACAGGAGGCAAGCCAGCCCCACAGTGCCCCTGTGTGCCCCTCAAAATGCTGGTGCCACCCTTGCTCTATCAATGGGGAAACTGAGGCACAGAGCCCTGCTCTGCCATCACCCACTGGCCACGGCCTCAGACCTGCCACTCTCCCAGGGCAACTACAGCACCCAGGGGTGTTGTGAAGGGGAGTCCTGCATCCACTGAGGGCCTGGGAACAAAGTGGGAACCCCCAGCTGGAGAGCCCCAGGATGCATCACTGACAATGCACCCCTGGGTGCACTGCCAGTATGGAGTGGGCTGGGACACCCTGGGAAAAGAGGGTGACAGGGGTCTGCGGGCTCCCGTTGGCCTGGGAAAGGCGTCCTGGAGGGACTGGGGAAGGGTCCCTTGGGCTGCCACTTCCCCTTCATGCTGGGAGAAGGTTTTGCAATCTTGCTTCCTCTGCGGGCAGCATAAAGAGGGCAGCGGAAGGAAGGGGCACTGGGAGGCAGCACAGCAGCGGGCGCAGGTGAGAGACCCTCTGGCTGGCGGGGCCCCTGGGCCTGGTGCTGCCCTCCATCCCACCAAGCTTCTTTCTGGAGCCCTTTGGGGGTGACATCTGGATTGGAACCAGTGGCTGTACGCTTCCAAGTGAGAAACAGTTTAGGATCCAGAGAAGAGCCCAGATTTCAGGGGACGGTGACAGCAGCGAGCAGTGAGTGTCTGGGGTTCTCCACTAGAGATTGGGGCTTTCCTTGCACTTCGACAGCCCCCCAACATCTGTCTGAGCCCCTTCACATATGGAGCAGGCTGGGGGCTGGGGTGGGCTGCTCAGCTGCCCAAGGAGCTGCCTGGTGCGAGGGGAGAGGGAGGTGGGGGGTGGGGGCACCAAGGGCTGTGCTGAGAGCTCATTTGGGGGGCAAACCCTCCACAGGCCCCAGGGACATCAGTCTTGGGTACTGCTTGGGGGAAAGTGCCTGCTCCCATTTTCTCACACAGTGATGAGCCGGAAGGGTGCTTCCCGATTGTACATCCCGCCTTCCTCCCTGCTGGGACCTCCAGGGACACTCCAGTGTCCCCCAGCCCTGCCGGGGTCAGGAGGGAAACTGTGAACTGCTTATTCCCCGAGTTGGGCCAGCTGTGCCCCCCATGAGTGGGGAAATAACCCGTTCCAGAGGAACCACCAGGATTTTGGACTGGGGAGGAAGAAAGAAGCAGTTAGAAATAGATAGAGGGGAAGCACTGGTGTCTGTGTCTGCCCCATGCCCACAGTAGCCCCACTCAGGAAGATCTTCCCCACTGACACTGGCAGCATCCCTGGCTGTGGTCCTCTGGGATGCTAGGACATCAGCATTCCAGGATCACCAACTCAGAACTACCATCCTGGGAAATGTGGAGGAGAGGGGACAGCAGAGCCAGGAAGGGATTTTTCTGGACAGTGGCACCAGCCCAGCTGCAGTGGGGAATTCCTGTCAGGTAAAAGGGGAAAGTTGGTCCCAGGAATGGTTTGGGTTCAAACAGAGCCAGTTTGGGTCTAGGAACCCCCCAGCACTGCAGGGACTCAGCACCCCCAAGCAGTTCTGGCATCTCCAAGCCCCAGAGAGGGTTGGGGAGGGTCAGAAATGGGGCAGAGGGGTGAAACTGGAGTGAAACGAGAGTCCAGATCCATACTGGGTGAAGGCTGAAAGTCAGTGATCTCTGGGAAGGCAGGAACAGGGCAAGCTCATTGCCTCCTACATGTGAGGAAACAGGAAGAGCGATTGTCACCTGTGATTTCCCCATTGAGGCTGAGCACAGGGGACATGGGTATGCCTGGCAGTGCCCAGCTGAGCAACAGGAAAACCAGAGATGTGAAATGTTTCCAAAGCCTCCTGCAAAGTGTGTCATGTCTTTCCGTCCGGGGCTTGAAACCACTCAGAGAGGAACAGGACCAGGAGGGGAAAGAAGGGCACAAAACCATCTTCAGATGTTCTTGAGAGCCACCTGCCCTGGGCACCATGACCGCAGCCTTGCTGCTGGTTGAGGTGGCATGAGGGACAGCTGCAGCAGCGATGCTTGAGGGGTGAGTAGGCTAGAGGGATCCAGGGACACTTTAAGAACTTTGTTGATTCTCATGGGGCTCTGAGATGCCCACAGAGCTCACAGGTTTTTGAAGGACCCACATAAACCAGGGGGGGCCATGGTTGCTGGATGAGCCAGGTGTTTCCTGGAGGGGTGTGATGCTACATTGATGGGGGAGCCCCCCCAACCTGAGAAGAGGTGATCTATCTGTGGGGAACCCCTTCTCTTCTTCCACAGGAGTCAGGTAACGAACAGATTGGAAAGGAATTGGAGGAGACCAAGGTGTGCAGGGGGCATTTTACAAGGGGACATTTGAGGGACAGTGTCCACCTGCAGCACTGCCCATTACCTGGCACAGTGTGAAAACAGTGGGGTGGTGGAGGTTTGCTGTCCACTGGCTGGGAGGGGATCTGGGTGGCATTGAAGATGCCAGGGGACCCAGTGATGCTGTCACACCTGGCCCACAGCACTCTGCCACCCCATACTCATGCTGTTCTGTGCTCCATAGGCAAAATGGAATCCTTGTCCTTCCATGGGGATATCTCCAACATATTCTCCCTCTACAATTACACCTATGACTACAGCACGGCCCTGCCTGACATTGCTATCTTACCTGCCCCATGCCCACCCAGTGGCTCTGTCCTCAACAAGTACCTGGTGGTGGTGATCTACTGCCTCGTCTTCATCCTCAGTGTAGCAGGGAATGGGCTGGTGGTGCTGGTGGTGACCTCCAGCCATACCAGCCGCTCCGTCACCGACATCTACCTGCTCAACCTGGCTGTGGCAGACTTGCTCTTTGCTTTCACCCTGCCACTCTGGGCTGCCTACCGAGCCCATGAGTGGGTCTTTGGCACTGTGATGTGCAAAGCCATCTCTGTGCTGCAGGAAGCCAACTTCTACAGCGGCATCCTGCTGCTGGCCTGCATCAGCGTGGACCGCTACCTGGCCATTGTCTATGCCACCCGGGCCGCCACTGAGAAGAGGCACTGGGTGAAGTTTGTCTGCCTGGGCATCTGGATCTTCTCTGTGCTGCTCTCCCTGCCCATGCTGCTGTTCCGTGAGGTTTTCTCCGCACCCAACAATGGCACCGTATGCTATGAGAGTATTGGTGATGAGGACACAAGCAAGTGGCGGGTGGTGCTGCGTGTCCTGCCGCAGACCTTTGGCTTTGCCTTGCCACTCTTGGTGATGCTCTTCTGCTATGGCGTCACTATCCACACTCTCCTGCAGACCAAGAATGCTCAGAAGCAGCGGGCCATGAAGGTCATCTTTGCTGTGGTGCTGGTCTTCCTCATTTGCTGGCTGCCTTACAATATCACATTGGTGAGTGATACCCTCATGAGGACAAAGGCCATCTCCGAGACCTGTGAGAGGAGGAACCGCATCGACACAGCCCTCTCTGTCACACAGGTCCTGGGCTTCGCCCACAGCTGCATCAACCCCATCATCTATGCCTTCATTGGTCAGAAATTTCGCAACAGCTTTCTCAAGATCCTGGCACAACGTGGGCTGATCAGCAAGGATGCTGTTGCCCGCTACGGCCGTGCCTCCTATGCCTCCACCTCTGGCAACACATCTACCACCCTCTGAGCCCTTCTGGTATGCCAGTCTTGTGGCTCCCAGCAGGTCCCAGCACCCCACACACCTTGGTGTCCTCATCCAACTCTCTAGAACATGGCCGATGATGCCGTGGGGATGGGCAGGTCCTCCACTAGATGCTGGACCCCAGCTGGAAGGGGGCTGGGGTGGCAAGGTGGTACAATCCCATTGCCAGGGGAGGGACAAAGCCTGTAACTGGGGATTCTGTGAGCCTGCTGTGGGAATGGGGTTTGTGTCCCACGACCATCCAGCAATAAAAGAGTTGGTGGGTTGGTCACCCAGGTCTGGGTCCTCTTTGCCATGGGAAAGGAGAGGGCAGGATGGGGCCAGGGCACATCTCTGGGGACAATGCCAAAACAGTGGTGCCACTTGAGCCTTTCAGAGTGTGAGTAACCCTGCTTCCAGGACATGGAAGGGCTGTTGCCCCAGAGGCTGTTGCAGAGGGCTCGGCATCCTGTGCATCCCCAGAAGAGATCCAAGCCCACATTTTGCTTCATACAGCCACCCAGCCAGGTCCTGGCACTTCTCTAGTACAGAGGTGTCCATGCAGTCTGTCCCACCTGGGGACAAAGCCACTCTCTTTCCAACACCAATCTGAGCCCCAGTGGAGCAAGTCACTGAAAGATCCCTAAGCAGCCCGTTACTGACACTGAGCCAGCCCTGTGACCCCTGCCTGAAGGGTGCCAGCAACCCAGACACCCTTCAACCCCCGACGTCACAGTGTCAGGACATTGTTGTGCAAAGGGCTGGGAACCTGTCCTTTACACAACTGGGATGTTTCCGCCCTGGCTTGGGCAACTGGGGCTGACACTTGACTGGGGTAGAGGAGCTGAAGAGGGGGCTGTGACCCTGCTGGGAACTCTCCTGTCACCCTTTGTGCCAGGCATTGTGATGCCTGCCCCAGCACTTCTAAGCATCTCTGCACGGGGGTCCCATACTGCTCCTCTATTGCCCTTGATTCAGGTTTCTGAGGATCCTTAATCATGGGGGCATCCATCAGTGTCACCCATGTGCTGGCTCGTGGGTGGGGGAGTCCCCTGGCACCGAGGTGGGAGCCCTAGGGACTTGGCACTGAGCAGGGGTGTGCTGAACCCATCACCTTTTCATCTGAGAAACCTCTTGCCCAAGCAGTTCCTTGCAGTATGGTAGGACGCTGGGGCTGTTGGCCAAGAGCTGTCTCCCCTCCCTGCTGTGGGACAGGGTAGGCAGTGGCTCAGCCTGGCTGCAGGTGGGATGCCCCTTTAGGGGACAGTTTCCCCGAGAGGGACTTGAACACCCCCATGCCAGCATTCCCTCACCCCACACCCAGCCTAGGTATCAATCTGACAATGACTGATAGATGACACAAATGCCACAGGGGTAGCAGAAATGGTTTGTTTTCCTCATCGCGGACCAGCCACAAAAAAGACACGTCTCAAACCTGAAATGTAGGGCAGCAGGACCTGCATGTAGGCCCTGGACACCTGGGTCCCCAGTAAGTACGAGAGGAGGCAGCCAGGGCGGGACATGTCCCAGGAATGGTGCCAGGGCTGCAGTCCCTGCTCATGTAGCCTGTGAGTGCCTTTGCTGGTAACAAATCAGGCAGCAGCGGCCCTGCTTGCCAAAGTCCATGGAGCAGGCATGGCACACCTTGCCCTGGCACAGCCTGCTGAGAGAGCAGGTGGTGAGAACTGTGCCATCCGAGTCCCGTGTCAGTGCCACCTCTAGTTACCCCCATAGCCCACCTGCAGTTGTACCGCCGGGAGAGGAGGCGGAAATCCTTGTGGCAGCGGGAGCACAGCCCTGAGTCACGGGGTGCCGGGCCGGGCATTGGGGTGTCGATGCCCTCCGTCTTCTGCCACAGGGCATCCTTTTCTCTGCGGGACGGGACGAGTCAGCTTTGGATTTGCCTGGGCTCTGGTGCCCTCCTCTGGGCAAAGGGGTTTGAGCCCCCTTGCCCTTGTGTGGAGTCTCCGGGGCTCTCACCGCAGCAGCTCCAGCAGCCGCTCCTTCATGTCGCGGATGAGCTCCTGCTGCCGTGCCTGCTCGGCGCCGCGCATGGCGTCCCGCTCCAGGGCCTCCCGCTGTGCCCGCTGCAGGGCTGATGCCCAGCGTTCACCGTCCTGCCGGGCCCTGGCGCGGGCAGTGAGAAGATGGTCCCCCTGTCTTTCAGCAGGTCGTCTCTCCATACATGCATCCATTCATCCCTTCCTCCCTCCTTTTCTCTTATGCCCATCCATCCCCAAGCTGCCTCCCCATCTCCACAGCCCCCTTGACATCTGCTGAGTCAGCCACCCATCAGTTTCCAGGCTGTTCATCCATTCTTCCCCACACTCATCCCCCTGGTCTTCTATCCACCCATCCATCCCTTTGTTCACCCCAAATTCATCCCTCTGTCTTTCCATCCACCATCCCATCTCCATCCATCGGCTCCAAATTCATCCCTCCTGCCCTCCCTCCATCTACTCACCTCAAATCACTCCACCTCTGCCCATTCACCCCTCCACCTACCTAGCAGTCCCAAACTGACCTCTGTCTCCAGCCCTCCTTCCCTAAATCCTTCTCTCCCTTCCCCTGACCATCCCCAGCTGCTGCTCCCCTGTGTCCAAGTGGGGCATCGTTGGGGATCCCAAGGGAAATCATGTGGCAGGTGGAGACAGGAGATCCCACTCTGGGGTGGTGAGAGATGGTAGTGGGGGTCCTAGCCCAACCTGCTGAGCTCCTCCTGCAGCCGTGCCATCTCCTGTTGCTGGGCCTGAAGCTGCTGCTGGCTCTGCCAGGTCTCCTCCTGTGCTTCAGCTGCCAGTCTGGCCAAGCGCTGTGGAAGAGTGGGGAGTCACCCCTGGGCCCCAAATCCCAGCCCCACCATGGGATGCCCTCAGTCTTGCTCATACCATGGCCATGCTGACAGCTGTGCTGAGCTCCCTCTCTGCCTGGGGGTCCGGTGGAGGCTCCTGGAGACCACGGGCGAGCTCCAGTGCCTGCCGCAGCACCTCCTCCACAGCAGCCACCTCATTAGGGGTACCAGCATTCTCCAGGATGTCTGTCTGTCCTGCAGCCACCAGAGTTGCCTGGCATTCTTGCAGGCGCGAGGTCAGCACTGCTGCCTCTGCCAGCACCTCAGCCAGCCGGGTACCCCGCTCCTCCGCCAACTCTTGCCAGGCCCGTGTCTCCTCCTGTGCCTGTGCCAGTGCCCCTGAGCACCCCACTGCCACCATCCTCTCAAGTGCCTGCTCCAGGAAGGCGTTGGTCTCCCGCAGCCCCTCAACCTCCTGTGCCCACAGATGGGCTTGCTGGGTGCTGCTCTCCTCCTGCCAGTGGTGCTGCAGTTCAACTTGTGCCAGCCGTGCTGTCAGCGCCCGCATTGCCATCTCCTGCTGACCGAGCTCAGTCCTCAGTTGGGACACCAGTGCCTGCAGGGATGCCTCTGATCCACCTGGCTGCCTGGGCACCAGTGATGGAGAACCCAGTGTGCACCTCATGCCAGACAGTGGGGATGTGCCAGGCTCCCTGGCACCATCAGGCTGGGGTGATTTGCCAGAGCTATGTGCATCCTCCAGTTTCTCTACATCTACATTCTCCACCTCCTTCTCATCCTCCTCCAACTCCTCTTCAACCTTCTCCTTCAAATCCTTCTCCATGTCCTCCTCCACATCCTCCTTCACATCCTCAACCTCCTCTGTATCCTCGTCCTCATCCTTCTCCACCTCCTCTTCATCCTCTTCTTTAATGTTCTTCTTCACCTCCAAGTTCTCCACACCCCCCTCCATGTCCTCCACTTCTAAATCCCCCACTTGCAGGGCAGCCAAAGCCTGGGGACATGGGTGAGCTGGTGCCCCACAGGGTGCCATAATGGGATGGGCAATGCCATCGGGCCATCCGTGGACCCCAGTGCTGGTATTATCTGTCTGCGGGGCTGTCTTTGCTGGGCTGCTCCTGGTCACTGAGCTGGGCCGTACCAGTGACCTAGAGGGGACACAGGTATCAGGGTCACAAGGTCACCCCCAAGATGAGCAGGGCACTGACATCCTCCCTCTGAGCTTTGTGGGCACAGCCAACCTTTGTGGATGTAGAGGCCAGCAGGGCTGGTGACACCACGTGCCACCTGGTGGCAGGGGACCAGGGATGCTGGTATCACCAGCCTGAGAACCCACAGTACAGGTGGCACCCAGAAACCCTTGTGGTGGTTGCAGAAGGGTATTGGGGTCGGGGTCTGCACGTGTACTTGTGGCAGTGTGTGCACACAAGTGTACAAGCAGCAGAACAGGTGTGAGTGTGCTGGAACATCTGTGTTCACATGTGTCTGGGGACAAGGGTGTGAAAGCACACATGTGTCCTTATGTGTCAGACGTCACACTGTCATGGTGTTGCAGCAGACCTGTGCCTGGGGATGCACTTGGCAAGATGGCTCTGTGTGTGTACACGTGTGGCATGTTTGCAGGCACAGGCACCACGTGTGTACTGGTGACGGTGTCTGTGCCCTCCTGGGGCCACATATGGAGGAGGCCTGGCACATCTGGAGTGCCATGTGGGGTCCAGGGAAGTGGGGCAATGCCCATACACTGCTCTGCAAAGCTGAGTCCCAGGTGCCTGTAATGCCCCTGACACTGCCAGTGCTGCCAGTGCCCTCAGTACCCCAGTGACCCCAAGCTCACTCAGAGAACATGGGCCAGGCGGTGTCCAGGTCATCCCTGTGCAGGGCCAGGTGGAAGGTGACACAGTCCAGCTCATAGAGGCTGCCCAGGATCTCTGCCCGGTGTTGGGGGCTCAGAAAAGGGCTGCGGGCGTAGTACCACTCTCTGCAACCATAAAACAGGCTCATGATCCTTCTATGCGCCAGACAGGCACATATGCCTGCAGCACCCTTGCTGACCAGGTGCTGCAGGGCACTGCCTGTCTTGGCCATGTCCTTCTCCACTGAGAGCACCCCCTTGCTGTGCCACTGCTCTCACCGGAGGCTCTCGAGGTCAAGGAGGCAGAGCTGAAGGGATTCTGCCAGCTGCTGGTGCACCAGGCAGTACCGCAGGAAGGCTCGTCCCCTGCCCACGGGGGTCTTCAGCTGCAGGGGAGAGGGGGTTATCAAGCCCTGTCACACCAGTCTGCACCGCCCACACCTCCCCCCCAGCCCATACAGGGAAGGGTGTTTGCAAGGCCAGGGTTGGAGGGCAGTGGGGACCCCAGGGGGGGCAAATCCTCAGTGCACAAGTGAGTGTGTACCTGTACACAGGTGCATGTGCACACATAAGCAAGCAGAAGCACATGTGTATGTGCACAAGTCCCCAGCCCATGCCCACCTTGTCCAGGGAGGTGACGAAGTGAATGCCCTTGTGTTCCTGCCGGCACCGTGCCAGGCCCTGGCACAAGAAGTCCCAATAGTCCTTGCGTTGCCCAAAGAAGCTCCTCTTCTCCTTGAGGTCAAACTGACAAAGGTATAAGCTCGGACTTTCTTATTTGGAGGTGTCCCCTGTGCCCCCAGTCTGTCCCCTGTGGTGCTGGAATCCAGCCAGCTCCCTCAGCAGGGTTGGTCTGGGTGTCCCCTGGCTGTCCTTTCTTCACTGGCTTCATGCCTCAGTTTCACTTTTGCAGCATGTGCAATTACACATGTGGATAAGGGAGAGTCTGGTCCAGGTGCTCACGTGGCTGGGGACGCCCAGGGCCAGACAATGCTGACTGGGGTCATCCCACCCCTCAGAATGGTTAACACAGGGTCCCCTCTGCTCTCAGCTAAGCCCAAGGGGAAACAACGGCAGGGAGCAGCAGGGACAGAGGAGCAGCATTACCTGGAGGAGGAACTCCAACTGGGCACAGAGGCTGTGCAGCTCCCGGCTCCCGTCTGTCACTGGCAGGTTCTGTTCCCTGTAGCTGCAGTTCAGCTCTGCCACGGTCTCTGTGGGACAGCAAGACTGAGCTGGCATGGCACTGCCCAGGCAGCAGGCAGCAGGCACTCTCTCCCATTCCACCCCCACTCCCCACTGCCTCACAACTCCTGACCCTGGGGATTTCTGATGGCAGGCACACAGAATCATACAATCTAAGTCAGAAAAGACCTCTAAGATCAAGTCTAGTTGAGAACCAGCTCTGCTAAATCCACCACTAAACCATGTCCGCAAGCGCCACATCTACATGCCTTTTAAATACCTCAATGGGTGGTGACTCCACCACTTCCTTGGGCAGCCATTCCAATGCTTAATAACCATTTCCATGAGGAAATTTTTCCTAATATTCAATCTAAACGTTTCTTGGCACGACATGAGGCCATTTCCTCTTGCCCTAACCCTCGTAACTGGTGAGAAGAGGCTGACCCACACCTGGCTACAACATCATTTCAGGTAGTTGTAGACAGTGATAAGGTCCTCCCGAACCTTCTTTTCTCCAAAGAGAAAGAGGAACCTGCTATGGGAGGAAAGAGGGGAGCAGGGGGAGCAAGGAACACAGCTACCTGCTGGGCACTGCCAGCCACTAGGGACTGGCAGCAAGGACAGGAAAAGGCAGCAGTTGCAGGGTTCGCACTGGGGTGCTCTGGAGCACCCCTGGCAGTGGCACCCCCTGCTGCCCATGGGCTGGGTGTAAGGAGGGACGAAGCATGGATAGGGTGACATGTGCCATGCAGGGGACATGCTGGCAGAGGACTTGCTGGAACACTTACTTTGCAGGTCCTTAATGACACGGTTGAGCTCCCCATCCACCGCCATGGCTCTTCACAGGGATCTGCAAAGGCAGGATCTGCCAGACTGGCACTCCCCTGGCACACCCAAACTCTCTGTCCCAGGAAGAGCATCTGCCCCCATCCAGCTCTACCGCAGAGCTGCAGGCTGTTAAGGTGAGAGGGGGTGGGTTTAGGCACCCCCTTTTCCCTGCCCATGGGCCCCCACTACATGGGGTAGGAGGGATAAGGTGGACAAAGGTGTATCCCGCACACCCTTAGTTGTCCACATGTCCTTCCCCAAAATGTTTTCAGCCTCTGCTCCCATTACCTGGGGAGTTTCTGGGGCTAAGCCTGCCCTGTACCTAGTGTGTCCCTCTCCTTGTCCCTGCCTGTGGTCCCCAGGATTCAGGATGTGGGTTTGGTGCAGGGGAAGCACTGCTTTTGCTTCTGCTCTCGCTTCCCTCACACCATGAACAGTGTGAGGGCTCCTGAGTGGTTGGGGAAGGGGGGGCATGGGGTTTGGGCATGTTGTGGGCATGGGGTGGGGAGCTGGGTGGCACAGTGCAGTGGAGTGTTTCTAGGGAGTGGTGGGTGGCAGCCTGGGGCCTGGGTGAGGGAAAGAGCCCATGGAGGTGGCAGGTCTGTGGCTTGTCACTGTGGATAGTGTCTGGGTGGTGTCGGGGAATATGTGTGTGCATGGGGGTGTTCATGGCAGCATGCGTGTATGCTTGTAGGAGTGAGTGTGCATAAGTATGTCCCCAAGCATGTCCAAGAGTTTGTGAGTGCCCTGTCCCCTCTGCCACAGCAGAGTGGCAGAGCAGGACATGGGACTCAGGATGCCTGGATTCCCATTTCAGTGCCCTTGAGAGACCTTGGATGAGCTATCTTCCCACCTGCTCACCCTGCCCATGCCTCAGTTTCCCTGGGGAAGAAAAGCCCCTTACCTGTGGCCAGAAGCTGTGGGGTGCCCCAAGGTGTTTGCTGAGTGCTGGGGGCACTCTGGTGTGTCCTGTGCCCACGCTGTGCCTGCCTGCTTCTCCTTTTGTAGGTTGGCCAAGAGGAAGTGTGGGAGGTGGGGAGCCACCTACCAGCTGGCCCACATCACATCAGGCACTGCAGCTTAGCCCCCAGCACCTGGCTCCCTGTTAGGAGGGGTGCCAGTTCTGGGGAAGGAGTCAGCAAGGCTGGTGCCCCTATGCAGCCTCTGTGGAGGACAGGGAAAGGAGAGTGTCAGGCCTGGAGGGATCCTGATGTCCTCCCATGGGAATAGGAATTGGGAATGCTTTGAAGGACCACACCACAGTTTTTGTGGAGAGGATTCAGGATCCATACACAGCTAGAAGCAACCAGCAGCAGCCTCTGGCACAGAGCCCAGTGCCCAACAGCCCCTGAGCACAGAGACCCCTACAGGAGTTGCAGCCCCCCAGCAAGGACCACAGCCCTCCCTGGGCAGCTACCCCACACATGCAGGTTATGTCCAGAGCCAGGGTGCAAACTCTTTCCCTGGGAATTCTGGACAACGTACCCCCTTGCTAGAGAGCCCCCAGCCCAGCAGTTGCCCCTTAATCACTGTGCCTGGCCCCCTGTGCTGTGTCAGCCCTATCCTGTGCGTTCCTTCTGGACTGAAGGCTAAAATCTCTGGAGGGGAGATGCCAGGGGTGATGCCAGCTCATCCTGCCAGTCCAGGGGGACCCGCTGCCTTCCCACTCCTCACCACCTTTTGGCTTGGTGGATGCCCACAGTGATGCCCACATCCTGCCCTCCACTGCACCCCTCCTTGTACCACACACTGCCCCTACCTGAGTCAGCTGGGTATCTTGGGGGGCCCCTGCTTACTCGCAGGCAGGCTTCGCTCAGCACCAAAGTGAAAGCAGGAAGTGATGCCGAGTTGGAGCCTGGGCCTCTCAGCACCCTCCCACCACCTCCTGGGTGGGTGTTGGGCTTTGAGGTGCCCTCAAGCAGCCATGGGGCATGAGGGAGCCAGTGGCAGTGCTCATGGTGACCCCAGACTACTCAGCACCCTTTTGTCCTGTGCCACCCCAGTATGTGGCACTGTGGGCAGGGGGTGCAGCATCCCAAATTGGATGGAAGTTTTGGGGGCACTGGAGCATCAGCCCACTGTGCTGGGGGATGCATATGCGTGTGCATGCATGTGCGGGCATGTGTGTGATTGCACACGTATGCAGGTTGTATGGATGCATGTGTGGGTACAAGCCCTATGAGTGTGGCAGGTGTGGGCACGAGTCTGAGAGGGCACTGCATGTGCCTGCACACACATGTGTGTGCCCGCCAGGGCACTCACCCATGTGCCCTGTGCCAGGCCCTGCACAGGCAGCACCCCAACACCTGCAGGGGGGATGTGCCCCTGCTCGCTGTGCTACTGCTGCACTCTGCCAGCAGGGTCCCTCATCTCTGCCCCAGCCAAGGGCTAGGGTGAGGATGCCAGGGGCTGAAGGGAGCACAGAAGACACTCACCCGTCCTTGGCGTGGGTGCAATTCAATTAAAGTGGCCTGGCCCTGATTCAGCACAGCCAATAAAGCTAATGGCCCTGCACAGGCCTGGCACTGCCCACCGCGGGGGCTGGGGGCCATCTGCTAATTAAATGGGGGTGGGGGACCATGGAGCCAGAAGTGATGTCACCTCCCTGGGGCTTGGTGTGGGGAGGCTGTACTCTAGCCCTCTGCCTGCCAGCCTTCTGCCCCCTCAGGTGTCAGACAGAGTTGTGTGGGACAGCCATGAAGTGTGGGGGAGGACCTGAAATCCCTGCACCCTTCCCTGATGTGGCTGCTTATCAGGAGCCTTCCCAAAGCAAATGCAATTAGTGCCAAGCCTGGTATTGCCACTGCCCACTCTTGGCACCTGCAGCTGCCCCGTGAGGATGGGTCCTTGTCCAGCACCAGCATAGCATCATGGCAGCATCTGGGGATGCCAGCTCCTCTTGGCACCACGCCAAGAGGTGCATGAGCGATGCGTGGTCCCCAGTGGGGTTCACCCTGTCCCCCTGCCCTGAGCAAACCCCATGGTGAAGTGGGGGTGCATGAAGCCATTTCAAGCTGTCCTGCAGTGAGAGGTTCCCCTCTTGCCCAGTGTAATTCTGTGCCCACAGCTAGACTGGCTTTGGGAAGAGGGGCTGGGTGGGGAGTTCCTGAATGTGTCCTCAGGCTCCTGAGAAGAGGAGAGGCTTGGTGCGATTACAGGAGGACTGGTAGAGGGACAGAGAATTCCCCCCTGTGTGTATGCATTGCTATTTAGGGGTAGGAGTGGACAAGGGGTACTACAAGGAAACTGAGGCAGGGTCGGAGCAGGGGTTGTGGATGGTGCTGCAGTCAAACCCATGTTGTCCAACTTTCTGCACCCTCAAACCTGAGGGTGCTGGACCAGGGGACACTGTTAGGGTCTGGCATTCATCCCAAGGGATGCCATGCCCAGAAAACACGGGGTGAATCCTGGGGGTGCCAAGCCCCAAGCCCTGTGTGTCGGAGGAGGAGAAGGAGGAGAAGGAGGAGGAGGAGAAGGAGAAGGAGGAGTGGGAGGAGGGGGAGGAGGGGGAGCGTGTCGGAGCTGGCTCCCACCCAAGCACTGCAGGACAGGGGCGGGCACGGTGCTCCCTGCCTGGCTGCCAACGCGCAGGCGACGCTGGGGGACTGGCGGGGGGGACAAGGCCCGGTGGGACCGCAGCCCCCCCATCACATCATCGTCGCACGGCCCCGTGCCCACGGCCAGGCACCTCCGGGGCACTGCCCGGCCACTGGAGCTTGTTGCGGACGGCGATAGGGCTGACACGGCTGGGTTCGGCCGTCCCCCCGAGCGTGCCCTGTGCAGGGGTTGGCTCCTGCACCCTCCCCGCGCCGGGTGAGCCCCGGGCAGGGGCACCATGACCCGGCTGAGCTGGTGCTTTGCCACCTTGGTTGCCTGGGGGAAGTCCTTGGTGTCCTGCCTCCTGCCCCTCCGAGCCCGCCGCCGCCGGGAGGTAAGCGTGCACAGCCGGGCACGGCATTAGGGTTAGGGACTGCGGGGGACACGGAACTGGGGGGGCTCCGAAGGCTGCGGGGGTGGGGGTATGGGCTGCCACTGGCCCTTCCTCTGCGGGCAGCGGAGAGTTAAACCCTGCATATGCATGCCAGGGTGCAGGGCATGTCCTTTGTCCCTCCTTGTGCCCCCCACCAAGAGTGGCACCATGACCCTCCCTTTCCATAACCTACACCGCGGGCCCCTGCAGTGCCTGACCGGAGAGGATCTGCTGTATAGCCTTTCATGCAAAGGGATCTGCTGGGATCCCTGTGTCCTTACAGAGAGAGCATGGTGACAGGGGGTGTCCCTGGGTCCTTACTGAACCCACAATGGGGGCACTGTGCCCTGTGTGAGGAGACCCTGGAGCCCATAAAACACCCAGCATGAGAGATCCCTGTGCCCATAAAGTGCCAGTGTGGGGGACCTCTGTACCAGTAAGCATCTGGTCCTGAAGAATGCCATATCCATAAAGTACTCATTCATTGTGGGTTCCCTGTGCCCAAAAAAGTGCCCAACATGAGGGGTCCCATGGGGTCATCCTGATGTAGGTGTGCTCATCAGTACCTGGTGTTTATGGGATCCATGTTCCCCAAGGACTGCCCTGTACAGGGGATCCCCATGCCCATGCAGCACCCTGTATGGAGACCCAACCTATTCTGCCACCTGTGTTGTGGAAACTGAGGCAGGGAGGGGAGAAGTTGTTGGAGGGCTAGGACTCCCAATGCGCCACTCTCACTTGGTTCCTTGACCTTTGGGAAGCTGTCCCATGCCTGGCAGAATGGCATGGGACACTCCAGCTGCACCATGCCAAAATAGCAGGTGCCAAAGCCATTGCCAGGCAGCATCTGGGGGAGTCACTGCAGGTTGGTGACAGTCCAGTATGTGCCAGGGAAGGGACCTAGCCTGGAGGAGAGAGAGGCCTCTGGCTGCTTATGAACCCCAGCGTGTCTCAGGAACGCAGGATCGTGAGCTGATGGGAGTACAGAGGGGTGCTTAGGGCTATGGGTGGGTGGGTGAGTGGCACTGGTAAGGTGTGGGCTGGCAGTTGTGCAGTCCCATGTCCATCCCTGTGTCCATGAGTCCCTGATGTAGGTATGAGAACAGGTCTCATGGGGGGCTGTAACACACATGTATGCTTGCACATGTGTGTTCACAAGCATGCAGATGGAGCTAAGGTGAGAGTGAAGAGCTGCTGTGGGGTGTGTCTCTTCTAGCACATGCGTATGTGCTGGGGGCAATAGCAGCAGGACTTTATGTTCATGTGAGCTATTAGAGGGGTGTCTCCTAGTCCTTCTTGTGCCAACAGGCACCCACACACTTGGGGGCTGACAGACCACACGTGATATGGGCTGCATCTGTGATGTACAAGAGTGTGCCGTGGCATGTACACGGGGGGTGTGTGTGATGTGCCTGTGTGCCCTGTGCACTCAAGGGCAGTGTGGGGACAGCTCTGCTGGAAGTGGGTGGGGGGGCGTTGGGGACATGGTGACCGCAGGAGGGGAGACACAGAGGAGTTCTGCCAAGCCTGGCCCTTCACCGGGAGTACATGGCTGCAGCAGTAGTACCCACAGGGGGGGTCACTGTGCTAAGTGCCCCCATCTGTGTCCCCCCGCTGAGAAAACAACCCTTGAATGATGTTCACGGGCATTGTCCCTGTGTCTACCCTATCCCTGTCCCATGACCTGTATCCCTGCCCTTCTGAGGGGCCTGGGATTGCCCCGGCAGTGAATGGGAGGAGGTGATTTATGGGGGGTGGGGACACTCCTCTCCGCTGGGGTTTTCATTTATGGGTAGTAGTGAGTCTGATTAATGAAGACTGTAATGATGGGGTCAGGTGTACCCGGATGGCACTCCCTGCTTGTTTGGTGCTGTGAGCTAGCTGAGTCCCCACAGCCTCTCTCTGCCCCTGGCCCTAGCTGGCATGGAGGGGTGGAAGATGCTGTCCCCTATGTCTGCCCTGTCCCAGCTGGCACATCCCCACAGGGGTACCACTGCTATGGGCTGTGTGGGCACAGCAGAGTGGTGGGGTGGAGGGCAGTGGGACAGGGGAGGAGATGCTGAATTTCGAGGGGGTCAGATGCAATCCCAATCTCTGGGGAGGGCAGCCCCTCCCCATGTTCCACGCTGCCTTTCCTCTCTGGGCTGGCGGCTGTATGCTGCATACAGATGGAAAACTGAGGCATGGAGAGGGGGGGGCATTACAGTGTCTCTGTCCCCTTCATGCCCAGGTCCCCGTGCCAGTCGTGGCTTGTCCTGCCGGCGTGTCCTTCGCCCTGGCGCGTTCACACCCTGACTCACACCCTGATTGTCACGGCCAGTTGAGCACAAGTTTCCAGTCTGGAGCTGGAGTCGGCGCTGGTGGAAAGAGAGGGGACCGTATGCCGCCCGGCCAAACCCCACAGGAGGGGCTGGAGCACCCCCCTGCCAAATCCATCCCTGTCAGGGCGCGGACTGCCAAGCCGCTCTCCGTCCTGCCTGGAGGTTGTCCCCCCTCTCTGAGGCCCCCAGCTCCGAGCATGGATGTCCGCCGATCCCTCCCCATCTCCCATCCCGGGACCACCCAGGGGACACGGCTGGGGATGGGAGTGGGGGGCGGTACATCCAGCCGCAGGACCCGCTGGATGCCGAAGGAGGGAGGAGGGTGACGTGGGTGGCGGGTGTCCCCTGGTCTGCGGAGGAAATGGATCTCAAACGTGTGTGAGTGAGGGAGAGGGAGCCTGGGACCCATGCAGCCCCATTCCGCCCTCCCCCCCCCGAGTCCCGCGGCCCCTCTGCTGTCGTGGAGGGGGGTCCTGATCGTCTCTGGCCAATTGGATTGGGGCGCTGCGGAGGTCGGGGGGTAGTTTGCCGGCCCCGTTCTCCCCCCGTCCGGAGGGGCGGTGGGGGCAGGGGCGGGGCGGACAGGCGGGCGGAGCGAGGGGCCGGGGGGCTCGGCCGGCCGGGGCTGCGCCGCGGGCAGCATGACCGGGCTGTGCCTCTCCTGTCTGCTCTGGGTACGGCCCGCACCGGGGGGCACTGAGGGGCACCGGGGGGAGCAGGACAGCATCGCGGAGGGGTTCCGGCGGTGGGGTCCCAGAGCGGGGCTTTTCCCGGGAGTGGGACTGGCCGTTGGGACTGGATGCGAGAGGAGCGGGGGCGTTTGCACCAGGACGGGTGGATTGGGAGTCAGGCAAACTGGCGGGGCTGGACTTGGACTGGGACCGACCCTGGTGGACCCGGGACCGAGCGGAGACCGGTAGGGACGGCCGGACATCGTGATGGGGCTGGGGGGACCGGACCGGGTGCGGGCCCTGGAGGAGCCCCGGGGACTGTGGGGAGCGGGACGAGATCAAGGCCGGGAGAGCGGCGGCGGTGGGCAGCGGGCTGGGGAGTGCGCGAAAGGGTGATCGGGATGAGATGCGGGACCGGGACACTGGGCGGTGGGAGAGTCTGAAAGGGTTGTGGGGTTGGGGAGGGTGGGAGGCTGATTGCCCACGGCGCCCAGCCCGCGTCACTGGCCGGGGGCCCCAGCGTTCCCTAGGTCTAAGGTTCTGATACCCCACAGAAGTGGAGGGAAACCGGGAAAACTGCGGGCATCCAGTTAGTTTTCGGGGTTTGGAACTCAGCATCCTCTCCAGTCGTCGAGGCAATCAGGGCCCCGGGACCCAGCGGGGTGCAAGCCACTGGATGGACATGAGCCTACAGGGCTGGACTCAGGTGTCCTGATGCCACCCACCCACCCTGGTTTTGCAGCCTCAGGGGAACTGGGTGTCCAGGTCCCCCCCCAGCCATTGCACCTCTCTGCAGTGTTTTGCAATGAACCCAGGCCTCCCAGCTCCTGATTAATTTGGCATCTTTATCTGGTGCCTCTTCCAGCCCAGGACACCTGGCTCCCCTTCCAGCCTCCTTGGGTCTGTGTGTTGGGGGACCCATGGCCAGGGATGCCTTTTCATCCCCACCCCTGCGCCGTGTAGGTGCTGGTCCCTGGAGATGGGTACCCATGGCTGGGTCCCCAGGTGACATTCCCAAGAAGCCCCACAGCCCCATCTCTTGCATCCCTCCAACAGTTCCCAGCCTTGTGGGCAGGGAGACTAACTGGGATCTTGCCAGTATGAGGCTGGGACAGGGTTGTTTTGTGCGATGGTTCCCTGGTTGGTGGGGTTGTCACTGGGAGGGCAGGGTGCCCCTCCAGCAGCCAGGGAGTGGGGGTGTAAAGCTGGGTGTTGCATCGACCACTCTCTGGCATGGTGATGGTGTTGGCAATGAGACAACCAGATGGGCCTCTGAGGGGCTGGGAATTGAAGGGTCAGCTCTTTCCCTAGTGAGGATAATTGCTGATAATGAAGCAGGCCCATGGGGGCCAGAGCAGAGTGGGGGCTATGTGCATAGAAGACGTGTTGGCATCCCTGGGCATCCCAACGGGTCGCTGGGAGAGGGACACAAGGCCTCTTCCCGGGGCACCCTGCAGAAATGATGCTGCTTTGCATATGCAAATGAGCTCATGGCATCATTAGACCTTGCTGTCACCCAGCAACTGTGGTGTGGAGCCCCCAGCCCAGGGAAGCTTTCCCACGGCTGCTGGGTGGGTGATAACATACCTGTGCACAAGCACATGTTTGTGTGTGTGTGTGTGTGTATACACCCAGTCTTCTGCACACCCTAGGGTGGCACCAGATCTGGGGGCTGCCAAGGGACCACCGGTGAGTGGCCCTGTGGAAGCAGGTGCCCAGGGAAGAGGGGCTTGCACGTGCATGAACAAACCTGTGTGAGTGTGCACATGATGGCACATGGATCTGTGTATGGAACCATGGAAATCTGCCCATGCAGCTGCTGCTGCTGTGGCTGGCGTGGATGTGCATGCCTGCATGCACTAGCACACACTTGCACATGCGTGCACTCACTTGCACACACTTGCACATGCCTGCATGCTTACAGGTGTGTGTATGTATGCAGTGCCATGACATGCATTGTGTGTTGCATTCACAGCACCGTCACAGCCCCGGGGGTGTCTGCATGCACACGGGCACACAGGGTGTGCACATGTCTCATCTGCCTGTCTGTGGGTGCACTGGGGAAACTGAGGCATGGGGGTTTGTGGGGAGGTATCTGGCATCCCAACACTTCGGCAGTGCTCCTCTTGGCTCTGGTGCAGTGGGTTGGAGGACAGTGGGGCGCCCGGGTGAGGGGGGTCTGCCGGGCCTCTGCTTAATCTCATTAGTCTTGGCATGAAAAGGCAGATTTACAGGGGCTCATGTCTTCATCTGGTAGTGGGTGGGTGGGCAGGATTGGCATGCTGCCAGGGGTTGCCCCCCTGAAAACAGTCAAGTGGGAGGTTGGGAGGGGAACTGGATGCCTGTAGCTGTGCCAAGACCCCTCCCCTCCTGTCTTCAGCCCCCATGAGTGAACACAAGCACACGCCTGTATACTTACACCCTGACACCTGCATATGTTTGGATTCATCTTGCACTCAGTCACACTCATGGCATTGGTTTCCTCTTGCTGTGGGCTATGCCAGCCAGGGTGGGAATGGCTGCTCACACTTAGGGTGCTCTGCACCCCCTTTACACCCTGCCATGAGACAGCCCAGCACATGCTGCCTGGTGTATACTCCAAAACACAGCATGACAATGAGACATCCCCTGTACAGGCCCCACCCTGGCAGCACCCACTAGTACCTGGGTGTGCACACATGTGTTTATACACACATCTGTGTACTCACACACCTACATGCCAATATATCTGTGTGTGGACATGTTTATATATATGAATTTGCATCTGCTCATGTGCATACAAGTTTGCAGACACACAAATACATACGAGAATCTTCACCCCCTATGTGTGCAGCCGTACACACTTGTGCTCACAGAAATGCTTGTGCACAGGCATGATTTGCAGAGACACACAGAGATGTACTGACATGCAGGGAGACATGTGCACACGTGTCTGTGCACACATACATGTATGTGCATGCACACACGTCTGGGCACACAGACATGTATGTGCACACACACATGTGCACACCCATCTGTGTGCACATGTATGTGCATACACAGAGGTGTATGTACATGTGCACGCACATCTGTGCACCCCCATCTGCACACATCTGTGCACCCCATCTGTGCATGCACACACTGCACACAGAGTGCACATGCACAGTGCACACACACACTTCACACAGTGTGCACACACACACGTCACACAGTGCACACACACACTGTGCACATGTACATACATGCACACACACAATGTGCACACACACAATGTACACACACACACTGCACACACACATTGCACATACACACAGTACATAACATGCTGTGCACACACATACATATACACGCTCTGCGCACACACTGCGTGTGCACACAGAATGCACACACACAGTGCACACACAGACTGCATACACACACGGAGTGCACACATACACACCCACCGACACGCACACAAGACACACAAACACACAGACACACCCATATGCACACACGCACCGCCAGGGGGCGGCACAGACTACTTAAAGGGGCCGCGGCAGTGCCCCCCCTCGGTCAGGAGCTTTGGCACCCCCCGCCCTGCCCTCGCTACCCGGCTGGGTGGAGGATGAACCCCTGCCAAACAGACAGGGTAGAGCTGAATGCCTGGGTCTTGGTGCCACTTTGTTCCTTCTAACAAAGCCTCATGTCCCCCGTAGCCCCAGGACCTGGAAGGCCCTCCAGCACACACCTTCAAGATGACGAGCTTCAAGAAGGTGAAGGCATGTGGGATCTGCCGGCAGGCCATCACGCGCCAGGGCAGCACCTGTCGAGGTGAGCCAGGGGCACGGGCACATGTGTGTGCAAGGGGATGTGCCAGAGGGTCAGGACATCGGGGATATATGTCTGTTGCCTGTATGCACAGGTGCATGCATGAGAATGTGAAGGTGGAACATGTGCCTCTGCCAACCCATGTGCACATGTGGGCATGCACAAGTGTATGTAGTGCATTTGCAGGCGGGCAGGCGGTTGTGAGTGAGGGTGGTCAATGGAGGCACTTGGATGTCACACATGTATGTGCCCATATGTCAGCTGCATGCATGTGCAGTGAGTGTGCAACTGCTGCTACATGTGTGTGTGCACAGGGATGCAGGTGTGTGTGCACATGTGGGCGCTCACTCCCTGAGCAGTACTGGCTGCCTGTGGCACACAGGGGGTCACAGGCGGGGCCATGGGCCCTCGCACGTGTGTGGTGTCATTGAGCCCCATGCGAGGGGTGGACTGAGGAAATGGGAACAATGTGTCTTCCTGCGCTGCAGGAAACAGCCCCAAGAGAGGACAGGGCCTGGGGTGCGGCCGTGACCTGGATCATGCTTCATGTCCCCTGGGGATGGGGCATGTGTCTTTGCAGGGCTACGTGGGAAGCGTAGTGGTGCCCTGTATAAGTACGTGCCCCAGCAGTGGCAAACACACACCTGCACTGCCCGTGTGCACCTGTGTTCACTGTGGGGCTTGGGTGCAAGTGTGCAACAGCAGTGTATGGGAAAGGAGGGAAGGGGTAGGGACACTGGCAGCACCCCTGTAGTTAGTGTGCATGTAAGGCCTTGTGAGACGTGTCCATGCATGGTCTCCCTCAGTGCTGTTAACACATGGGCACTGGGGCTTGCATACACACACACTCGCTGGCACATTGGCATGGAGGGGACAGCTTGTGTGCCCATGGGTGTGTGCCCAGGTGCTGCATCCTATGTGCATGTGGTGCTGCACCGTGATGTTGCCACCTGGAATGTGTCCACATGTTTGCAAGGTGGGACTGTCCCTGTGCATGTGTCCGTGTCCTGGCAGCCCGTGCCCAGTGTCAAGGTGCGCTGTGTCCTGCAGCATAGGGTGCCAATCTCTTCCTACCCTGCATGTGGGGTGCCCACAGGCTGCCCCTTGGCAATGCTCCCCCTCCTGTTCCCACTAACCTCTCCCCTCTCCCTTCCACAGGCTGCAAGCTCTCCTGCCACACCAAGTGCCAAGCCAAGGTAAGGCCGGCGCCTTGAGGTGTGCCTGTCCCTGCTGGCGGTGTTCCGGGGACTTGGAGGAATGCTGTGGTGCATGCCAGCTGACCACCCCATTGCCTGGGCACCCAGACGGGCTGGTGAATGTGAGCTGGTAATGGTGGCACTGGTGTCACTGGTGGGTGAGGCTGGTAATGCCATCCTGCTGCCTGGCCCCTGCTGGCATGTGCCTGTCTCTATATAAGGCTGGGTTTTAGAGTGCAGCCCTTTCAGAGGGGGCCAGCAGTGCCCCAGTGCCTGGAGTGCGGTGCCCTTTGCCAGGGTGAGTGCTGCTGCACATGGGTGCCATGCGCTGCAGCCGCATATTGACAGCAGCAGACACAAATAGGCTGAGCACCTCTCCTGATACCCAGCCAGGGGCGGATCTTACTGGCAGGAGGCAGTGGAGCCAAGGATGCCTGGTGGTGTCTATCGGTCCAGCTGCTGCACCGGTGGAGTGGGACCCTACAGCAAACCAGGTTCTCCAGGGAGCTGGAGGTGGGCACAGTGCCCACCACAGTGCTGCCGGGGCAGGGGAGGCTGTATGTTCCTGAATCCCTGAGAAGGCATGTGTGCCAGCTGTCTCTGGGGCTGACATCTTGGGCGGGAAGAGGCTGGCATGCCCCAGGCAGACAGTGTAGGCTGGGACATGCCTCTGCCTGTGCCCATGCGTGTGCCCGGCTGGGCAGGGAGGGAGAGGAAAGGGGGTGTGGGCTGTGTCAGGGCCTGGGCACACATTGGGCTTTGCAGAGTGCCATAGCATGGGTGGTGGTGCAGGGCAGGCATTGGGAGCAGCCCTGGCTGGGGTGCTGGGAGAGGTGGGGGCTGTGGAGTACCCTGGGATAACCTTGGCACCCTGGGCCCTGAGCGGGCAGGATGAAGGTGGCTGGGAGGCTCAGCAGGGCTGTGCCAGCCCCAGGACCCTGTGTCAGCTCTGGACCATACCAGAACCCTGTGTCACCCTGGGGACCCTGTGCCAAAGATGCCAAGGGCTGATGCCAGAGGAAGTGGCTTTGCTGGGGTGCTGTGGAGAGAGGTGAGAGGAGCATGCAGAGAGGGGATGCCTGCAGTATGGCAGACTGTGACAGGGAGCATCTGCCAGTGGTTTCCAGGCAGGAGAGAGTGGTGAGAAGCATGTGTATCTGGATGTGCACCCGGTGGGGATTCTCTGATGTCTGAGAAGGGGTTGTGCACTGAGAGGGGATTCGCAACAGAGTCCCAGCATCTGGATAGCCTGTGTGCACGAGCAGCCCATGGCTCGCTCCCGCAGCTGGCTGCATTTCATTAGCCTCCATCACCCTTCCCACGCTCGCTGGAAGCTGGAGCCCCCTCAGTGGGGCCAGCTAGCTGAGGGGTGTGCTGCTGTGGGGGAGCATGCATGGGGCCAGGGCCAAGGGCCTTCCGCTGAGCTCCTTTGGGCCAGTGCCCAGGGAGGGGCTCCTCCGGCCGGGCAAGTGGCCAGCTGACTCACAGGCCGGCTTGTTATTGTAGGGTCTCTGGGGAGGGCGTCTGTGGGGAGGGGGCTTGGCATGGAGCAAAAATGGCCTTATGTATACCTGAAGACCCTCATGTTTAACCCTTGCACCTCCAGGATACTTTGGAGAGGGAAGATGGACTCATCCCCAAAGTGCTGGCAGCTGCACCCCGCAATGCTTTCTTTTCCTGTCCCGGATATGCTGCCAAGGTCCTAGTGTCCCCCTGCTCTGGTGTCTTCTGGCCCTGGAGTCTGCCCCATCATGCTATTGGCAGTGTCTCCTTGATCCCCATATTTACCCCTTAGGACCTGCTCCAGCTCCTTGTTTCCCCCCCTGGAACAGCTGGCTCTTGGTCAGCTGCCTCCTGGCTCAGCTGGGAGGAGCCTCCACTTACAAACCTCAAATGGACTGGGCAGGGGGGAGGTGGGGAGAGAGGAGAGATGGGAGAGTGGGTGGGGTGTGAAGAGTTGTACTGGAGGTGATCAGTGTGGCATTCCAGGGGTACCATAAGGGTGCTGGGGATATAGGGAGGGTGGCATTGGGGTGTATGTAGTGACACCAGAGAGGTTCTTGGGGTGCTAGTGAGTGCCACATTCCTGAGGAGGCAGTGAGCAGGCAGAGCTCTGCCAGGGCAGGCAGGACCTCTGCCCTTGCAGTGACCTGTACCCTTGGGGTTTCCACCTTGCCCGAAGGATAGTGGGGCGACAGCGGTGGAACCCACTGCCCTGTGGTGGCAGTGATGCTGGTGGGATGCCCAGTGGATGGCTGTGGAGGGGGCCAGGACAGCCACACACACATCAGCTGGGAGGCACGATGCTGTTCCTATGCCCATGTAAGGCCTTTCTCCCGCCCGATGCCTCCGCTCAGGGATTAGCAAGCCTCCCTCCCTCCTTCTCTCTGAGAGGGGTGGTTAAATGGATCGACACTGCCTGCCCCCTTGCCCTCCCTCCTTGCACTGAAACTGCCTGCTCAAAACGGGGGGGTGTAACTTCCTTTAAAAAGTGGGGAAACTGAGTCACATGGCCCTGCCTGGGAGCAGCTGGAGGCCGGGAACATGGGGTGGGGTGCAGTGCTTTCTGTGGCTGTGGTCAGGTTTGGTGAGCCGGTGTGCTGACATGTGCCCGTAATGTCTCAGCCTGGATCTGGTGGTGACACTGCTCTCCTGGACAGGATGGAGTGATGAACCCGAGGATGTTCCAGGATGTGGGGCTGTGCAGGCTTGTCTCAAATCAAGGGACATCCTGGGGGTGTCCCCATCTCCTGGGATGCCCTCAGTCTGACTGTGGCTGGATTTTGCTATGATGCTGCTTGGAGAGCCTGAGAAAAGATGGAGGGTGATCCTGCTCCCTGTAGCAGTAGCTGGCCCTGTGACAGAGGGTTTGGCTGGGGGACAGGAAGTATTGTGGTGTTTGGCTGCTGAATCGGCTGGCGATTTCTGGCAGTTGGTTCTGGGAAATGGCGCCTGTGCCAGCCCTAGAGCCTGGTGAGGCTCCAGCCTGCCCTGCTTACCCCTGCCACACCAGGAACCACTGGTCCTGGGAGTGCCAGGTTGTGCTAAGAGGGGAAAGTGAGACACATCACATAGAACGGGGCCAGGGGGTCTAGTGGCTGCTTTGCCAGTATCGCTTCCCCGGGAGCTGACAGCATGCGCTGGAGCCATGCCAGGCTGCTGGGCCACCTGTGTGAGTATATGTGTGACCATACATGTGAACATGTGTGTGTGAGTTTGTGTGCATGGCCATAGGTGATCACACATGCATGTATGAGCTCATGAGCTGCAGGTAAAAGCAAGTGCATGCAAGAACATTGATCTGTGCGCACAAGTGTGCTAACATACAGGCAGATGGTCACATGTGTGTGCTCCCAGTTCAGTGCCATCTATCCCTGCTGGCCTCATGCCAGGCCTAGCTTGTTTTTCAAGTGCCCCCTGTGATGGGAGTCCAGGGGGCGGGTTTGTCCATCATTAAACTGGAGGCTGGAGCAGGGCCAGGGCCAGGTAATGAGGCATGTCCTGGACAGAGCAATCACTCC
This sequence comes from Pithys albifrons albifrons, assembly GCF_047495875.1. Classification (NCBI taxonomy): domain Eukaryota; kingdom Metazoa; phylum Chordata; class Aves; order Passeriformes; family Thamnophilidae; genus Pithys; species Pithys albifrons. The sequence goes on along the minus strand of NC_092465.1, from coordinate 16,209,974 downwards.
CAGTGCCTGTGATGTTGACAGGCCCTTGGTGGTGGGGGGATGCAGTAGGACCCATGCCAGGGTGTATGGTGGTGATGAAGGGGATGTGCCACCCCTCAGTTGGTGCTTGTAAAGCAAGTCAGAACTAGGAGGGGAAACTGAGGCAGGGAGTGATTGGACATTTCTGGGCAGGCTTGACTCATGGTGATGGGCACCCTACACTCATGCCATGGGGTCCAGGCAATGTTGGGGGGCATGGCCAGTGTATTGTGGGCTCCCCGTGGCTGTGCCAGGAACAAGGACTGCAAGGAGGGGATATCCATGTCCCAGCTATAGCAGGCTCTTACTATGGGACTTGTGGCTGTCTGGTCCCTGCACACTGCCCCAGCCACTCGGCCTCCTCCCATTGCCATGGAGGGAGTGACATACTGGTCACACAGGAGCTGCCCCTCCTGTCCCTGTCCCCAATGCCCCGTTCAAAGCCACGCCCCCATTGCTTCGGGACAGGTAATTAACAACACCCCTGGTCTCCACAACAGAATGGGTGGGACAGGAGGGGGAAAGGGAGGAGTAGTACAGGAATGTGTCCTTGACCCTGGCATGGGCCCACTCAGGGTGGTAGGATGGGGAGCTGTGAGGATCAGCCCTGTCCCAGTGCTGTGCCAGGTCGTGTTTTTGTAGCAGATCCTGGAGGGGGTTTCGTTTTATTTTCCCCTCCTTCTTTCCTTTTTCCCCTTCTTTACGTCACTGCCCAAATATTCAGCCTCTCAGCTCCAGTGGGGGGTAGGTTCAGCTGCTCAGAGGAGTTGGGGCCCTTCTCTGCACCCTCCAGGTTCTGCACAGGAAGGGCTGGCAGGGGAGAGTGAATGCTGAGACTGGCCACACTAGCTGCACTGGTGAGCACTGGCCGTGGCTGGCCTGAGAGGTGTCAGCTGAAGCAATGGAAACCACCAGCTTCCCTCTTTGGCGGCTCCCAGGGCTGCATCTAGCTTTCCAGAGCCCTGCTGTGGTAGAAAGCAGGGTTCAGGCCTGCCTTGTTTCGCACTGATTTTCTCCTTTCCCAGACCACTTTGCACCCTCCATGGTCATCCTTCTTGAGACCTGCACCAGGAAGGCTGCTGGGTCTCTGGGGCACCCAAGCCTCCTCCAGGAGGGTAGCACTGATCCCAAAACAGCCAAAAGATCTGTCTCAAAAGAGGCTCTACAGACACTACACTGGGGTTTTATCTCCTGTGTGCTTTCGTCTCTGGAGGTGATCCCCACCCGGGTTCCTGGTCCCCAGGTCTCCCTTTTTCCACTGACATCTGGGGTGGTGATGCTCAAGGGTATTTGTTTTGGGTTGTGAAGGAGCTAGTTCACATGGGGGGTGGTTTGTCTGGGTGTACTGGGAGGAGCCAGTCATTGGAGCCGCTTTGCTGACTGCTGGCCCTGCTTCCACTGGCACTTTGACCCAATGGCTCTGGGAAGTACTTTGGTGGCTGTAGTTCAGGGATGTTGTCAGGACTTCCCTGGCTGTATTCTGTGAGGGAGACATGTCATGTCCCCAAAGGACAGCTCCTGTCATTGCCCCAGGGACTGGGACATGCTTTCAGTGCCCTTCGCTCACCCACTCATTTCCATCCTGTTTGGTTGCTGATACTTTCCCATCTGGCCTTAGCTCTTCTGGTTGTTGTTGTTTCTCAGGGTCTGGGAGTTGTCCTGTGGCCACCTCCTGAGGAGCTGGGGCTCTGGGGTCTTTGTAGGGATCTGTGCTGGAGCTGAGCTGGGGTCTGGAGATGTGCTCTGCTGGTGCAGGATGTTCATTGCCCTCCATCCTAGTTGCAGCACTCCCCTCTTTTTGGAATGTCTGCTTTTTGTGGGCTATGGTGCTGGTGGGACTTGTTTAGGGGTGTCAGCAGATCTGCACCATGGGGTTTTGTCCCTAGAGTAGTGTCTGTTGGGATCTGGCCCTGTGCCCTTGGGTGCTGGTGCTTGCTTGGGATGAGGTTGAGCAGATGTCCTCCAGAGGTGCTGAGGCTCTGGTGCTTTGTCCTTGGCAGTGAGAAGGCTCCATGATGCGTTTTGGTGCTTCCATCCCATGACACTGTTGGGCTGCTGTGGAAACTGAGGCACAGATGGGCTGGGAAGGAACTCTTGGAGTCAGAGTCTACTTACAGGGATAGAGCCCCTTACAGGAGTCTTGGAGGAGGGCAAAGGGAGAACTCCTTGCTGCAAACCCCTCCCTGATGACTTTTGCATGGGGTGGTAGGTAGGAGGGGTGTTGGGGACCTGCACCACTCTGGCAGAGCCAACTCCAGCCTTTTGGCTGAGCCCATGGCTTGAGGACGGAAATGCAAACAGGAATGGGGAGGTGTTGGGTGAGAAACTGTCAACAGCACTGGGCTGGGTGCCTGGCTCGCTGCCTCCATGGCCAGCTCACCACTCTCTGGGCCACTGCTGGTGGGCTGCCCCTCTTTGCTGTGGGGTGTCCTAACACTTGCACTTGAGTATAGGAAGGCTGGGGCTAGGCTGCTGCAGGGGTGACCCGGGAGGCCAGGGCTCTATCCATCCACGTGCAGCCCATGAAGAGGAGGAGGAAGAAGGAGGAAGGGAAATGAAAGGAAGGCCAGGGGGATGCTGGGCGCATTCCAGGTTTGGGACAGGCAAGGGGGGACTGGCATGGCTCCACATGCTGAAGGACAGACCAAGCTTTTCCAGCATTTTGGCTTTGCTTTTTAGTCGAAACATGGGCTGATAAATCTTCACATCCTTCTGACACTGGGGGTGCGGGACACCCAAGGATCATTAATTGGGCACTTTGTCCCGCATGTGGCGGGGGGGTACCAAGTTGTGCCGGGGGGTGCCAGGCAGGCCCCAAGAAGGGCCCCACACAGCGGTCCTTGCCACCCCCCCGCCAAGGGCACAGGGACGCCAGTGGCGTCATGCAGGGTGATAAGGCCCCGACCCCGCTGTGCCCGCTGCCCGAAGGAGCCCCTCGGCACGGGGTGCGAGGAGCTTTGCAGGGGGAGGTGGTGGAGGTGTGGGGGTAATTTTTTGGAGGGAGTCTGTCCACTTGCCAGCATACCTACCCCAGGGCCAGTAGCTCGAGTCAGACTCCCGGTTGCCTTTAAGGGCGTTTTTGGGGGAGGCGAGGGGAGCGGAGTGGGGCTGGACTTAGAGCGTGCCGTGCAGCTGGGGAGAGAGGGAAGAGGAGAAGAAAGAGAGAGAAGCGAGGGAAGGGAGGGGAGCGGTGGAAAAAGTCATCCGGGACCCCCTTCCTCCCCAGGGCCGGGGCCGGCGCCCCCGGGCTCCCCAGCCCCTGGCCGCCCCGGGGGTGTGGAGGGGAGCGGGGAGCCGGCGGGACCCCCCTGCGCTCCTCCATCGCCGGGGTCCTGCTTGCGGGGAGCGAAACCCTTCGGCTCTCCCCCTCGTTCCCTCCCCTCCCTCCTCCCTCCCTCCTTCCTTCCTTCCTTCTCCAGGCTTGGCCCGGGGAGGGCGGGGGGCTCTGCCTGCAGTCTGCCTTCACGCCTGCCGCTCGGGCGACGCCGGGCTCCCGCCTGCCCCCCGCGGCCCCTGCGGCCGCCCCCCGCGCCCCCCGGGCCAGGTGAGGCTGCGGTGCCGTCCCTCTCGGATGTAGGCAGGCGAGACCCCGGATGGATTACGGGAGCGTCATGAACCAGGTACAGGCGGGCGCGAGGGCACAGGGGTCCCCAGGCTCCCCGGGGCAGAGGGGGGTGCTGCAGGCGGTGTCATCTCTCCAGGGGCGGGGGCCACGCGTGATAACCGAGCGGTGATGGGGTGGTGTGTGGATGGGGGGGTGCTGCCCCCCGTGCTGGGGGGTCCGCAGTTCTCGGTCACCAGAGCGGGTCTCGGGGTACGGGGGCGCTTGGAAAAGTCGCTGCGGTGCTCGCAGGGAGGAGGATTGGGGAGGGGGTGAGGGCCAGTTTGCTGCCCCCTGGGACCTGTGAGCAGCTCCGGGGGTCCGTGCCCCTCGCCCTGCCTCGCCGGGGCCAGTGATTCTCAGGGTGCCCCGGAGGGGGACACACAGGCGCTGGAGTTTGCGTCCCTCTCGAAGTGCATAGGGACACGTCCCTGGGGAGCGAGGGCTGCACGGGAAGGCGAGGTCCGCCCCCGGCACCCCGCTCCCGCCCCGCAGCCGAGGGGGCAATGCCAGGCGCCTGTCACCCCGACGCGGGGGACACGGTGGGGGCAGCCTCTTGGCCGGGATACCCTGGCAGCCTACGGGTTAACCCCCCTGCCTGGTGCCGCCGCGGGACTGGCAATGGATAAACCCCGGGTTAATGAGTGGCGAGGTGCCGGCGGGTGCCAGCTCCCCCCGTCGTCCCCCCCGGCAGGGATCCCCAGCCTCTCGGCGCCGCCGGGCCCACAGAGGGTTAACTCCGTCGGGGCAGGTCCCGGCGCAGATGTTTTTGTGCTGTGCTTCTGGGAGAGGAAACGGCCGAGCGAGGGAGGCATCAGCCCGCTTGGGTTTAAGGGGAAAACAAGAAAAAAAAAGCAGAAGTGCTCTGTTCCCGGGCGCCTGAACCCGCGCAGCGCTGGCGTCAGCCCCAGTGCGGAACCCATGACCCCGGTGGGGGTGTTGGGGCAGCTGGCAGGGATAGGGGCGTGACAGCGGCTGCGCCACCTGGATACTCATGGCACTTCTGGCACCTCTTGTCCCTACCGTGTGATGGCACCGGGAGGACGACGTGTATCCTGTCTGGAGTCTGAAGCTACACATAGGGACAGTGGATCGGTAGAAAAGGAGCCTCCAGCCTGCATCCTTTCTAAGGAAGCCCCTTCGTTAGTGATCCTGCTGGCCCGTGTTTCAGGATGGGTAGGGTTCATGCTGCTCCATGGGGCTGTTGCCCACCCTGGGGAGGGTGCTGAGTTTTGGGGCTGTGCCCCGCAGCCTGCCACTCGGGTTTTCAAGTTGAGGGGTCTGTTTACCCCTGCCCTGGGCCACTTGCTTTCTTGGCACTCTCTGGTCGCTGGTCTCGTGCACTCCATTCCCAGGGCATGCTGTCCACAGTTCTGGCAGCCCCTGATCAGTGCTGGAGCTTCCCCACTGGATGCTGGGACACAGGGAAAAGAACAGCTCCACAGTACAGTCCCTGGGCAAGAGGGAGCAGCTCCATTTTCGCTTCCCAGTTGTATTTCCTCATCTTTTCAATGCTACCAATGGGGGACACCAGTTTTGAGGGTGCTGCTCAGCATTTCATTTCCACTGCAGCATATTCAGCTCTGTCCCACAGAATAAGGACACAGCACTGACCCCATCTCTATCTGCCTTGGGCCTTTCCCTCACAAATGGAGCTCCTGGGCTTAGTGCTGTGGGGACACAGACCCCTTGGGGCAGCCAGAGCTCATTTTGACACCTTGATCACCCCTTCAGATGCGTCACAGAGCCATGGGCACTGGCAGGTGTCCCTGATGCTGTAAGGCAGCGCAATGCCTGCAGCAAGGTCTCTGTGCATAGGAAAGGGGCTTGCCTGGTATTCCACTAGCCTAGCAGAGGAATCTGTGGGACAGGATTCCACATGGGGCTCAGGATAGGGCACAGACTGCTGACAGGCCTGTGTGCTGGCCAGTCCCAAAGGAGTCTCAATGCTCCAAACAATCCCATGTCAGAATCCATTCATTGATCAGTCCCATGTGAGAATCTGTGCATGGACCAATCCTGGGCTGGAATCACTGCACGGGAATCAGTGCTCTGACCAATCGGCTGTCAGAATCCATGTATTGACCAATCCTGTGTGAGACTCCGTGCAGTAGCCCCATGTAGGAATCCATGTCCTGGCCAATCCTGTATGAGAATCCATGCATTGATCAGCCCCACGTGAGAATCCAGTTGCTGCCCAATCCCATATAAGCATTCATGCACTGACTAATCCAATGTTACAACCTGTTCACGGACCAGTCCTGGTGAACCCCCCTGCAGCAGAGTCTGTCCCAGCCAGTCCTAGTGTGACTGTTCCTGGTTGATCCCTGGTGCAGGAGCTGCTCTCTGGGCATTCCTGGTGGCTGGTTTTGCTCTGGGGAGTTGATGAGGGGATGGGGGGGTATACCCACACTCTCACTTGGAGGATGCTGGTGCAAGGGGGTAGTGACCCCACACTTTCCCTTAGGCTGTTTGTGGGGTCCCCATGGGATGGGGGTGAGGGGTGTCCCCACAGTGGGTGGCAGCACCTGTGAGTGGGTGGTGGTGGCAGAGCAGGACAGAGCAGAGCAGGGCAGGGCTAGGGTTGTGGGGCCTGAGCCAGGCAAGCGCGTGCTGGCCTGCGGGGCTGGATCCAGACCTGCTGCCTCCAGATGTTGCCTTTTTAGGCACTGGAGCACAACATATCCCTGTCTGTGGTTGGCCTTGTGCCGAGCCAGCACCCTCAGGCAGAGTGGGGCCAGACCCTGTCCTGGTCATGTGGAGTCACCTCTGTCCCCCTCCTGACCCCTCAAAACCCCCTTTCCTCCTCAAACAGGCTCAGGGATGCTCCCTTCTCCCCCTTCCCTTAGTCTGCACTTGGCAACACTGGGGCTGATTGCTCAAACTACCCCGGAGCCGGGGCCTGCCCTTATTTGGGTTGAAACCAGGGCTATTTTGGTGCTGCTGCCTCCATCGCAACCCTTTCAAGCTTCCATGTATGTTGTTTTCCCTGTCCTGTTCCATAGCCCTGTGCCAGGGCTGCTGGCCAGGCCATCCATGGCCTGCTCGGAGCCATCACACTCTCAGTGTGCTAAAGGTCCCAGGGTGCCTTGGGGTGCTAGTGGTGGCCCCAAGGGCCACTGCAGAGTGGAACAACTGGTGTCCCTTACGGCATTTCATCTCTGATTTGCAGGGCGGTGTGTACCGGGTAACCTCTGTCCTGGTCCTGCTGCCGCCTTCCTGGTGGGGATGGGCCGCAGGGTGGATCCTCGGGAACATACCGATGGAAAGACAGAGAAGATAGTGTCTGTCCCAGCTCGGGGGATATCCCTGGGTGGCTCTTTGCCCTCTGGTACCTTCCCTGGTGGCACCAGTATCTCTTGGGCAATGCAGGGGCAGTGCAACCTGGTGGCCTCTGCCCTGTCATGGGGTCTGCCAGGAATCCAGGCGTGGAGGTGATGGCACAGTGACAGTCCCTGGCCCAGCTGCAGGGCGGGCTGGGGATGCTTGGCGGGAAGCCTGGGAGTGGTGAGACCTCCATGCCCCAGCATCAGCCCAGTCTGACTCACCCTGAGTTGCTGGCCAAGCTGCTCCCCGGCCCTTCAGCGCATCTGCCAGTTGTCCCCACCCGATGGGAGAAGTCCCAAAAGCAGCAGAGCCCCTGAGTGCTGATGGGGCAGAGAGGGGCTGTGTGATGCTGGGGTGCTGCCCTCTTCCCAGAACCCCTGAGCCCTAGGGCTGGGACTGTGTGTGGCTGCCCTGTGCCTGGAACACTGGGGCTGTGCTGGGCAGGGTGGAGCTGGGGTGGAGTGTGGGGGGGTGGTGGGGGAGCAGGCGTGGATGGAAACATGCCGTCCTCCTGCCTCAGAAGAATTGCATAAACAGAAGTTTTGCCAGAGCTGCAAAAAATGTGAGGGCAGGAGCAGGCAACACATAGTGTAGGCAGGAGGTACCTAACTCCTGTGAATGCCAGGGAACCAGCGAGAGCGCTGACCTCCTAGTCCCTTATGCCTGGCAGGAGGGAAGGATGCTTCAACTAGTCACATGGGGAAGGGGGGAACAGGGGTGTTGGAGAGAGAAAAATTGTCCCCAACATTTCCAGTTTGGTGATCCTAACCTTTCCCTTAAAAGTGTTTTCTGCTGTGAGGTGCAACTCACACTCTGGCTCACACTGTGGCTAAGCTGGGGCTCAGCAGGGTTTGGGGGCTGTGGCAGGGCTGGAGGGTCTTGAAAATAGGAGAAGGACCTTGGGGATGGCTGAGGAAGTTGCTGTGGCCCATGGCTGTCCCTGGGACCCTCCCTGAGCAGAGTCTTATAGTGAGCAGAGACTCATGGGGTACATGTGGAGGTGATTTGCCTCCCAGCTGGGACATGACTGGCACAAAGCTAAGGTGAACTTGTTAGGGAGAAAGTGGTCCCTCAAAGGGTGACATAGGCTGAGCTGGCATTGATGCTGCCCCAGCCTTGTCCCATGGGACACCGATTTGGCCACAGAGTCACCAGCCTCTTTGACAACTGGATTTGCAGCCCACAGAGTGGATTGGACAGGGAAACTCCTTCGAGGGCTGGAGGGGGTAGAGTGCCTTGCTTCCCTCTTTCAGGGGTTCACAGTCTTTCTGAGTAGCAGGCCGTGACGGCTCTGCCTGCCTGATGCTGGCTTGCTTTGAGGGGATCCAGGATGCTGGAGTGTCCCTTTTGACAGCGTGTTTCCAGTTCTGACCCTAGCTGGGCAGGCTTGACAGCATCTCAGTGCCTGGCCATGGAAAGCATCTGTGTTGTGCTAGGGTCTGTGTTGAAGGCAGAGGTGGCTGATGCTCCATCTACTCCTGGCATTGTAAGGGTCAGCACCAGCCCGGATATCAGCCGGCTCCGGAATGTTTATCAGAGCTCCTGGGGAAGGGAAAAACAAAAACCGCCACCCAAAGAAAGGGATATGCGTCAGAAATGGGCCTGGATCACCCACCGGCAGCTGGGCGGGCCATGCTGTGGGCTGAGGGCCAGTGCTTGTGTGACTCCAGCAACCAAACTGGGGAGGCCCCAGTGCACCCAGTACTGCACTGATCCAGCCTATTCTGGAATTGCAGGGCGCTGCCATGGAGGTTTGTTTTCCCCCAGCCCTGCTGCCATCTTGCAGGTTGGGGCTATAAACCATGGGGATGCTCCAGCAGGAGCAGGACCTGGCAAAGATCCTGTGCGCCTCTGTGGGTGCAGGGATTATTTTGCTGAGGGAGGAGGAGGGAGAGGAAGGAGGTGCCGAGGGAGGGAGGTGTGAGCAGTGGTTGCAGCATGGAGAAAGCTCTGAGGTGTCTCATCACTGGGTACCTGGTGGATGTCTGGATTCCTTGAGCCTCACTCAGTGCTTGTGAAATGGTGCTGAAGTTCTGTCAGGGATATGTGGTACAGAGGTCAGTCCCCTTGCTGCAGCTAGAAGGGTTAGGTGGAAGAGGGATCCCGTGGGCTACTCTGCCCTGTTGTGGTATGGCCAGGGACCGTCAGGGATTTGCCAGCTGGGTGTTTACTTCAGATCCTAGACATCTAAATGGTGTCAAGTATCTCTAGGTATAGTGACAGCTGGCAATGAGTGAGGGAGCCCATCATCACTTTCCAGCGGAAGTTTGCAGGGTGTGCCCAACAGTTCATGAGACATCAGAGAATCACATCACTTGTGTCCATGGGGCCTTGTTGACTGGAAAACTGATTTTTCTGCTTGGCAAAACTCGGGTATCAAGGCAGCATCTTGTGGGATGTGGCTGCTGGGAGGGATGGGGCTGTGACCTAGGGGACTGGGTGGGGGGCCATGGGGGGCTGAAGGGGTGGGCAGCAGCCCTGCTGCACCTCGTTCCTTGCATTCTTGGGCAGGGCTGCTGGGCGGTGGGGTCGCAGCAGCGGGGGCCAGCCGGCAGGAATGCAAACACCGGTGAAGTGGAGAAGAAAGGCTCCTGTGTCTGCCACAGTGAGGCAAAGCCTTGGCCAGGGTTGTGCAGGTCTCCCTGCCTTTCTCACTGGCCCTTGCACTGGAGGATGCAGGGATCCCTGAGGACAGACGTGGTGACGGTTCTGGGGGTTACCATGGTTCTGTATGAAGTGATACTCTCACTGGTCCTGTAAGGCAGGAGGGGTGTTCCTGCACCTCTAGGCCAGGAACTGGACTTCCTAGGAAGGAGGCTGTTGTCTGGGGCAGGGTCTTACTTCTTCTCCTTGAATGGAGGCCATGTTTGAACCAAACTCGAGAGAGGGATGGAAGCTGAAAACAGCCTTATGTTCCTGCAGTCCTTGTAAAACTGCCTTTCTGGGATAAGAGAGTGCCATACAACCTGGGTTGGTGTCTCCTCTGGATGAGTAGAGTGGTGTTGGGTGAGCACAAGCCCATATCAGACATCAGGGAATCGACTAGGACAGGGAAATACAACCACAGGCACCCCAGTTTTCTCCCTTTTCCAGACAGAGAAGCATTTGTAGCCTGCAGACTTACTCCTGCTAACAGCAGAGGAGAGCTAGGCATGGACCCTACCTGGCCATGGGACCAGCATGTCCTGTGGTGGGGGAGCTGTGCCTCTCCCCTCATCACTGGCCTTCAAGCTGGGACTGGGTGGGTGCCAGGGGTCTGTGGTTGAGCATCCTCAGAGGAAGAGTGTGACAGTGTTCAGAGCATGGCTTGCGCTACAGCACAGCCCTCCTCAGCTCCATCCGCAGCAGCAGCTCACTGCCGGAGAACATTCCAGGGAGGCTGGCGTGGGGCCAGTGCCGCGAGGCAGGGAAAGGGGCCTTTTATGGAAGCGTTTCTGCATTAGAGTAAAATCATAATAATGTGCAGAGGAAGGGAACGGGTGCAGGGGGAACCCCTGAAGAAAACAGCAAGATGGGATGGGAGCAGGCTGGCACCCAGGGAGGGAAGCAGGCACTGGGCATCACCTTATGGGGTCCAGAATGGGGTTGGATCTGTGTGCTCCAAGTAGGGTGCTTGTGGCAAATCCTTCCTTTTGTGGCCTAGGGCAGAAGAAGCTGAGTGGGGTACAGGGAGTCCCCATGCTGCCATGGTGAAGGACTAGCGCCTGAATGGTGTTTGCCATCTTGGCTCCATCCTGGGATGGGGTGTGGGATGGCTGACTGGGGACTCAGTTATGGGGTTTGTAGAGAACAAAGTGTCCTGAATCACACCCTTCAGTTGGCATCTCTGGGCTAACATGGGACTGGAGCGCCTCTTCTCACTGCCCCGGCACTGATGGCACTGACGAGGTGCTGCCTCTCCCACCCTGGCATGCTGCTGCTTCCCGGCGGACTGGGGTGCACGCAAAACCCAAGGTTAATTGTCAGTAATTGCCGCTGGTAATTAAGGTAACAATAGCTGGGCTGTTCAGCTGGCGGCTGCAAGAGCTCACGAGGCTGGGCTGGGGTTTGTTCCAGGAGCTGCTCTTGGCATCAGACGTCCGCTCTTTGCCATGCTGTGCTGTCCCCACTGTGCCCACCCTGGCTGGCCTGGGACTGTCCTGGCTCCTGGACCAGGACATGGCACTACTGCCATGGCCCAGAGTCCAATCACATTCTTAGGGTGTCCAGCCTTGACCTTGGGATGCTGCCTGGGCTCCTGCCTGGGGTGGCAGGGCCATGGGTGACCCTGTTACTCCCTTGGGTGGGCCCTGTGGGGTGGGTGGGGGGTGAATCCTGCAGCCCAGCCTCTTCCCATGCCCCATGCTGGGCAAGGGGCTGCCTGAACTAATCCTGGCTCTCTTTCTGCTTCCTTGCAGGCTGTGACCCCCTGCTCGCCCTCTCTCAACTATGAGCTGGTAAGTGACACCCCACTGTGAGTCATGGGTGGCATCCAGGGCTCTGGGGATGCGAGATGGGACTGGACACCCTGTTCCACACTGGGTGTGTGGCTTTCTCTGCCCAGGGCCTTCAGGATGTGAGTTCCAGCCCCAAAAACACAGGGATCCTGAATGGGGGATAAGGGCACCCCCCGTTTTGGTGGTGTGCCCCCCAGTATTGCTGGCTGCAGGTCATCCCACATCTGGGCAGCACAAACTGCGGCAGCCCAGCCATCATGGGACTCCTGGAGTTGGAGCTTTCAAGGAAGAGAAGCTTCCAGGGTTGCTGAGAGTGACAGGCAGATGGGACATGACCAGCCAGGGTCCCCTGGTACAGGGGGCCTTCCCTCCCTGGCCACAGCCAGGGTGGTTTCTTGCACACCCCGAGATGGCTGTACCAGATGTGTCTTTGGCTCAGGGCACCCAAGGCTGTGCATTTGCAGCTTTTTTTACTATCACCCTCTACTTTTGTTTCTCCTGGAGACCTTTAGTGGTCTGCTGGGGCCAGGGTGACTCACAGCCCTATGCACCTTGCCCTCTCTGCACACCAGGAAAACAGCTGGGCACACCATCTGTGTTCACCCCATCCTGGGGAGGCTGAGTATAAGGGCACTGGGCAGGCAGCCACAGTCCTTTGCCACACTGCTCCAGGCCATGACTGGGCTCTGGGAGTAGCAGGGCACTGGGGTGTCATCTGGAGCAGAGCCATACCCAAGCTAGAGGTTTGGAAAGTGTGACACTTTGGTGCCCATTAGGCAGCATCTTGCCAGCAGAGCAGCTCCCTTGCCCCATTCCCAGCCTGACCATGCCCGTGGCAGCAGGCAGAGTGGGCACGTGGCAGCGGGAAGACTGGCATAGCCTGAGGCCAGCGTGGCTGCCCTTCCTTTTTTGCTCCAGAGTGTGCCAAGACTTGCTGGGGCAGGCACGGGGAGAGGAGGCCCTGGCAGGGTTTCACCTCAGGCTCGGCAGCCTGACTAGTGCTGCAGTGTCTGTGTCTCACAGGGTCACAGGGGACCCTGGACTTGACACTCTGTAGCTGGGCAGGGGTCTCATGCCTGGGTGGGTGGTTGTAGGGGATGACCCCCTTTAAGCTCATGAGGGCAGGCAAGAGCCCAAGCGAGCAAGGGGCTGGGGTGGGAGTGGAGCATGCTGCCTGCCCTGGGGCCCCACAGTGGTTATCTGCCCCGGGTTTAATCTCTGCCTGCACCCTGCCACCCCTGTCAACCTCCTTGGGCACTTATCGCCAGCAAAAACGTGTTGACTTCAAGCTGGGACCGTTACTGCGGCTTTGGGAGGAAATTGAAAGGGGTTTGCCCTGTCCTGTGACTCTGGAAACATCTGCCCTGGCCCTGTTGTCAGGGCCCAAACAGTTTGGTTTTGGAGGTCCTCTTCACCTTTCTGCTTACAAGACTCCCGTAAACCACTCAGCTGGCTCCCTTTGCTGTGTCACCCCCTCAGGCACCCCAACCACCATCCCCAAGCAGAGGTTTCTGTCCCCTGCTCCTTAAATTTGGGGTCCAGTCACTCCCCCTCACCCCAGGCAGTTAAGTCCATCCCCAGCCCTGTTTCAGAGCTCTGTGTAGACTCCAGTGGTGTGTCACCAAATTTGCCTGCTTTGAGCATCTTGGACCCTGGCTCTGCCCCCTGTTGGGGTCCTTTGCTGGCCCCATGGGGCTGGGTTTATCTTGGGGTAGTGGGCCTGCTGGTGGCCAGTGGCCATGCTGAGTGTGGGCCTGCACTGGGATTGTCCTGTGGTTTATTTCCTGGCTGTAGGTTCTGACCATGAAGGATATATCTGGGATCCCGGAGATGTGGGGGGCACCAGGTGCCCATCATGGACCTGCTCAGGGTTCAGCTGAGTGCTCCCCATCTGTGACACTGGCCCAGTGCAAGGAGTGGCTGCTGGGAGGCAGGATGGCAGCATCCTTGGTACTCAAGTATCGCTCCAGCTCTGCACTTAGATTTAGAGGGATTTCCAGCTTTTAGGAAGAGTGGATGAATTGGTGGGCAGGGAAAGAAATGGGACCATGGTGCATTTCCTAGGAAGGGCCAGAAATAGCCAGGGGGGAACTTTCGACCCTTGTCCCTGCTCTGTGTGTATGCCTCAATCTCTCCTCTGTTGCTTGCCTTTTTCTCACTCTCCCTTTCCTCCTGCCTGCAGCCGTCCCTAGGGGAGAACATCACTAAGCAGGTAGACACCCTGGTAAGTGCAACCAGTCATAGAGGCTGATCTCTGCCTCAGGTCCTCCTCGGCGGTCATTTGTGCCTGTTCCAGTGCTGCAAGCGCTCCCTGCAGCCAAAATGCCTGAACCCTGGATGCTCCTGTGGTGTCCCAACATCCCTGGGACCCCCCAGTCCTCCCTCCCTGCTAGCCAAGGTGATGATGGCCATGCCAAAGGCCATGTGAGATGCCCAGAGTTGGTGGCAGACATGGTGGTGGAGCCCAGCATAGTGAGGGCCGGGGCTTTTGCTCCAAAGTCAGCTTTACTGTCTTGGAGCTGGCCTCCCTGTGTACTGGGACTGGGACCCAAGGGTTGGAGGCATGATAGTTCCCATGAAGAAGGGGGTGAAAGCCTTCCTCATCTGAGATATGGCTTTGCCTCATCCCTTCAGTTATCCAGAACATGTTTCCAGCCTTTCTCTGAGTTGGAGAAAGAGCATCCACAGCTAGAAAAATCCAGTCAGGAGCCTCCTTTGCTGCCTTTGCTCTTTTTTGGGGGAAGTTTACTGGTATTTTTGCAGCTTTTTTTGTGCCTTTCTTCACCCTTTCCAAGCAGAAGGGACCTGTGGGTTTTGGATGCTGCGAGGAGCCTGGAGACTTGCCAAATTAGCTTGGAACTGGGAGGCATATTCTCACTGGGGTTGCCAGGGAGGGTCTTCAACCCAACGTGACTGGGACCAGCCTGTCCTGTGCTGGGCTGGACTGGGCTATACAGGCTTGGCTGGAGTCTTGCCTCCAGAGGGTATGTTTGCAGGATCTCCAGCCCAGTGGTGGACAGGAGTGTTTAATAACTTGAGCACCTTCTCCTGTCAGCTGATTGCAGGCTGACTCTTCCTCATGCAGGGGCTGGTGGCAGAACAAGCAGCATGGCTGCAGTTAGATTGGGGGGAGCAGGGCAGAGCCTGGGAAGCAGAGCCCAAGGACTCTTGATGGGGCAGGGGACAGTGGAGGGCCTTCTCTGCGGGCACCTGCTTCTCCGGGCCTGGAGAGTGCCAGGAGTGGAGCTGCAATGGCATGGAAATGGATTAGCAAGGGTCTCACTGCTGTCAAGGTATGGGGAGAGTAAAGGGCTCTGGCATCTCTACTTTGCTTGCTCTCCTATGCCTCAGTTTTTCCATGTGGGAGAGGGGTGTGAGTCTTTGTTGCCCCATGCCAGATCTCCTTTGGGCAAGGCTGTGGACTGGGAGGCTGCTGCTGGGTGCGCTGACATTGCTGGAGGGTTCACGTGGGGGACCCCAGATGTCTCTGTTACAAAGGTTTGGGGCAGAACAGGGGGCACAGTAGAGATCCCGTGCTGGTCACCGGTGGGTGATGCAGAGGTGAGCCCACATTCAAGTTAAGGCTTGTTCCATGCACCCTTATTCTCCAAGGAAAGGTTTAACCTCTCTTTTTGCTGCATTTTAACTCCTTACTTGCCCTCAGCAATGCTGGAGTATTTCTGTGGTGAGCAGGTGATTTGGGGCACCCTGAGGAGAACCTGGAGGAGGAGTTGCCACTACTGTCCAAGCACCCCTGGGCACTCAGGGCTGCTGCCTTCTGGAGCAGCTCTGGCTGGGAGGGGAGACTGTTGTCCCCAGGCCCTGGGACTGCTAAGCCCAGCCCTGCTCTGCTGGACAGATTGACGTTGAAAGGGGCACATGAGGCTGGTGGAGGGTGACTCTGGCTGCCCACTGGAGCAGCCTTGGGACTGCCATGGATGGAAGATGGTAGGCAAGGGTGCCGGGGAAACCTCTGTTCCACTTCCCTTTGGTGGGCTGGCTGTGGGATGCTGTAGACCCAGGGAGAGTGGCAGCAGGTCCGCAGCTTCAGGGGGCATCTTGGGAGCCAGCTGCAGGATGCACCTCTTATTTCTAATCCTTCCAAGTGCTTGGGACATGTTGCCTGCACAAGATTAGTCTTTAAATGACTCCTGCTTATGAGCTGTAGATACTAAAACTAATGAGGTGCAAGTGTATTTTTCCCTAGCAGTTTTTTTGGAAACCCTGCTTTGTTTTTCGGCTGAGGTCACAAAGTCACTGAGCAAGCCGGCTGCAGATGAAATTCTCGAGGCCGGAGAACATGCATAAATAGAAGTTTCCTGCTCTGAGAGCTCAAACATTTCCTCCAGGCATTTGGCTCTGCAGAGCTGGGGCCAAAGCAAACTGCCGTGCCTGGCTGGCTCCTTGATGTTGCTCGGGCAGTGAACCTGCCCCTGCTCTGGGCAGGGCCAGAGCAGCTCTGTCCCACTAGGTGCATACCTGCAGCCTGACAGAGACAGGAGGGACTCGTGACATGCCTGAGACTGTGTCTGGCTGCTCACCATCCTCCTGAAAGGTCCTCTGGACCCTTTGCTAAGGCACCAGCCCCACAGTGCCTGTGTTGGCTGGTCCCAGGTGCTGGGCTTGTGACAGTTGGGTTTTGCTTGTGGGATGAGGTCAGACAATGATGGTGTCAAGGTGTTTATGCCACTGAGATGCTTAATTGGTGGTACTTGGAGATATTTTGGGGGTGTTATGGTGCACAGTTCAGCGTGGTGGAGGTGGGATGCTTCAGCAGCACTATCATACCCAGCTCTAGCAGGACCCCTGTGCTGACTGTGAATGGGTAACTTGCTTTTCCTCTCTGTTTCTTTAGGATGCCACAAAATCCCCCAGAAGTGGGCAGTCGCGCTGCAAAACATCCAGGTAGATGCCTCAGTTTCCCCTTCTGGTGACCATCTCTGCCCTGCCTGAACCTTTCCCCTTGGCCCCTGCCAATGCTTTGTTTCTCCACATGTGCTGCATCTGGGAGATGCTCCCAATGGAGAAGATACAGGGGTTATGACTCACCATCCCCAGCTTGGGTCCCAAGACACCCCAGTGGGACTGGGAGCAGGGGAAAGGCTGCAAGCAGCCCTGCTGCTGTGTCCCCATGTGTCCCAGTCCAGCTTGCAGGGTGGGGATGGGTCACTGCATCCCCTCTCCATGCCATGCCTTGACAGTGGTCCCCTCCCTTGCCCAGGAGCATGAGCCTGACTGCAGCCATGGAGAGCAGCTGTGAGCTGGACCTGGTGTACATCACGGAGCGGATCATTGCTGTCTCCTACCCCAGTGTGGCTGAGGAGCAGAGTTACTGCAGCAACCTCCGTGAAGTGGCCCACATGCTTAAGTCCAAGCATGGGAACAACTATGTGGTGAGGGACACAGCCACATCCCTGTCAGGCTGGGGTGCTCAGACCTTGAAGGTGGGGTGCTTGTGGGGGGTGGGTACTGTATCCTTGTCTCTGTCTGGGCTTAGCTGTAGTGAAGGAGGGTCTTTGCAGTAATGTGGATAGATTTCTTCCTTTGTTGAAAATTTCCAGTCTGTTTTGGACACCGTGGGAGTTTCTGATCATTGTGTTGCCCTGTGGCAAGGTGTTCCTCAGGCTGCTGTGTCTGGAGAAGTCTTTAATGGCAGGATTTGGGGTGGCTTTGAGGAAGAGGTGAGAGGTGGCAGTGAGGGAGGAGGATGTCCCCTCACTCTGTTTTTCCTCTTCCCTGAAGCTTTTCAACCTATCCGAGCGGAGACGTGATGTCAACAAACTTCATCCCAAGGTGGGTCACAGCTGTGGGAAGCAGAGGGGATCTCAGGCCTCAGGGCAGGGCTGTTTGCAGGATCAGCTCTCTGCTACAAGACATCTGGAGGCAGAACAACCACCTTTTCTATTCCACCCAGCTGACAAAAGCCCTGAGAACAGCCCTGAGAGTTGTCACTGAGTTTGTGTTATCTCAGCCTAGCTCCCGTTGCCCTCCCTGGCCCCCATTCCCAGCCCAAACCTGACTGTTTGGATCTCTTGTAGACCACCCTAAGGCATTGTCCCTATCTGTGTGATCATGGGGCAGCCCTGAGCAGCTGAGCTAAGTGACCTGGGCTGAGGTGCCTGAGATCTGGGACCATGACCACCTCCCTGGACCAGGAGTCTGGGCAGTGGGATGCAGGGTTGGGGCTGAAAGAGCAACACAGTAATGCCCACCCTGGATACATGTCCTGGGCTTTACACACTGGCAGGCTGGGAACTCTGCATGGAGTGCATGTGGATGTGACCCCTGGCTGTTCCCCTGCTCAGGTGCTGGATTTTGGGTGGCCTGACATGCACACCCCAGCGCTGGAGAAGATCTGCAGCATTTGCAAAGCCATGGACACGTGGCTCAATGCGGCATCACACAATGTGGTTGTGCTGCACAACAAGGTGGGCTGGACCCGTCCCCAGGGTGTGCAGTCATGGGGAATGCTGGGAGTCAGTGGGAATACAGGGATGGGGCCAAGCATCCTCAGAGGCCAAGGGATGGAGGGAATATGGTGGTTTGTGGCTTGGTGTGCGGTTAGGTGTCAGCCCATATGTATAGGTTGGTATGTGTCTAATAAGGGTTGGGGTGTGTGTGGGCTGGTGTGTGCATATAGGGACCAGTATATTCCTGCCTCTGTGTGGGACAGCTGTGCTCAGGTGCTTGCAGGCACTGCTGCCCCCAGACACCCCTTCTGCTGTGTGCCCGCAGGGGAACCGTGGCCGGCTGGGGGTGGTGGTGGCTGCCTACATGCACTACAGCAACATCTCAGCCAGGTGAGAGGGACATGCTGTCCCTGGGTGTCCCTGGGGCCCACTGCTGACCTCCGTCCCTGTGCTGGGGTGCTGGTGCCAATACTTTCCTTCAACCTTATCTGCCCTTTCATCTCCACAGTGCTGACCAGGCCCTGGACAGGTTTGCCATGAAGCGCTTTTATGAGGACAAGGTGGTGCCAGTGGGACAGCCATCTCAGAAGAGGTGGGTTCTGGCAAGTCCTTGCAGGCTGGATTTTGTCCCCAGAGCCAGGGTGGTTGAATGCAGGGTCCAAGGTGGATACTCTCCATGGGTCCTGCCCCTGAGCTGCCTTTCTGCCCTCCAGGTACATCCATTACTTCAGTGGGCTCCTCTCTGGCAGCATCAAGATGAACAACAAGCCTCTCTTCCTCCACCATGTCATCATGCATGGAATCCCCAACTTTGAGTCGAAAGGCGGTAGGTTCCTCCGGCTCTTCCCCCCAGCCTGGTTCCCCCCACCACTACCACCCCACACTGCCTGGTCAGGGAATATTTTCCTCAATTTCTTTGGCAATTTGAATTTCACTTTCCTTCTCAGAGACTGTTCACTCTATTAGCAGGGTATTGCTCTCTTTTGGCAGAGATGCTCTTGGGGGGTGCCCTCCCCATGCTGGGCACTAACCTTAGCTGTGGGGTGACAATGCTTTTCTGCCAGCTTTTGGGAGGATGGCGCCAGACTGAGATTATGGTTTGGGGTGCAGCATCCTGCTTGGTGCTGGTACCTCACTCAGATCATCATCCCACCTCTATTCCCAGCGCAGAACTTGCCCTAGGTCCTACAGGACCCAAACTGGGCTGCAGGGGCTTTCCTCTTTCCCAGCTCATCCACGGCATCCCTTTCTGTCCATTTCAGATGTTGCCCATGGTTGGTGCAGGCATGGGGAGTGGCTGTTTGCCTTGGCTCTCTCCCTGTTTGGATTTCTCCCCTGTGACTAATCCCTGCCGTGGCCCCTCCCCGCAGCTGGCTAACAGCAATGTGCCTTTTCTTCCCTTCTTGATGTCTTCCAGGTTGTCGGCCCTTCCTGAAAATCTACCAGGCCATGCAGCCCGTCTACACCTCGGGAATCTAGTAACTATCTCCTGTCCATGGGGGCTTTCCTCCTCACCAGCATGGGGGGCGTGGCAAGTGGGGAAGATGGAGAGGGTCAAGGCCAAGTCCCCTATGGTCTGGTGCTCTGTGCTTTGTCTGTGTGGGGTTCAAGGAATTGAAAAAAGAGGACTTCCTTTTCTTTGGAGGTGGTAACTGGCTGTACTGGTCCATACAGGGCCCTTCTGCTGGGAAGGCTGTAGTGACTCTGCGTATCAGCAGAGGGAGCCTGGGGCTGTGCAGAGGCTGGAGCTGGGTGTCTCCGAAGGGAGTGGGACTCCCCTCTGGGAGATGAAGACATTTCTTCATTCCCTGCCCAGTGAACTGCTTCTTCTGCTTAGATTAGTCCTAGAAGCCTTTTTTCTTTCTCAAAAAAAAAAAAATTTTTCCTCTTGCTTTAATGTCTCCACAATTTTTTTCTGACAATGCTTCTGGGAGCAGGCACTGGGGATGGGTAAGCAGGCATCAATTTCTCCAACCTCTCAGATGCTCTGCCAGCAGAGCAGGTCTGGGATCCCTGGCTCCTGGCCTCCCTGGAGGGAACAGAGGGAACCTCACCTCTGGAATATTCCCATCTCAACCCCCCAGACCAGAATCTCTGTTCTCTGCAGTCCCCGTTAGCTGAGATTCATTGCCATCCCAGCCTCGCCTTTCAGCTTTTAATAGACTGTTTATGGGATGCCTGTAATAAACTCCAGGTTTATCTTGCCTATGAAATCCAACTACTTTCTTCCTTTGTCTGTGGCTGCTCACACCACCACCCAGAGGCAGCCCCTTGGTGGTACACTGGTGAGGGGAGGGCTTCTGGCACGGTAGCTGAGGCAGGGAGGAGAGTCTTCCCTGAGATTTCTCCCTCTGTGTCCAATGCCCTGCTTCACCAGTGGGAGCCGAGTGGATGGGTGATAGCCCAAGTTCAACACTTGGACCCTGGTCAAATCCTCCCACCCAGCATTTTTTGCACCTTTGCTAAGCTGTGCCTCAGTCTTCCCCCATCCTGTTCTCCTTCCCCTGGGAATGGGTGCCCCTTGGGGTGATGAATGGGATCCTCTTCAGTGCCTGGGAGGGCTGTCTCTGTGCTTTGCACCTTTCCTGCCTGGATTTGAGTAGAAGGATTGGTTAAGGTGGTGCTGGGATCTTTCGGTCCTCTGCACTGCAGCTCACATCCTCCTACCATCCCTCTCTGCAGCAACGTGCAAGGAGACAGCCAGACAGGCATCTGCATCACTATCGAGCCCGGCTTGCTGCTCAAGGGCGATATCTTGGTAAGGATCCTCAGCTCAGCTCCCTGTGTAGGCAGCAGCCAGGGGATGGGTGGTGGTCGCCTTGCCTTGGGACCCCCACATTCCCCACTGCTCAGCTCTGGGGACTTACCCTGATGGCCCATCCCCACTCCTCTTTGCAGCTGAAGTGCTACCACAAGAAGTTTCGCAGCCCTACCCGTGATGTGATTTTCCGTGTGCAGTTCCACACGTGCGCTGTGCATGACCTTGACGTCGTCTTTGGCAAGGAGGACCTGGATGAGGCTTTCAGAGGTAACCACCCCAGCACTTCCCTGCTCTAAACTCTCTCCTCTTCCTGCCCCTATAACTCTGGTCTCATCGTGGGGATGTCTGGGAACCCATTGCAGTTCCACCCCAAGAAAGCAAAGCACCCCTGCTCCATCTGCAGGGTGTAGTGCTGCCTGGGAGCTGGTGGCACTGTCATCCCTTTCATTGCCAAAACCAGTACCGATGCAGAGGGACTGCTTTGGGGTTGTTCTGGGCGCTGAGATGCACTCCATGCAGGGATATTGCCTGCCAGCTCCCACCACCTGCCAGCTGGCCAGTGGGCATGTTTGGAGTGGCTGTCTGGGTGCTACTGGAATTATGTATGGAGATGGTCGCCTTACTCTGCTCTCTCCCTGCCAGATGACCGCTTCCCTGAGTATGGGAAGGTGGAGTTTGTGTTCTCCTATGGCCCTGAGAAGATCCAAGGTATGGCTGGCTCACCTCTGTGCAGGTTCAGAGCTGGATACTGTCTCCTTTCCCTCTCCTCAGCTGTATCCTCTGCTGCCTCCCTTGAGACCTCCTCCTGCCCCATTGCAGCCCCTTTGTCACCAGGGGAGGATGAGGGCTCCAGGCAATGAGGTTGATCTAGGAGCACCCATGCATGCTCCATCACTCTTGCTCTCTTCCCCAGGAGGCTACTCTCCAAAGCACTTGCTGGCCCAGGGGGGAGAGAGGGAGTGCTTGGGAATGAAGGCTCCCTGCTCAAAATGTCCAGACCCATGCACACTCACTATCACCCTGTGTGCTTGTCTCTAGGCAATCCCAAAAGCCCCAGGCAGTTTTGTACACCTTGTTTGTGGGTCTTGATGTACATCCTTTGCCCATCCATCTCTTGATGCTGCCTTTCCTGTAGGACTCTCCTGCCTTACTCTGTGGCTCCTGCTCTTTTTAACTTGCCTGCACTTTTCTCCATCTCCTTCCCCTCTCCCACCTTTCCTGGTTCCATTGTCACCCCAGCTGACCATCCTACCTCTTCCCAGGCATGGAACACCTGGAGAATGGGCCCAGCGTTTCTGTGGACTACAACACATCTGACCCGCTCATCCGGTGGGACTCCTATGAGAACTTCAACATCCAGCGCGAGGACAGCGCCGAGGGGGCCTGGGCCGAGCCACCTCTGCCCAGCAAGCACCTGGAGAAAGGTTTGGGCTCACGGCTGGTCAGTGGCCAAAGTGTCCTTTGTGGGAATCACCCTCGCCCTAGGAGAGGGGACACCATTGGGCAGCAGAGGTGGGGACAGATGATTGCTGCTGGGAGGAATGTGGCTGTGGGATGGGTGAGGAAGATCTCATTGACTTTGCCTCCTGCTGCAGTGCCAGAGTGCTTAGGCTCTTTTTTCAGCACTTTTGTTCTCGAAGTTCTGTTTACATGACCAGAGTCCAGTCCTGGTTTATGCCCCAGAGCTTTGGAAAGCCCAAATACCAAGTCTGCAGGACCTCATGGCAGGACAATTAGGTATCCCAGCTTCTTATGGTGCAAGCATGGCAGGATGTAGCTGTGCCTTAATTATCCTTGGGGGATGAGAATGTCTCACTGGCCTTGAAGAGTCTGCAGCATCGCTCAGAGCTGGGAAGAGCCCCTCGACCACCCATTTACTTGCAGCAAGTTGACTGCCCTCACCCACTTGGCAGGAATGGGCAGGACTTGCATGTTGAAGGGTGGTGGACCCCTGTCCCAGTGGCAAGGCTGCCTGGGGCTGAGCAGATGCCTGCGCTTTCCTGGCCTGATCTTGAGAGGCGTTCCTGGAGTGGGGACAGCTGCGGTCCCTGATGTCCCTGAAGGTTAGCGGCTGCTTTGAGTGGGAGCTGTGGGCAGCCATGCTTGCAGCAGAGGGTGGGGTCTCTGGATGCCTGGAGCAGATGAGTGTCTCTGCTACGGTGATGGAACCAGACCCGGGGCAGCTATGCAGAGCACTTGCCTTGGCACAGGCACTTGCCTTGGCATAGGGTGGTAAACAGGCAACTCGTGATGTCCAGGCTCAGCTATGTGGTGGGGAGCTGGGAAGCCTGTAGGTCAGGCTTCAAGCTGTCAAGAGTGCCAGGCAGCACCCTCCTGCCTGCAGAGACCAAAGTATCTTGTTGCCCCCGGGGTAGAGCTTCTGCACTCCCAGCCCCTCACAGGGCTACCCTACGACTCCTCTATCCTCTCTTGGGGGTCTTGTCAGACATTGGGACTGCAGAAGTACTCCAAGGCTCGTCTCCATCCCTTCTTGGGGGGTCTCAGCAGCTGGAATCTCCATACACCGCTTGAGCTGTCCCTGTAGGGAGGGTGGCAATAGGGAATGAGGGTACCTTGGACTTGTAAACACTGCCTCAGTTTGGAGATGAGCTGGGATTGTTGAAGGGTGAAGCCATAAGCAGGAGGCTGTCCTCAAGCCATGCCAGCACAGCAGCTGTGAGAAGCCCATCTATAGGGTCTCCCTGGCTGCCCCATGGGGCACTTCAAGCAGTGGTGGAGAGAGTCAGTGTGGGCTTAGGGGGATTTCATCTTCCTCCCACTCTGTTGGCACTTTTCAACTTATCCAGCCTGTCCCAAGCTGGTTTGGGACCCTGGTGGCCAGCTGTGCAAAAGGGGGGGTCCCTGTTTATGGTTATTCTTGCCTTATTTGGTCAGGGAATTGCATGCCACATTTTTGGCACCACAGGCGTGAGCAAGTGGTGTCCAGTGAGGTTGGCACAGAGACCCACGCTGGGCTGGGATCAGCTGCTGCTCCTAGTCTCTACCACTGCCCGTCCTGCCACTCGGTGAAGGCTCCCCGCAGACCATTGCTGCAGCCTAGGCCAACGGGATCATCACTGCCTGTCAAACGGTGGGTTCCCCCCATGCAGTGTCTCTGCTGGTCACAGCTGCCCTTGGTGGAGGTGCCCTTTCTCCAGCAGCTTTGTCTCAGCATGGGGCACCCATATGGGCTGGGGGTGCCTGCCAGGGTGGGATCATCCTATGGGACTCCAGAGCTGGAGGGCAGGTGGGTGACTGGGCACGGTGCCTGTCCTGGTGTTCCTCTTGCCTCTGCTGTGCTTGTCCATGGGGACTTGGGGAAGGGTTGTTGCAGCAAGGTTATCAGCTGACCAAGCTCTTCAGAGCAGGGGGTGTGAGAGGGGGAATCTGAACCTGCATATCTTCCTCTCTGGCTGAGGGCACCCCGTGGGGTTCAACAGGCAGGGTTTCTTTGTGAGCCACCCCTATGGCACAGGCTGACCCTGTCGGTGAGCTCACTCTCCCACTTTACCCAGTCAGGGTCTCTGCTGCCCACCAGGCTTGGGCTGCCCTGTGGTCCTTAGGGAGAGTGGGGTGTGCTGGGATACTCTCACAGCTTGTCCCTCTGCCCATCATCCATGTCAGCACAGCATGGGGAAGATAAGTGGCTCTGCCTGCCTTCCTTCCTCCTTGAGGGGGCTTTGAGGTCAGTGGTGGCTGCATGGCAGATTCCTGCTGCAGTCCTGATAGCCATTGGGTGGCTTAGAGGGTGTTTGAATACACTGAAGGGAGGTAATAGTGTGCTTCTTGCTCTGGCTGTTTTTGTGGCTGCCAGCACTGTGGTGGGTCTCCTTGGGGTGTCCAGCTGGCTCCAGCGAGACAAGAGGAGACCGGCAGCTGGATGTGGCACTGCTCGGTTTGCAGCCGGTTGGAAGATTGCTGCAGGGAAATTTTGGGGGTACTGCAGATGCAGGTGGAGCAAATCTGGATGGAGAACATTTGTGGCCTGGTTTGGTTTTGCTGAGAAAGCCAATGCTGATAGAGAACAGGGTGCTGGGGCTGGCATAGACCCAGGGGAGGGGGTTGTCCCCACGGTCTGGATATATGACTGTTGCAGGGGGACCCCAAGCTCTGCCATCCTGGGATGGACTGAGAAAATGCAAAAGGGCCAGGTGTGTGTTCCCAACCCAGCAGCTCCCTGTAATGACTGGACCTTGAACCCACTCTGGGCTGGCCCTGCCTGCCCCCTCTTTTTACTGGGTCTGGAAGAGGGTAGTTGGGGCCTGGCCAAATCCAACATCTGTGAGAGAGTTGCTAAATCCCCACCTGAGTCATGGTTCTGGCGTAGAGCTCTCCTGCAGCTCATCCCTGCTTGTAGGGCAGGGCTGGCTGCGATGAGGAGTGGGATAAGCATCCCACCTATCCAGGGAGGGGAGGTCACAGCAGATCCTGAACCCCATGTGGCAAAGGTCAGAGAGTCCCCATGTGGCAAAGGTCAGGTTGAGCTGGATGCTGATCCTGAACCTTTCCACGGGGCAGAAAGCCCCTCGATGGGGTTGCTATCATTTGTTGGTCACCCAGGAGGGTGGATGTCTCATGGGGTACTCCTTCCTTACTGGAGTCAGCTCCTGCCCCATTTACCAGTCTCTGAGGCTGCCCAAGAGGGCAAGCCAGGCTGTGCAGAGGCAGAGAGCCAAATGGGCCAGGCCAGCACTGTTAAATCCTTTGCTGGAGCTGCCGACGGGCTGCTGCTCTCCCCCCACAGCTGGATCTATCCCGTCCAGGCTTGATGGGGGGACAGGGTGCCACTGGCGCTCCTTTTGCCTTCACTAGCTGACTAAAGCTGAAGGAATCTGCTTCCCCCTCCTCATTCCACCTCTCTCCACTGCTCTCTACTCTATTTGCTGCAAAGTAAGGTCTTGTTAGGGCGGGCATTTTGTGGGGCAGTGGGGACCTAGGTGGGCTGGAAGGGGATCCACAGGGCATGTGGACCCTTGCTTCTGGTTATTCTCCATGGGAGAAGTGCTGGAGCATCTACAGGCTTGGCTAGACATTTCAGCTGGAGTGTGACTATTCCCAGGGCAGGATCTATCCTCTGACCTGGTATTTAGGGTTGTTAAGTGGAGGGTAGTGAGGTTTATTCACGCTGGGACTGGGAACCAGGCAAGGCTGGGATTCAGGGAGAGAGAGACTGGGTGGTGGAAGCTCAGCCCTTTCTCTTCCCCTTTAAACTGTCCTTGAATTTGTCAAAACTTGCAGCAGTGCACATGGGTAGGGCTGGGGCTGTCCCCAGCCAAGAGTGTGGAGCTCTGTTTCTGCCCTGCCACAGCCACACAGCTTGGACAAAAATTAAGGCAGAAAAGCAACAAGACTTTGATGATTCTGGAAGGATGCTGGCTTGGCATGTTCTGCTATCTGGGAGCAAACAGGGCTGTGAGTCAGGAGTCTGGCTGGAAACACTGCTCTCATCCTCTGCCGTCATCCATGGGGGTGTGGGAAATGCATGATTTGGGGGATTAGAGTGGAAGGAGCCTCATGTTTTGCTCAGGATGTTGGAAGAATTGAGGAGTGGAGTCCTGAGCATGGGTTCTGGCAGGGGGCCTGAACATGGGGTGGGCTTGCTGTCACCTGGACCAGTGAATTGGCAGCACCATCCCAGCATGGATTTTGACCGAGCTGGAGCAGTGGGGTCTCAGACAGCTCTGGGGTGGGTGGAATCAATGCCATACCTTGCCATGGGACAGGGCAGCACTTGCATCCTGAAAAACAGTGCTGGCACGTCCATGCTGTGCCCCGTGGTGCTGGTAGAGGGATTGTGAAAATGGGTTGGCAGGGTCGACTGTCCATGACTACTTTCCACCCCTATTTGGCTGCAGTTATTTAAGATGGAGAAACCCAAGTCTCCAGCAAGGCATTTGGATTTGCAGACTCGGCTGGGTTTCAGCATCACGTGTGGCCTGGACATTCTCACCCCGAATGGGTCGCTTCTTTTTGGGGACAGGTGTGATGCATGCACACAGGAGCCAGGCAGGGCTGGCTGTCTCAAATGAGGGGGTCATGCAGCGGGCGGGTGCTCAGCGCCCGGTGGGAGGTGGGTAGGCTGTCCAGCTGTCCGGCTGTCCGTCCTGCCTAGGAAACAGTTAACGCGGCGGAGCCCTGCCTGTGGAGGAAGTAGTTAATATTCATAGCTGGAAGCTGTCTGTCTGGCTGTCCTCCCTCCATGGCTCCCACCCTCTCCGCACCTCACTGAGGTTAACTTGGGCTGGGGCTGGGGCTTAGGCGGCCCTACCGCCCTCTCCGCGCCTCTCCCCTTCCCCTCCTGCTCCTCCCTGTGGTGCCTGTGTGGTCTGGCGCGGAGGGGAGCACAGCCGCACCTCGCTGCCTCCAGCCCATCTCCTCCCTCTGCCACCTTCGGGTCCTCCATCCTCCTCTCCGGCTCCCCGTGTCTTGCGGTTCCTCGTATCCCACCGCTTGCGGCGTCCCGCCGCCGTCGGGGTGCCCCTCTCTCGGCCCCGCGGGACACGACGCTGGGAAGGGAATAGCTCCCTCCACGAGAGGGAAAGCAAAAACGAAGGCACAAACGCCAACCCAAGCCAGGTCTGCGCTACCGGCTCCTGTCCTGGACGGACACACGGAGCCGCCTTGCAGACGCTGTTCGAGCTGCCACCACACCAGGTGCCCCGGGAAGGCTCTGGTGCTGGAAGGCGTGGAGGAAAGGGATTTTGCTGCCTGCTCCTTCCCTTCGCGTGGAATCTCTTCTTCCCCGTCCCATTTGGTAAGTTTTGACTTTGCTTTTCTTTCAGCTGAGGAGTGGGTGGGGAATTCATTACCGCGGTGACCCAGCTCAGAGGTTGTTGTTGATCGTTGCCATCGTGTCTGGACACAAGACGAAATCAGAGATGAGGAGACTAAGCTCTTCCCTGTGGAACTTAGCTCACACCGTTCGTCCTACAAAGGGTTCTAGGATCCTAGGATCTTCTTGCGAGCTGATGCTCCAGAGATGCCCTGGGTTCAGGGCTCTGGGTGGTGGGGACCGAAGGCTTCCGCCCCTGTTTTTGGGGGCAGGACAAGGGGAGACACGGTGGTGCCTCAAGCTCTTGGCACTGAAGCAGAACCGTGGACAGGATTTGTGCTGCTACACGTTTCTGTATGGTGCACCTTGCTGTGCATGAAACAGATGGCTGGGATTTTGGGGATGTGAGCTGACTCCCTTCACATTGTCACACTTGTCCTGGACCAGTTTTTTTGCTGGGTGCTGGGGAGGGAGAGGACAGAGGGTTTCCTTGCTGGGGCAGCAAGCCTGGCAGCAGGACTGGGACCAGACTGGGCTCAGCGCTTCCCCCAGCTGCCTCCATACAGTCAGAAAAGATAGAGCTGGAGCAGAGCTGTGTCTGGGGCTGAGCCCAGGGCAAACCCAGCCCACGATGGGATGGCACAGCCTGCCAGGCTGGAGCTGCTCCGACCTTCAGGATGAAATCTGACCTTGCTGAGAGCTGCACACAGTTTGCAAATGGGAGCCTGCTGCTTTGAGGATGGCTGCTTTGGCTAAGTCAGTCTGTACCCTCGTCCCTTAGTCTTTATTTTATTCAGCTTCTCAGGTGACAAGCAATAGGTTGTCATATGAGTGATAGTGTGGCTTGAGGGTGGTGGAGGGGGCCTGGGAGTGGCAGTGAGTAGCAGGATTTGTCTCATGGTATCATGAGACATGTCTGTGGGGTTGAGGACAGGATGACCTCAACCTTCAGGTGTAGGGGCAGAACAGCCATAGGATGAAAGCTTGGCTGATGGCGTAGGTGTCACAGCCCCTTCCTTACTTGTTACTCTGGTACTGCTCTTGGGCAAGTGGTCACCGGAACCCCCATGTCCCTGCCTGGCCAGAGAGTCTGGGGAAGAGGGGATAGGGCACTAAGTGCTTTCTGGCTCTGCCGTGAACTACATCGTGCCCCATCATGACCCTTCTTGGAGGCATTTCTCCCAGCCATGGGGCAGTGCCCAGCCCAAAGTGTAATTAAAGCTTTTTGCATCTATTTGCTCCATTGGCACCACGTGCTTTCATTTATATTTATTTATTCCCTTTTCCTTTCTATTCCTCTGCCCTGTTTATCCCAGCCTCCACCCTGGCTTTTGCCCTGTTTCCTGAGACCAGCCAGCATCCATCACTGCTATGAGACAGGAGGGCTGCACCTTTTCCCCCTGTCCCCAAGCAATGTCAGCGTGTCCAGTGTTGACATGCTGCCTTTTCCTTTCTCCCTCCATGGAGAGGGTTTCCCTCCCTCTCTCGCCCTCTTCCCCAGAATGGGAGGTGTTGTGGAGTCAAATGATACTGGTTCCTGGCTATGCTGGCTGGATGAAGGAGTTCTGAGTATCCAGGAGAAATAGTCATCCTTTCCCACACTGAGTACCCAAAGAGGAGCTGCTCATTGCATGGTCCTGGGACGTCTTCAGGCCAAGGGGAGGCTTTGAGGCTCAGCTGCCTCCTTGGGCTACTGCCAGTGGAGATTCAGGAGTGGAAAATCAGCAACAAGGAGGGAGTTCTGACTTGGTAGAACTTGAGCTCAGTGTTATTGCACCTCTCTGCTTTATGGTGAGGGGAGTTGGTGGCATGGGAGCTGCTGGAGTGCGGGTGTGGCAGTGTGGGACTGGTTAAGCTGTCCCAGCTCGGAAGTATTTTGCTTGCAGATAGGACTGCTCTGATTTCACACTATCGTGTTAGTGCCGTCTTCCGTCCCTGAGTCAGCCACTTGGCTCCCTGCCAGGGAAGAGTCATTTTTTCCTCCAAAAGAGAGTGTTTAACACTGCTCGCGGGACCTTCCAGGAAACCTCGACAGGGAGCTGGAAAAACAGGAGTCTGCAGCCTGGCTGGTGCTGTGCTTGCTCTGGCAGGAGACACACAGCTTGGGTACCATCCCTATTGCTCTCAGTGGCCAAGGTCCCTCTGTGTCCCTAAAATCTTTCTGCCCCACTTAGAATGTTTGAAAAGATGCAGCTGGTTGTGATGTTGATGCTGCTGAGGGTGATGAGAGCTGAGGGATTCAGAGCTGAAGTGCAGGATTGCTGGTGGTGATGCTGTGCCCTGATTGCCCTCAAGATTTTGGGGGTTCAGATCCAACTGCCCATACTGGATTTAATTCACGATGCCAGGGCCTCCCTGGGAAGGAGATGCTGCGTGTTCAGGATTGGGCAGAGGTGCTGCCTGTATAGAAGCTTTGGGGCAGATTGACCTGGACTCAAAGAGGGAAGGGGAAAACCAGAAAGTACGGGAGCCTGTCTGTAGCCAGGGAAGAAAATATCAAGGATGTCTGGCTGGCTGGATCCATGCTGAGAGGAGAGCGGGCAGGGAGAGGGAAGGTGGATCTGTGGTTCATCTATCCTTCACCCGTGGACTGAGTACATCCATCCAGCTGGAGATAGAAAGAGCTACAAGGCCTGATCTTGACTGCCTCTGCCTGTCCTGTGGCCCATGGTGCATCTCCTTTACCTTCCCTGTTCGCCTCTCTGGTGCCACATGGCCCTTTGGGGCTGGCTGAGCCCTGTGGGGCAGTGATGGCTGACTGTGTGGGTAGCCCCAGTCCTTGCCAGCCATGGAGAGTAATTGCTGGGAATGATGCTTGGAAATAGGGCAGGGGATATTTGTTGAATCCCAGCAGAGCAGGTGGTGCTTGCGTGCGAACTGGGATTTGTGGGAGCATGGGGTTGGGGAGGATCTGGCTCCGATGTCACTGCATGGTGGCGCCCGTGGGATTGTGGAGGGTGCTGAGGAGACGGCGATGCTGGTCCTTAAGCGTTCTGGCACACAGAAGAAATCGAAACCACCAGCTAATGGAACCCATTAGCTCTGTGCAGAGAGCCAGCAATTGATCTGGGGTCTCGTGTTCGTTTCTCCCCCTGCAGAGGTTGGGCACACGCAAGGGCCCCTGGATGGGAGCCTCTACGCTAAAGTGAAGAAGAAAGACTCCCTCCACGGCAGCACCAGTGCCATCAACACTGCCCGTCTAACGCTCTCAGCAGCGCCCAACCACGTTGAGCACACACTGTCAGTGAGCAGCGACTCAGGCAACTCTACTGCCTCCACCAAGACTGACCGGACAGATGAGCCAGGAGTGACTGGGGTGCCCACTAGCCAGGCAGTGCTGAGCCCTGAGGAGAAGCAGGAGCTGGATCGTCTCCTTGTTGGCTTTGGCTTGGAGAGTGCGCCGCCCATGCACAACCACGTGCCCGGCCCTGTGCCGGCACGCCTGCCTGCCATGCCAGGCCGCCATGTGGTGCCGGCTCAGGTACACGTCAATGGTAATGCTGCGGTGCTGGTGGCTGAGCGGGAGACGGATATCTTGGATGATGAGCTGCCCAACCAGGATGGGCACAGTGTGGGCAGCCTGGGCACACTATCCTCCTTGGATGGCACCACCACTGCCAGTGAAACTGGCTACCAGGAGGCACCCCGGGTCGGCAGCCTTTCTTCCCTGCCCAATGGCCCCTCGAGCTGCAATGGGGCCGAGAAGCTGCTGAAGGAGGGGCTGTATGATGGTGAGCCGCTCTCCAATGGTGGCTACCCCTACAACAACCAGAACACCCTGATGGGCCATGACCTCCGTGACCCACTGCCTTCCTTGCGGCCCTCGGCATCCACTCAGGAGCACCTGGCAGGCTACCCACAGCGCCCACCAGGCTCCCACGCTCCGGGCTGGCTCCAGCCCCAGCCCCAGCCGCTGCCCAGCTCCCAGCCCTACCTGTATGGCTATGACCACTCTGGAACCTACCGCTCCCGCTCTTTCCCGGCGGTGGACAGTGCCAAATACGATGTGAACCCAGCACTGCCCCAGGCCCCAGCTCGCAGCACAAGCAGCCGGGAAGCCGTGCAGAGGGGCTTGAATTCTTGGCAACAGCAAGGAGGGAGCCGACCACCATCCCGCCTGCACGAGAGCGGCATGGAGAGCCATAGCCCCAGCATCTCCAGCTGCAGCCCGCAGCCCAGCCCACTGCAGACGGTGCCCCCGCACAGCCACAGCATGCCTGAATTCCCCCGGGCGCCCTCTCGCCGGGAGATTGAGCAGTCCATTGAAGCCCTTGATGTCCTCATGCTGGACCTCGCACCTGCTGTCCACAAGTCACAGAGTGTGCCTGCCACCTCCCGTCAAGACAAACTGGCAGGACCCCTGCCCTGCTCCCTCTCAACCCAGCCTGTTGCTGGCCTCTATGCCCGGCCAACTCCACAGGTGGCCCAGCTGAGGCCCTTCAGCACATCTGCGAGCCCCATGGTCTGTGAGCCCAGGGGCAAAGCCTGTTCTCCCGGAGAGCTGGACTATGGGGTGCGTGAGTATCGGGAAACCTATTCACCCTACAGCTACCAGCTAGCACCACTGCCGGAGCCAAGGAGCTACAGCCATGCCCCGGCAGGAGCACAGATGGGCACTGTCCCAGTCAGTACCTCCTACAGCCCTGTGGGGTCTCAGCAGCTCTTCACCTCCTCCCCACCTTCCCCCACCATCCCAGCACAAACCCAGATGCCCCTCAAGGGACCGGAGAGCTATGAAGACCTGTCGAGGTCAGCAGAAGAGCCGTTGAATCTGGAGGGCCTGGTGGCCCACAGGGTAGCAGGTAGGATTTTTTTATTCCTTGGGGGGATGGGGGGATTCGCATGTCCCAAGGTTACCAGAGCCAGAGGGGGTGGCATGCATGGTGGAGATGGGGATGAGTGATGCGGCGACTTCTTGTCCGTGCTGGATCTGGGCTTGGGACTGAGCCACCTGCCCTGGAGGCTTGCTGGGCTGCATGGGGACAGCCTATGTTGCTCTTCTTTGCTAAGATCCTCCCTTGCATCTTGCTGTCTATAGTGGCATCACCCAGAGGAAGGAAAGGGTGTCTGAGAGTCTCAGACCCCCCATCCTCACCATTTTAGGGTACTGGGCTGGCCTGTCCCTCATGGCAGGACCAGTCACTGGGTCTCAGGGGTCTTTCTTTTGGGGAATATGGCAGAGTTTGGGAAGATGTTTGCATCTCTGGTGGAGAGTGTTCTGCTTGGACCCCACTTTGAAATAATACTCTCCCTGCGTGGAGCATGCTCTGGTGTAAGATTACAGCAGAAAACTTCCCTTGTATTTGACATATCTGAGATCATCCCTGATTTCAGCCTCTGCTTTCCTCTCCTTAGAGTGCTGGGTTTGGTGCTGGGACCTCCTCCCTGGGCAGCTGGGGTGCTGCTGGAGTGCAGACGAGGCTGTTGTCTGGCAGCTGTAATTCTGCCCCAGTTGCTCAGTCAGCTTGGCCTGTCATGGTTTGAAGCTCGACTTAGCCTTAGGGCAGTGGTCAGGGGCTGGAAGACATTTCCCAGCCCTGCCTGAGGGGTTTGGTGCTTGGCTGGGTGCTGTGCTGAGTGTCGGTTGTGTCTGGATGAAGGCATTAGCTCTGTGCTGTGGAAGGGAAACTGCATCCATCCTCTGATCTCCTGCCCTCCCGCAGCTCCACCTCAGGGGCTTTGGGGACACAAGAGTGTTCCAGAACCCCAGGAAGAAGGTGCCATGGCCCTGTGGCAGTTTGGTGCCCTCCCTCCCTGCTTCTTCGACTGCAGTTGTTGAATTGTGGAGCGACATTTGGGAAGGGTTTGGGGCTGTGGGCCAGCTCATGATGCTGGGCTTGGCAGCTCTGTCCTTTCCAGCTCTGTGCTCAGTCCAGAAACTCGCCCAGCATTAGAGGGAGGGGGAAAGGGCTTGGCTGGAAAAATCCAACAGCACCAACCTTGGAGGAGTGGGGACTGAATCACAGGGTGGGGAACAGGTGGGGTGCCAGTGACAGGGATGAATGGGGAGGCAGGAAATGAGAAGGGTTGCAGAGGTGCTGGAGGAAGTTTACATTCATCTGAACCCGACTTCAGTGATCCAGACCAGATTCACAAAGGGTCACGGAGCTTTTGCAGAGAATTTAAATAAACCTAAGGACACATGGATGCCCAAACCGCACTGTGTGTCTGGACTTAATATTATAAGGAGCACATGCTGGCTCTCCCCTGCCGCCCCATATAAGTATAAAAAATGAGCTGGAAAGGAGATGGTTCTAAGGAGAGGAGAAACAGTATTTGCAGTGTGTGGGAAATGGATGTTTGATGGTGTCTATCAAAAACCCTGGGGTTCAGGCCTCAGGGCTGGACTCAGGTCACTGTCATCCCTCTGCAGCCACTGGGCTTCCCAGGGAAGAGAAAGGCATCTGAGGAATGGCCTTGAGCCTGTGGCCACCTGTTTCTGATGGAGCTGGGCCATCTGTGCTGAGGTGGGGACAGTGCAGGCGGACTGACCTCTGACAGGAACAAGGTGTCCCAAAGCCAGTGTTGGGAGGGAATGGCTGACGGGGACAGTGGAGCATGGACGGGTTTGTTTACATTCCCTGCTGCTATAAATTGCCTGCATGTTCTAGTGCAGAGACGAGGAACATCTCACACTTCCTCCATTCTTGGTGGGGGATTGCTCCCATTCCCACTTCACACTGATGATGGAGGGGAAGAGATGGCACAGGGCAGTGCTGGCATGCCTAGCATCTCCCCACAGAGAGGAGGCAGTCCTGGCATCCTTTAAGCCCCCCTCATCTCCCAGTGAGGAGTCTGGGGTCATCCTTTCTTCTCCCAGTCCTGAGCATCCCATGATGGATGGGACCTGCACAGTGCCATTCCCAAAGAAATGTTGGTGGGGCATTTGTGGTGTCGCACAGGGCCATGTATGGCTGGGAGCCACCACTGATTTCTCATATGGGTTATGTGGTGCCTGGAGACAGGCAAGTTGGCTGATGGGAAAGCAACTTCTAGCAGGAACTGAGGTTCCTCAGACCCCAAGTGACCCCAGACTCATATGTTGGAGCCCAACTAATATTTTCTCTTCTTTTCTCTCTCTCTCTCCCTTTCTTTCCCTCTCGTATCTTGTGACATTTGTCCTGTTTGCTCCTTCCTCTCTCCATGGGGGACTGTGTCTGTCCTCTGTCATCTCCCACCCTCCTTGCACTCCCTGTCCTGGTATGCTGGCAGAGTACAACGCTAAGCTCAGGGAACTCAGCAAGAGCATCAAAGTCCCCCGACCTCCTCTGAACCAGCAACGGTCCTTTTCCGGTTTGTTCATTTCACCTCCTTCCTTGTCCTCCAACCTTCCCCATCCATCATTCTCCTTCTCTGTCCTGCATTTGTCCCTCTCACCCTTCCTTCCTTTTCCCATCTTCTCTCTCCCTCCTTCCCCCTCATCCCTCCTTCCTTCTCTATCTCTGCATGCTGAGTGCTCTGTGTGTTGCATGGACAAGGGATGGAGACAGGTTCAGGTGACGCTCCCCAGGCAGGATTGATCTCCTTTCTTAGCAGAGTGATGGTCAGGGCTCCCCTTGATCTTCTCCAGTGATGGGGTAATCCCTGGCCCTGGGTACAGACTCCCCTGCCCATGCTTGATTTTGTATCTCATCCAAGCCTGGCACAGCTCACTGGTGAGGTTTTCATTGCTGGGCCAGACCTGGACCCTTGCTCCAGCCCCTCCACTCTGTGCCCTGACCGTGGCTCATCCCTTGCAGAAGCAAAGACTGGGGTGCAGTTCCACAGAAGCCAGATTTAGCCAGTTGCCAGCACAAAAGGATCTCCCTTCCCTTAATTTGGGGATCCCCTTGGGTTGGTCTGCAGCTGGGGGATGTGGACTGCTGAGTCTGGATTTTAGGCAGTGTGACTTTTGCTCCTTGGAGGTGAGTCTGCCCTGAGTGGTGAGTGCTGGGAACCTGCTTGGTGGTTGTTTTTCACCTACTTGTCCTAGGGCAAGCAGGAGGAGGGAGATGGCCTTGGGCTGGGGACAAAGAGTGGGGTGGGGAGTCACCAGCTTTCAGTGTGACCTTTCTCTCCCCATTGTGACCTTGCGTTTCTCACCAGGTGGACCAAAGAGGTTTGAACCCTCCCAGTCCTCGGCACAGAGCAAGTTATTTTGTTGTTCCCATTTAGGGTGATCAGATTGGGAGGTGGGGAGCAGTAGTCTGTGCCTGGTAGGACAGGGTGAGTTGGGCTGTGGTGGGGAGCAGTACAGGGCAATTTCTGCTCCTCATGCAGACAGGGCGCAAGTTTGCATCTCTTTCCCCTGGGCGCTGTGTGTCCCTGTCTGGCTTTAAATGTTCAGTGCCACATCCAGAGGGCTTTGCCCTTTCTTGTTCACAGTGGGGATATCACCCAGCTCTTGCCTGGCAGTAGTTCCAACATCTCATTCCCCAAAATCAGCTGCCTCCTGATTTGGCCTAGAAACCTGGCTTCCTAGCTGAAAAATGATATGGGTTTGCCATCCCTACTGTTTCTTCCTTCCATTGCTGTTGTGCTCCTGCTCTTCCCCAGCCGTAGAGCTGTGCTGAGTCCAAGGGCAGTGGATTGGTACCAGGTTAGGGCCTTAAATAAGCAGCAGAAGGGGTGACAGTCCCGGAGATGTTGGGTGCAA
The DNA here is from genome assembly GCF_047495875.1 of Pithys albifrons albifrons. NCBI lineage: Eukaryota > Metazoa > Chordata > Aves > Passeriformes > Thamnophilidae > Pithys > Pithys albifrons. The sequence continues at coordinate 16,174,014 of NC_092465.1, read as the reverse complement.
AGGTGAGGAGTGGGGTGTGGAATGCTGCTCCCCCTTTGTGAAGGGGAATTTGTCTCCTACAGCTGGCCAGGGCATCTTTGGGAGTCCTCTGATCACGGCTGAGGGAGGCTGTATGTCTGCTGAGCGGCACAGCAAGTGAGGGAAAGTAGAGTTTGTTTTCCAAGCATAGTTTCCAGCCCATAAATCACCCAGGGGGTTGGGGGAGCCATGCTCAGAGCCTGGGTTTCCTCCAGGCTTTGCTCCGGGTGGCCTGTGAAATTTCCCTTTCTCCTCTCCTGAACAATGAGTTCCTTCTTTCCCCCCTCTCCTCCCTTCCCTCCCTGCGGCCCTGGCAACTTTCCATGTCTAGGGAGCTGAGCAGCCAAAGCTTGGTGAGCTCCTGGGTGTCCCAGTGAGCCAGATCCAGTACCCTGCTGATGTGTGACATGCAGCCCTGGGGATGGAGCAGGGGGATCTGTGTTGCAGATATGTGAAGTGCACTGATAGCCAGGCTCTGCTATCTGCTGCTGTTAGGGCTTCTCAAATGGAAATGCAAAACAAGACAGCCATGCACAGCTCAAGGAGCTACTTTCCGCCTTTCTGAAGTGTTTGGGCCTTGAAGCTCATTTTGGGATAGGCTGAGTGTGCAGGACAATCCACAGTGCACAAAGTTGAAGGAAAAAAGAAAATACAAGAGTTTACTTTGTTTTTCCCCAACATCTTGTTTTCCCAATCCTCACAATTACAGGCTTCACTCCCTTACAGTGGAGAGCAGGACAAAAGATATAGGGTGACCCTATAGAATGCTGCTGAGGTCTGCAAGGCAGCTTCCCAGAAACCCTCTCTGCCCCCCTGTTCCCTCCCCAGGTCTTTTTAATTGCCATGCCCCTTGTCAGTGAGCACCTGCAGAAGGGATCGGGAGTTGTGTTTCAAAGCTGCTCTTAGTGGAATTTTCCAGGCTGCCTCCGCAACTGGATCCAGCCCTGTTGGCTCGCGTCCCCCGCCTCGCGGCCTGGCCTCCTCTCCCCCCGAGATGTGATTTTATTGTTGTTGCCATTGACTGGGCTGATTATTTAGAAATGCACCCAGGCCACCTCCTTTTCTCCAGCGCTCCCAGACCTTTCTCCACTCCCAGCCCTTTCCCCATGGCCAGGAAGACTCTGGTGCGGGTGCCGAGCGGTGAAGAGGGGAGGTCAGCAGGCGCAAGGCATGCATCCCCTCCAGAACCCTGGGGAGCAAGGGGAAGCAGCTGATGGCTGGTTTTGCTCCACCAGCCCGTGGGAAAGGAGTTGGTGTTTGAAAAGTGCATTTCCTGGAGCTTGATGCTGGCCTCTCTTTCTTTTTTTCTCCTTTTTTCTTTTTCTTCCCTAATGTGCTGACCAGAGGGAGCATGAGTGCTCACTGGCTCTGCAGAAAGGTTGGTCAGTGCACCTCTGCTAGTGGGGATGAGTGTGTCCCATGGAGGAGTGGGAGTCCCACAGGACTCTAAGCTGTGACTGTAATGCTCTCTGAGGTTCCTGAATGCAGCACCATCATCCATGAGCCTTGATTAATTAACCTCTTCATCAGGCAAGATGGAGCGTGTTTGGGCCCTGTCATGTGCTAGGAGAGTTGAGCTCCCCTGCCCTGTGCCAGCTTTGTCCCTGTTCCTGAGTTTTACCCCAGCCAATGGGGATCTACCAGATGCCACAGCCCAAGAAACCCATTCTCATGTGGTGACTTGCTCACTCTATTCTTCCCCCCCAGGCTGTGGACATTGGTGGTTCATACCACTGGGATCTGGGAAGGAAATCTGGGGAGAGATGGAGAGGAGATGCTGATCTCCCCTATTAGAAAGGCTTTGCCATGGAGACAGATCAGAAATGCTTTGTTGGGGTTCCCTGTACCATGCTTCTGTTGGGTTGTTTCTTCGTGATGCAGTGCTCCCTCTTCCTGGGGGACTCACAAAACCATCCTTTTTCTGCAGATGTCGTTGAAACCACATCTGGCTGTGGGAGAAGGGATGCAGCTGAATATAGCTGTCCTGGTGCTAGGGGATTTGATCCTTTCCCACTGTGATGCTGTTGGGAGGTCCCATTGCTCCGCAGCTCTGCAGGGCTGGAATATCTGGGTTATTGTGTCAGGGTGCTCTTGCCCCTTGCACCCATTGCAAGAAGTTGTTGTCCCTAAGAGTCTATTTGTGCTTGTGAGGGCTAGTACAGAAATTCAGCCACCAGTCACAATCCTGCCTTGCATTATGACCTGGTCCAGGCCCACCACTGCTTGAGCTCAAAACTGGTCGTGTTGGTCTGGCGGTTAGGTAAAGGTGAGTGCTGAAGCTGCCATCTCCGCTGGGCAGAGTCCCTGCTGTGGCACAGAGCTCTGGGGGAGACATTTCAGATCAGGTCTGGAGCATCACCTGCTGGCCCCCACTCAGCTGGCAGCTTGTCACCCATCTTCAACCCTGTGCTTTCTCTGCAGGGGTGCAGTCCCAGGAGAAGCCTCCAGAGGAGAGCACTGTCCCTGCCTGCAAGCGGACCCCCAGTGACAGCCACTATGAGAAGAGCTCGCCAGAGCCCAGCTCGCCCCGCAGCCCCACTGTCCTCTCACCCGAGGTGGTCAGCACCATTGCGGCCAACCCTGGAGGGAGGCCCAAAGAGGTGTGCTGGTGTGGGGAAGGGCTGGGGTGAGGGGATTGGCTGACTGGGGACAGATGACTCCAAGGAGGAGAAAGGCTTGGTTGCTGTTCACAGCATCCATACAGCTGGGGATCAGTGATGCTATTTGTGGTAGTGGTGGTGGTGGTGAGCAGGGAGAACATGAAACCCTTACCTTTGCGTGCTCTAACCCCTCCTTGGGGTGTCCTGGAGGTTGTGCCCATCATAGGGACAGGACTGACCCTTTCTCCTCTTCTCCTCAGCCTCACCTTCACAGCTACAAGGAAGCCTTTGAAGAGATGGAGGGTGCTTCTCCCACCAGCCCACCCTCCAGCGGCGGTGAGATTTCTCCCCCCACCCCAGCCTTCCCTGTCTCACCACAAACCCCTTATTGCAGCACCTGTACATGCCATGGCTCTGGAAACAGAGGGGCTCGGTGGGTGGCTCTGGGAAAACCAGAAATTTGCCAAGGATCAGACAGCTTCAGGCTTCAGACACCCACCGCCATGTTAACCACTCCTCCTCTTCATCCTCTCTCTTCCACGTCCCACTATTCCATGCTGCTGTCAGCATCCCACTTCCTTCAGTATCCCATACTTGAAACCCTATTTGCTTTTTTCCACCCTCCACTCACTGAGGTGTTTTTTGGATGGGATCTCAAGGCAGGATGAGGAGAGTGGCATGCTTTCACTCTATCTTGGTCTTGCATCTCCCCATCTTTCCTGCTGGCATGTCAAGAAGGGAAGCAATGCTGTTGTCGCAGGCAAGTGGGAGGGAGGCAGGACAGACTGAAGATGAGGAGGGCAGACTCACACACCATGCCTCTTCTTGCTCGCTGTTTCAAGGGCAGAAGGAGAAAAAGGCTATGATGCATGCCTTTTGCATGCAGTTTGTCTCTGCTCCCCCAATGCGGCGTCCCTCCTTTTTGACTAATTCTGACTGCAGTTGTGGTGGGTTTGTGTGGACTGGGTTTGTGTGACCAGCTTGAGCGATGAACCCTGAAGACCAGCCACATACTGGCACAGCACGACACAGGCTGGACCAGTGCAATGGAGCAGACAGTCAACTGGGAAACCCATCAAAATGATGGCAGTCCCCCCATTCCCTCTAAAATGCTTTTGTAGGCTGAAGACTGAGGGATGCTCCAGGGATGGGGATGCTTGGGCTGAGCGCAGCCCCCTCTGATGCCTCCGATGTCCTGATTGTAGTTGGGACCACCTGCCCTGCCTAGCTCAGCCCAAGGGACTTGGGGCTGTTTTATTCTGCACTGTTGTTCTTCTTTCCCTGCAAACCTTGGATGTTTGAGCCCAGGCTCATGGGAGGCAGTGACTGAAGTGTGGGAGTGTCCCCAGGGTGCTTGGCAACTCAGAAATGGCCCTGTTGTTTCTGGGGACTGAGAGCTCAGCCCTGGGGCAGCAACAGCTACTTTGGCAGTGGAACAGTGGCTTTGTATGATGAGTCACTTGCAGAGGTGGCAGGAACAGCCTGCCTGGGGTCATGGCCCCAAGGCAGTGCTGCTTAACCAGTGCCAGCCAGGGAAGCCTGGTAAATTTGCAGTTACATCTTTCTGGCTTTTCCAAAGTGCTCGTGAGGCATACAGGAGCCATTCCCCATTGTAATCGTGGGAGAATTCCCAGCCCTGGGAGGACCCCACTGCCATCAGCCAGCTGAGGTATGAGCCGACATTGTGGCTTTTGGTCAACTGAGTTTAGGGAAATAAGATACCCACTGGCAAAGGTGCTGCTGTCTTGGTTTCCCAGGGACTTGGCTTCTTGGCTGCTCCAGCCCCAAGCTGCTAGGAGGACCTGGCCTCAGGGCAAGGATCTGGCTTTCCTCTGGAGCTCCCGCCACCCACTGCCTTCTGGCCTTGCTGCAGGCCCAGTACCTGTGCACCAGTTGGGGATAGTCAAACACTGCTGGGGGTTCATGTCCTTTGGTCCCTCTTGATGAAGACAATGCCCTGAGGTTTCCCCCGGTGTGGAAAAATGCAGCATGAGGGAGATTGGGCAAACCCAGGAGGCAGGAGGGGACAGGAGCTGGACTCTGCTTGAGGAGGTCTGCCCTGCCCTGTGAACCTCATTGCCATCCATACCATAGTCATACATAAATAAGTAGCTCCTCCTGGTATGTATGTATGGACACAGGGGTGCAGACTTCACGTGTGTGTTGCCACCACTCTGTGTGAACATCCTCACCCACTCATCAAGCTGGTCTGAAGGGCAGGGATTTTTTGGCAATCCTGTCCTTTTCATGGGAATGAAGAGCTGCTCTAGGACAGCTGGGTTGCACCTCAGCCAGATGTGGGGATTCACAGGGAGGAGTTCAGGTATGGGAGAGCTGGACAGGGACAATGGCTGCTCACACAGAGGGAATGAAAGGGGATTCATGCCTTTGTGAGGACAGTACTGGGAGATGGGGTCTGGACCTCTCCTGGTGGGAATTGCCCCCTTTCTCCATCCTGTCAGCCTTGTGATGGGGCAGGGTGCTTGTTCCCAGTCACCTCCCATCCTGTGTTCTCTCCCAAATGGAGAGGGGAAGTCAGGGTCCATCCCCAGGGTGTTATTTCATACAAGCGCATCTCCACTTCCCAGCAGCCATCCCTTGCAGCCAATGGGTGGGATTGGTTATGGGGGCACTGAACCCTTGGACAGCTCCAGCCTTTCTGAAGCTTTCCCTCCCACTCCTTCACTAATGTTTTTGTGTCCACTGTGCCAACAGTGCGTTCTCCCCCTGGCCTGGCCAAGACTCCTCTCTCAGCACTGGGGCTGAAACCTCACAACCCAGCTGAGATCCTGCTGCATCCAGTGGGAGGTGAGTGTGGGCACAGGGACTGCAGACAGTTTATTTTGTGGGGGCATCTGTGAATATACCCCTGGAAGAGTTCCCTGTCTGGAGAGGACACTTCTGCCTCCCTTTTGGGGCCAAGTGGCTATGAGGGTCCTTGTCACCTTTTGTGGGGACTCTGGGACTGTATAAGGGTGGGAGATGTTGGTACTGCCCTGGAGAGCTCAGCACAGCAGGGTCTTCAGTGGTGAAGGCAAGAAAAATGCTGTGGTTCTGATTCCTGCCCAGCCCCCCCCATTTTCTTCCTTCTCTCACCCCTTCCATTCTGTCTCTTCCCTAGCACAGCTGGAGACATTTTGCTCTCTGGGAGCTGAGCCTGTCAGCCAGAACAGTATCCAGAGCTTTTTCCATCCTGGAGAGCAGTCGTTGGGTGCAAAGGGCCTGCTATCCTGAGGACATGTCCCAGAGTAGCCTCCCAAGGCAGACCTTGCTGCTCTCTGGCACACAGTGCCAGTTCCATCTCAGGGCTGAGTGTAACCTCCCCAAACCCATCTGAGCCTGCGGGGCACAGCTTGGTTGAGCCCACTCAGCAAGACCCTTCTAACTCTGCCCTCAAGGGCAAACTGATGCTTTTTTCATGCTTGCTGTGCTTCTTGGAGCAGTCCATTGGTTGCTCTCTGCTGCACTGTTCCCTCTCTCTCATCTGAATCCAGCCCCCTTACTTTTGGACATCATCTCTGAGGTGCTGAGGTGAACCATGGCGGGTGTCTGAGAACGGGAATCCAGTTTGAAACACAGTGTTGGGGCAGTGCAAGGCTCTCCTTTGAGCTCTGTGCCCCTGTCTGAGCAAAGCAGAGCTACTTACCTCTGATTTCTCTTTCTGTCTCACACCTCCCTTCTTCCTCTTTTTCCTGCTCCCATCATTCTTCTGCCCCTCCATCTCTCAGAGCCAGAAGGGGAAGCAGTTGGTGACTCTGAAGAAGGTAAGAAAGGCTTTTCTTTCTCTGTCTCCTTCTCACTCAGCCTCACTGTTTGGACTGTCGCTCAGAGCAAGCTCTGTTGTCTGTGCCAGCAGCCTTCCCTTGCACTGTCGTTCAGGGATGTAAGAACCTGTCTTGTCTGTGCAGCTCCCTTTGGAGGAGGGGCACATCATGCCTTATGTCATGATAGTATTCCCCAAAGTCCAAGTTGGACCTGAAGGTCTGTCACATTGGGTGGCAGTCAGCCATGGGGACTGAGATGTCTTTGTCAGTGTGTGACATCTTTACCAGTGGTGTACCAGGGATGCTGGCACACTTTGGCCAGCTTTGGATGAGCCTGATGGGGTGCTGGGAGCAGCAGCCTCAGTTTTAGTCTCCTGCCCTCCCCTTCTGGCTTTGCTGCTGCTGTTCAGAGTGAAAATAAACCAAAGTGCAGCACAAAAGGTCAGCAGGCGCAGAGGCCACCAGTGTTACTGGCTCAGCCACCTGGGCAGCAGCACAGCACCAGCAGCTGGTGCACATCTACTGGCCACACAGCTGTCCAAATTTCCCCCACCTCTCCTGTCTCCAGGCTGCACCTCTTTGGGGATGCTAAGGATGGAGCTGAGCTGGAGTGTCAATTCAGGAGTGGCTGTGCTGATGGAGAAGGCACTGTGGGCTGTGGGGTGGCACATCTCCAGAGACCAAGGTTTTGGGAGCGGCTGTGATTCCCAAGAGTGTTGCCTGCTAAATAACAGTTGTTGGGTAGTTTTGCTTTCTTCTTTAATGAATTTTTGGGTCCTCAGGGCTGGGATGAGGAACTGTATGTTCAGGATGAGTTTTGAGGAGAGAATGTCTCTTCTTGGTGAGTGTGGTCCTTCCTGTGGCCTTGGGAGCTGTCAGTATTTCTTCTCTCAGAGGCTCCTCAAAATACACACAACCCAAACCCAAACATTGCATAGTCCTGGAAGAAGTGTTTCCTTGAAAAACATGTTCTACTTCCAGAACTGTTTTTTCAATGATGGCTTCTTGGATACATTAAAGAAAGAAAAGCTGGGATAAAACCAGGCTTTTCCGTCATAAGTTCTCCCAAAACTTTACCATTTCTATCCAGCTTTAAGCTTCCAAAGACCTAAACATTCTATCTCTTCTTCATACCAAACCCTCAGGATCTCAAGCTGTGCTGCTTCTCTGTTCCCTTGCATGATGGGTGATCCCAAAGTAAGGATGTCCAGTGACCCTGCACTGCCCAGGCTGAGTGGCTGCCACGAGCCTCTTGCCCTGCTTTATCCTTTGTTAAAATGATGTTTCTGGGGGTTGAATTTACAGTTCTGAGAAGGGGCTGGTGCTTTGCCTTAACAAAGCTCTGGCTTAGGATGATCTGTTCCCAGCCACACACTCTGGGAGGGTCCCTGTCCCTCTGTGCTCGGCTCAGCAGATCCCAGACTGCATGGCTGGGCTGTGCATCGGCACAGGGGATGTTTTGGCAGCATGGGAGTTTGGGGCCTGGCTGCCACCTCTGAGGAGGCTTTAAAACAGGCTGGCACAGATGCAGCGTTGGGGATTTCTGGCCAGAGCACAATTGTGCTCAGATTTGGGATTCCCGAACAAATGCCTACCTCCCTCGTGACTCACAGCTTCTCTATTCTCTCATCCATCTTCCTGTCTCCAGAGTCCCTTCCAAGAAAACACGAGGAGGCAAGATTGAATTTTTCAAGCTAAAAACATCCTGCCCGAAACTTCCTAGCTTTTTTTTCCCCTTCTTTTTCCCCCCTTTGAACCAGATGTCTGTAACCTGTGCCCATGGTCACACACCTCATTGTGGTACACCCTACACTGTCTCCACTCCCCGAGCCCCCTGCTCCTGCCTGCTTCAGCTCCCATGCTTTTAGGAGGGGGTGGCATTTTCACAGCCCTTTGGTCTTAAACTCTTGCAGACTGACTCATATGTACTGTCTGGCTAATTTTAGTCTGGGCTGGGGAGCTGGGGAGGGGAAAAGTGAGTAGCTGTGAAATTAATTTAATTACCTAAGCTGTGATGAATTTCTTGCAGCTGCCCTGGGCATCCTCCTGGGCAGTGTCTCATCCCTGTCACTCACGATGTCCTGCCTTGGATGCTGGTACCCAGCCTATGTTGGGGTCCATCATCTGGTTTTGGCTCACATCTTTCCTGAAGTGTTTGAGCAGGGCTGGGCAGGGAGATCAGCCTAAGTGATGGATTCCTCCTCCCTTGTGTACAGACAGATGGGACACAGAGATGCTATGGGGGAAGGAGGGGAGCCCATGACAGTCTTTTTCCTTAAACATGCCTGCTCTGTCCCTAAACATGGAGCTGTGCATTGGTGTTGCTGGCTGTGAGCTGGCCAGCTTGCTGGCAGGCTTAGCCAGAGCCTGGCTGTTATGACTAATAATAACGTTCGTCACGCTAATTATGACTGTGGAGCTGCTTCAGGCATGGCCAGCCTGGAGTCAGGGACCTGCAAGATTGCCCAGATGCCAGTGGGTCTTGCATAGGGAGGTGTGACATGGTTTCAGGGAATGAGGAAATGGGGCTGAAGCTGCAGACCTTTCCTCGGTGCAGCTTTTGGCAGGGACCGGGGGCAGTCACAGGAGTGGGGGCCAGCCTGGGTGGAGCGGAAGACAGGGGGAAAGGTATGAGAGAGGGCTGGGTCTGGCATCTGCCATGGTTGGTAATGGCCAGCACAGCCTGCTCCTCCTGGCACAGGACAGTTTGGCGGCTCTAAGGGAAAATTACTTTTCTTGGTTGTGCTTGTGGGCTCCAGTTTCAAGCCAGGCTGTGAGAGTGTTGGACGCTGCAGTGGAAATAGCTGGAATTGCCCTGTGGTCTGCTGCTGGAGATGGCTGGCAGAGGTGGGCTGAAAAGGGCAGGGACCACAGGATATCGTCATCAGTCTCATGTGAGTCAGTGCAGGCTGGGCAGAGTCACTGGTTCTATTTTTAAGGGCTGTGGATGAGCAGGGACTGGGATGTGTTCTCTGTGGCATTCTGGGTGGGAGGGACACTGACTCAGAGCAGTGTGGAGGGGCTGTGACATGGGGAAGGATCATGGTCATGTGCTTTGGTCACCTCAGGGAAAGGGGTGGGCATGACCCCCCATCCCTATGCCTTGGCTGGGGATTTCAGCATTTTTGAAGCAACTTGAAAGTCCAGATGAGCCAAATGTGTTTTTCCACAACCCTTGGTGGAAGAGGTATGGGGAAAATGTTCAGCTGGAGGAACTAAGCTCAAGTACCTTCACTGGCATGAAATGTGGATACTGGGAAGGCCAGGGTCCCCTTTCTGTGCAAGCTGTGGGCTCATCTGTTCCTTCTATTTTGCCTCAGAGCCCAGGAGCTACGTTGAGTCGGTGGCCCGCACAGCCACAACGGGCAGGGGAGGGACCCTGCCAGCTGCCCAGCCTGGAGGTCCGGAGGTGCTCACCAGGAATGGCACCTTCTCCAACTCCTTCATCGCCCCCAGTCCTGTCTCCACCAGCAGCCCCATTCACAGTGTGGATGGGTAAGGCAGTGGGTACAGTGGGGACTGGTGGGGCGGGGCCAAAACCTATCTGGTGCCAGGCTTAGAATCACAGAATCATAGAACCATTAAGGTTGGAAATGACCTCCAAGATCATCCAGTCCAACCTTTGAACACCACCAAGCTAATTAAACCAGAGCACTAGGTGCCACATCTAGTAATTTTTTGAACACCTTCAGGGATGGTGCTTCCTCCTACATTGAATTGCCTTTGCAAGGATCCTCAACTCTCCACACAGGATTTGGGGATCCCAGTCAACTGTGCATCTTAGTGCTCTGAGAACAGAAATCCAGGTCACTGCTGGTGACTTGGTGGTTATTGTATCTCAGAAGCCTCCCACTGGGAACCTGGCCCTTGGGGTGGGAGGAGGGATGGGATCTGTGCTAATCCCTAGCCCTGGTTTAGGTTTAGCATTGGTCTGCTGTGGAGAGATGGAACCATTGTCCCTGTTCCCTGTCCACCCTGCCCACAAGTTGTTCTGCATCTACCCAGCCTGCAAAGGCTGGCAGGGCAGCATGAATCAGCCATGTTGCTGGGAGCACTGCTGGAAAAAAATTCTGTCTCCCAGAAAGTCATGTTTTGAGAAGTAATTGGGATGCATGTTGGAACTAAAGCTTCTGCTAGCTGCTTTCATGCAGATGGCAGGACCCACCCCACTGTTGCCTCTGAGGAACCGAGCAGCTGACTGGCTCTGTGCTTCACTTTCCCTGTGCAGCACTGGCAGGAGGATGCCAGACAGCATCAGGAATGAGTGGTGGAGCTGAATCCTCCTTTTTTCATCTCTTCTCAGGGCCTCCCTCCACAGCTACCCATCAGAGGGCAGCCCCCATGGCACGGTTACTCCTCCCCACACCTCGGTTGAGCCCGTGTGCCGGTCACCTGTTGGCTCGCAGATGCCCTCTGCTCACAGAAGCTACCAAAACTCGTCTCCATCTTCCTTTGCAATGGTCCAAGGAGGGGTCCCAGTCTCGACATGCAGCAGCCCTGACTACCCTGATGGCCGAGCCGGCCTCCAGCTGGAGCCCCAAGCTCGGCCACAGCCACAGGTCAATGTGGTGGGGGTCCATGCCTTGCCAGGGAGCCCTCGCACCCTGCACCGGACAGTGGCTACGAATACACCGCCCAGCCCTGGCTTTGGACGAAGACCCATCAACCCCAGCATGAGTGGTGCTCCTGGCAGCCCTGGGCTAAGCAGACATGCTGTGGCAGCCCATGTCAACCTAGTGGCCCCACCAGGGAGCCCCAGCCTGGGCAGACATCATGCTGCAGCAGCCACCTCCCCAAGCAGCCCCCTGTATGGCTACTCCAGCCCAGAGGAGAGGCACCTGATGTTGTCTCGGCAGAGCAGCTCCTCTGGCTACCAGCCTCCCTCCACACCCTCTTTCCCTGTCTCACCAGCCTACTACCCTGGCACAAGCACGCCACACTCCTCCTCCCCGGACTCGGCTGCCTACCGCCAGGGCAGCCCCACGTTGCAGCCTGCGCTGCCTGAGAAGCGGCGGATGTCGGCCGGGGACCGCTCCAACAGCCTCCCCAACTATGCCACTGTCAATGGCAAGGTGTCCTCACCCCTTTCCAGTGGCATGTCCAGCCCCAGTGGTGGGAGCACCGTCGCCTTCTCTCACACTCTGCCAGACTTCTCCAAGTTCTCCATGCCAGGTAAGGGATGCCCTCAGGAGTCTCTGTGTCCCCTGACCCTGCTCAAGGCGCTCCCCTCCTCCTCCTCCTTGCCTGCCAGTGGCAAAGGGTTTGCAGCCATGTCCTGATATACCCCTCCCGTCCATCCGCAAACCAACAGCACTGCTGGGGCTCGAGCCATTTCCTGTGCTTTCTGACAAATCCAAACAGGAAAAACACTGGCCAGCATCACTGATGTAAACAGCGCCCAGAGATATGTATGGGGAGATCAAAGCTCCTGGAGGTGACTTTTCTCTGCTGTGGGGATGCACTGACCTCCTGGCCCTATTTCTGGTGGCCTTTGTCCCACTGAGACTCCACTGTGGCGCTGCCGTCTCATTTCAAATGATGTGCTGTGCCCCAGGTGCCACCGTGCCGGGAGTGCCTTTGCTGGCTCCCCTTACCGGACACCTTGGTGACGCCAAGATTGGGCTGATAGGACCACAGGAATAAAGTTCTGGGACAGCAGTGGCTCCGTCTGCTGGGCCAGTTTCACTGACAAGCAGGCAACCCTTTGTGGGCAGATTGGCACGTGTCCTGGCCTTGTGACTTCTGTGGCCAGGGACCTCTCCCAGTGGGGAAGCATAAGCAATTAAAAACTAAAATTTAATGAGCACCCTGGATAGGGGACCAAGCCCCCCACCTCTGTGAAGATGACCAGATAGGTGAGGGTTGATAACATGTCTCCGGCAGAGATGCTATCCAGCTCTCTGGTTTGTTTGCTGTCTGGTTTATCCAGCTGTCTGGTTTTTGGAAAGCAGATGATTGGAAATGTTGCCTGAGTAAATGACTTCATGACCAGACGACCAGCTCCCACTGGGAGCTGTGCCACTGATGGGCACTGAGTGACTTACAGTCAGACTGGGGCTGGGTCTGCTTTGGCCAAGGTAGGTTAACCTGTCCAGTTCCTCTGCATAGAGCAAAGATAAGGGGAGAGCCAAAGTTTGGACATTAGAGGGTAGTGAAGGTCCTTTGAAGGATCTCCCCACCACCCTCTGAATATACTTGTTTCCCTCCAACAACTTTAATTTCACCTGGCCAGCTTCCTTTTAAACGATGAATTCCCATTTTGTCTCTGTCTGTGTGCCAGAGAGTCTGATCCAACATGGGCCTTCAAGGGCTCTTGTACTTGGATTTAATGTTAGATGCCCAGCAGCCCCATAAACTCCAGATGATGATCAACCTGTCTGGGTATGGAGGATTGAGTTGACATTAGTGCAACATGCTGTAGCTGAAAGTAGGTGCAGGTAGCCAGATGTAGATTCTCAGATATGGTATGTTTTAACTTTTCTCATGTGTTTTCTTCTCTTTCTTGCAGACATCAGCCCTGAGACTCGTGCCAATGTCAAGTTTGTGCAGGACACTTCCAAGTACTGGTACAAACCAGACATCTCCAGGGAGCAGGGTAGGTAGATGACACAGGGTTGGGAGTTGGGGTGTGTCTGGGATCACAGGGATTAGCAGGGATTTCCTTTAGGGGCGGAATTGAGAGTGAAGGTGAATTATGGATGCTCAGACCATTGCAGATGGGGGTTAAAGCCCAGTTCAGCTAAAGGTTTGTGTGGTGTGGGCTCCTCAAACTCTCTTGGTGGAGGGGCACCAGTCCCCACAGTGTGCAGTGGATCTATGCAATTTGGGGTGCAGAGCACCCAGGTCTTAAGTTGATAAAGCTCAGAGGGGTCTTGGAGTCATGGCTAAAGTGAGGAGAACAAGGAGGGGGCAAGATGCCCTCAGGAGCACGCCTACAGCATTTCGTCCCTGGTTTCTGCTTGCTCTTCAGTGCTTGGTTGTTCAGATCTAGGCAGGGTGGGAGTTGGTGCTCTGAGATGCCCACACATGAGCAATGGAGGTGGAGAGAGATGAGCCCGTACCTGGCTGCAGACCCACTCAGAACCCCCATCCAGATGTGCAGAGGGCTCGGTAACATTGTGGTGCCTAGCTATGAGGCTGTGGATCTGGGGTGTCCCATCCCAAACCACACCTACTGGTTTATGAGGGTGTGTTGGTTCTCACCAGGCCATCTCTGAGCTCTGCCATTCTTCCCTGCAGCCATCGCACTGCTGAAGGACAGAGAGCCGGGGGCTTTCATCATCCGAGACAGCCACTCCTTCCGGGGAGCCTATGGCCTTGCCATGAAAGTAGCTTCTCCACCTCCCACAGTCCTGCAGCAGAACAAGAAAGGTATTGTGTGCCCTTCTCCTTCCCACGCCAAGATGCTTTCCATTGTTCAGCCAGGGCAAGCAGGCAGCTGGGTCTATTGAGCCAGTTGTACTCATGGGTATGTACTAATGTGGCAGGATCCCTGTCTCCCAGGGCATAGGGAAGCACCAGACACTCTCTGTCTTGAGCTGTGGAGGGGAATCCACATCTTGTGCTTTGGTGTGATGAAATAGGCACAGCTTCTGCAGCTCACCAACACCGTGGGGGATCTTGGCTTGGGGTTAACCCTGTGTAAAGGTCCAGATTTGAGGATGATGTGTGTAGTGGTAGAAACTCCTCCCTTCAGCTGGAGCACTGGTTTCCCAATGGGACTGCATAGTAATAGGAGAATGAGGGTCGCTCTGTGTGAGAACATCCTATCTCTTCCCAGGAGACATGACCAACGAGCTGGTGAGGCACTTCCTCATTGAGACCAGCCCACGGGGTGTGAAACTAAAAGGATGTCCCAATGAGCCTAATTTTGGTAAGTGCCCCCAGGGTGCTTCTCACATGCGTGGTTGGGTTGGGAGGGCCTTGGCTTTGCTAGACAGTCAAAGCAGAACTGTTGACTGCCTGGCAGAGCCTGTAACTGCCTCTTTTGTCTGTGTAACTGAATCCTGTGGGCATTTGGAGCCTCTAGTGTCATGCATATTCATGAGAGCACACAAATGTGCCTATATGCATAGGTACATAGTTTTCTGCACACACATATAGGTCAAGGTGGAGGGCAGGGGCCCCTTTTTCCATTTATGACTAATGTTCTCTGAGGAGATACATGAAGACCTCTACCCCGTTCATTGTTCCTAAGGTGGCCCTGGCATCTCTGTTCCCTCCCTGAGCCTGCTGTGGGCATGATGGTTTCAGCAAGAGGAAGTGCCACGTGTGGCATTAGGACTATTAGTGAAGAAACCCACCTAAAAGCCTGTTTCCATCCACCCAGAGCAACGATAACCTAACTGGGGAAGGAGGTGTCCCTGGCCCTGTGCTGACCCATCTCCTCTCTCTCCCCAGGCTGTCTCTCAGCTCTGGTGTACCAGCACTCCATCATGCCCTTGGCCCTGCCCTGCAAGCTGGTCATTCCTGACCGAGGTAAGAGCCAGGATCAGAAGGCATTGGATCTGTCCCTACAGCCTGTGGGGACATGTTAGGTTTCCAAGCAGGGTGCAACATTAACCATCCTATGTCTTCTAGATCCCATGGAGGAAAAGAAAGACTCTGCATCAGCCACAAACTCAGCCACGGACCTCCTCAAACAGGGTGCGGGTGAGTAGAGAGGGTCTGTCACGGGGTTAATGTAGCTCAGAGCAGTGGTTGACCCCATGCCTGCTGTCTCCCTTTCCAGCCTGCAATGTCCTCTTCATCAATTCAGTGGAGATGGAGTCACTGACAGGCCCCCAGGCCATCTCGAAGGCTGTTGCTGAGACGCTGGTGGCTGACCCCACGCCCACTGCTACTATTGTTCACTTCAAAGTCTCTGCACAAGGCATCACCTTAACAGACAACCAGAGGAAGTAAGTCTCCATGACCACGTTCCTGGGCTCCAAGAGCCAATGGGGCTGTGGTTCACGGAGTGTGCTGGTGACGGATGGCACTGGGGTGGCATCAACCTGGTCATGGGAAGGGCTGAGCTTTGTCCTTGACTCCTGGAAACATCCTATGGGAGACCTATAGAAGTGTCTCCTATGCTGGTGGGGTTGGGCTGTGGTGGGACAGAGGTGGAGGCTCCCTGGCTCTGACATTCTGTGCTCTGTGTTTCAGGTTGTTCTTCCGAAGACACTACCCCCTCAACACCGTTACCTTCTGTGACTTGGACCCCCAGGAACGAAAGTGAGTGCCCTAACCTGAGGGGAGCATGTGACCCCTACTCCTTTCAAGGCATCTGGGGTGCTTGGAGCAGGGTCTTTGCTTTCTCTGCTCCCCTGGCTCTTGCAGAGGGCAGGGATGCAAGGTCCCTGCGGATACTGCAGGGCAACACCAGATTCTTCTGGTGATTTCTTGGTGTATCCAAGTATCTTCTTGCTAAGGGAGAGGTGTATCATTTTTCCATAAAGCCAAGCCTATGCAATGCCAGGCTGGCCTTCCAACACTGGTGCAGTGGCCCCCATCATGGCCCTGTCTCTCTGTGGGATGCAGAAGGCACCACCCCTCACACTTTCTCTTCTCCTTGTAGGTGGACTAAAACTGATGGCAGTGGCCCAGCCAAGTAAGTACTTTCAGTGCTTCCCAGCAGATTCCTCCCAGCTGCTGTCCAAGTAGCTCCTACCCATGTTTGGGCATTGGCTGGGAGATTCCCTATGCCAAGCAGCCTCCTGGCCCTGTGTGAGATTGGTTCAGCTCCTCGCTGCAGCAGTCTTTTACCCAAGCGTGAGACCTGGGGACTCTGGAAGTACCTTTCAGCCCCAAATTCCTGGTCAGAGCAGGCATGGCCCTTGCTGAACTGACCTTGGTGAAAACTCTCCCAGCAGAGTCAGTGGGAATCAGCTTATAGAGCAGAGCTGGGGTTATGCTGATGGTGTGAGAGCCATGGTCATCTCTTTCATCTCTTCCCTTTCCTCCTGTCCTCTCTGTCCTGACCCATGGGAGCACAGAGCTGCTGGTTGAGCCCATTTCCAGCGGCCAGTTCCCACTAATTTTAGCCATGGTGTTAGTGAAGGGGTTTTTATTAGGATGTCCAGCTGCTGGGATATTTCCCTTCCCCAATTAGAAATGCCGTAGCCTGGGCCTGTCTTACATTCTGTTCCCCCTTTATTTATAACTTGAGTTTGCACATTCTAATTAAAAAAAAAGGGGGACATTTTGTTCATGAGGGGAGAGACAGACAGAAATAACCAGATGGTCTCACTCAGCTTCCTGTGTCCTTGCATGGCCCTCCTCTCAGAGAGGGTTTACCACAATGGCCTGCGCATCACACTTTTGGCTTCAAGAATCATCACCCATCCAAGGCAATGCTGTGATCATCTGGAAGGTCCCTTCTTGGGGATGGACTAGGGAAGGGTGGCAGAAATGTTCAGAGCAAGGGGGGTTTGGGCAAGCAGTGATGGAAACCTGGCCTTCAAAGAAACTGCAGCAAAGGGAAGAGGAGATGGGCCTTCATGTGGGCTGGTTTGGGATGTATCTCTCTGTGTTGTGAGAGCTGAATGTTAAAGAGGGAAAGTTGGACAAGACCAACTGCTGGAAGAGGGTGGTTGTGTTCCTTGCAGGAGCAATGTTGGCAAATCTTGTTGAGCCTCTTGCCTTCTCCCCACCCAGGCTCTTCGGCTTTGTGGCCAGGAAGCAAGGGAGCACCACAGACAACATCTGCCACCTCTTTGCTGAGCTGGACCCAGACCAGCCAGCTGCAGCCATTGTCAACTTTGTCTCCAGGGTCATGCTTGCCTCTGGACAGAAGAGATGAGCTGGCGCTTGTGGGTGATTCTTGAATTTTGGAGAAGGACTTGGAGCTGATCCGAGAAGGAGTGTGAGGAAGTGTATTGTGGGAGAGGAAAGTGAACTGGGAGGGAAAAGGGTTGGAATTTTGGAGGAAAATGGCTAACAACAAAAAACCCCAATGAAACCCCTAAAAACTCAACACAAGCCAAATACACATGTAGAAGAACCAAAACCACGCACCTACATGAGAGCCACAAAGCCACGCCAGACAGGATGCATGTCCCATTGCAGGGAAGGTGACCCAAGCAAAGGCAGCAGTGACAGATGTGTTCCCAGCTTTCATCCTCATGGCCTGAGTGGTGACATCCATTTGGGACACAGTGTGGGACCATGACTGATGTTTTCCATCTGGGAAAAAAAGAGTCAACTGGCAAAAGCCATGGAAGAAGCTCCATCCTAGCAGCTCCATCAACAAATATCTGCTGTGTGTTTGAAATGACCCATAGGAGATAATGACGTGGGCTGGGTCCATGGGACACTGGAGGAGATGCTCTCAGAAACTTTCACTTGTCCAGCTGCAAAGGAGGGTCTTCACCGGTCCTTTTGCTTCCCCCAAAACCTGCTCACCACCTGGCAACTTGCTGGGGACATGGGGGAACTTGGTCCTAAGCCTTCATCATATCCCTGGGGACCTCAGCCATAGGCTGATCTTTGCTGACCCAGATCCTCGTGCTGGTCACAAGTCAGATGCTGTTAGTCCACCTGGAGTGGTGGGTCATGGTGTTTCCCCACCTCCCCAGGGGTGGTTGTGCCCTCTAACCTCAGAGGTGATGTGGGGCTTCCTGCCACCCTTCAGCTGGGGAAGGCACATACTCCCCAGGAACCTGGAGGATGCAGAAAGTTGCTTCCTCTCTCATCTTCCCCTTTTCCCTCCCATCACTAGTCCTCTTTGGCAGTTTTCTTCTGTGGCCTGTCACATTCTCTTAACACAAAAAAAGCAAAATAGAAAGGAAAGGAATACAATGTAATAATAATAATAATTATAATAATAGCAGATGCTGGCACAGGTGGGTTCCCTGTGTGAAGCAGCAGACCTGTGGCTACCCCTATCTAGCTCTTTGGAGACAAGCAAGCGGTTTTTAAATTGCATGGATATTGAAGTTGCACGAAAAGCGAATGACTATAAGTAACTTGGACGCTTTTTTCTCCTTTTGTTTTGGAGGCCACGTTAACAAAAGAAAAAAATGAAGAAAAGAAAAAGAAAAAATACAGGAAAGGACCTGCAGTAGCTGGGCAGCTTAGACTCAGTGGGGAGGTAACAGGTCCTTTGAGAGCCACCCTGACTGACACACGTGTACCCCCAAAGCTGTCTGGTTTGAGGCTCATGCCCCTTAAATGCGGCATCGTTTTGCAGCGACTTCAGTGCTGTTGGCTTTTCCCTTTGCTTTGGGAGGGAAGGAGGGCAAGCCAGGAGGCCAGAGGGGTGCAGGGCCTCCGTGCTGCTGCAGGGGGAGAGATCATGGTTGGGGGGCAGCAGATGGAGGTCTGGCCCCATGGTGCTGAGGAGGGGGCAGAGGGTGCTTCAGTCACACGTGCAGGTTTAGGGCAACGGTCTGGCTGGAGCTGTGGGTCATTATTGAGCCCTCTGCTGCAAATATTCCCCGCAAGGGTTTTTTGGGGAGAAGTTTTCAGTGCAAAGTGGCTCAGAGAGTCTGTTGGGGACAAAAATTAGAAACATAGCACTGCAGTCTCTCAGAGAGCTTGTCTCCCTCAGACTGCCCTTGCCTTGATATCTATAATATATATACAAGCTATACTGACAAAATATGTAAGCTAATGAAATTTTAAGGAGGAAAACAAGGTTAAATTCACACTCTAAAAATATTTATTTTTGCCATATTGCTTTCTGCGCATCATATCTCCCCCATTATATCCCCCCCTTCCCCTGCCCTGGGGAAACACCTGCACATTAAAAGAAAATCCAGAGCAAGTAAAAATACAGATGGGGGAAGAGATGGGGGCCCCCTGTGTTGGGGCAGCATGTGTGTGAGCAGTGTGTGTGTTTGGGTGTGTGTGTGTGTGGGTGGGTGTGTGGGTGTGTGTGGGTGTGTGTGTGCGCGCGTGTGGGGAAGTGAGTGGCGTGGGTGGCCGGAGAGGGCTGCCAGGGCCGGAGGCTGCACTGGTGTACTGAGGTGAGTGTGAAAAGATGAGTAGTGAGGAGTTGGTTATGAGATGGTGGTGGGACAGGGAACTCCAGGGAGGTTCCCCCTCCCCAGCTCCCTGGCCACACAGATGTTGAAACCTTTTAATTTTTGATATTTCCAAGAAGTGGTTCCCTCCTTCTGCGAAATTCAAGCAAGACCAGAGAAAATCTCACCCATAATCTCCTCACCTTGCCGTTCATCCATCAGAGAAAACACTGTGTTTATAGATATATAAAGATATATTTTTGAAAGCCTATATTTTTCAGACTAGGTTTCTCACTGCTAAGAAAAGAGATGATAATAATGTAATTTTATTTTAATCTGCTGCCTTGGAAACCGGTGCTTGAAACTCCCTTTCCTCTTTTTCTCCCCATACAAACGAAGCAGATCCAAGCACCCACCCCAGAGATGTTGGGTAGAAGCTGACCCCAGCAGATACCTACCAATAGCATCAGGCCTGCTTTGGGCCCTGAGCCGTTCACGGCTTCCCCACTAACTCAGGAGCTGGATTTAGACCATATCCAAATCTCAAAACTAACAGAATTATCTGATGGTTATATTATTTTTTTAACACACAGCTAATCACCTTCCAATGATGTAGCCAGATGTTTATCAGCTCCCTTTAAAGGCACTTTTTTTCCCTTTTAGCTCCTTTTTAAAGTTACGTTTTAGGTGTAACTACCCTTCTTCCCTGGGAGAGACCATCAGTGATGTTGTGAATTCCCCAGGTCCTGGGGCTGGCAGGGACCTAGTGTTGATATTTTTTCCATACAAGAGACAGAAAATACTCTGTTCTTTCTTCTTTGGTTTGTTTAAGTGCAGTCATGCTATTTGAGATTCGAGCTTGTGCCAGTTAAGCCCAGCATATGTTTCATTGTAATCACACTGCCATTGTCAGCAGCCGGATGGTATCTCTCTCTTGCTCACACACACACACAAACACATCCCTCCTTCCTGCACAAAGAACTGCATATATTCTTGCCAAAGATATCCTTAAAAACGCACTTTTCTCCATATATATATATATATATATATATACATAATTTTTTTTGTGTGTGTAAATTTATTGTACGTGGTCTTTTTGTGTCGGTTTGTTCTTTGGAGAAGCCCCTTCCCACCCATCCTCCCTTTGCTGTCGATATTGCTGTCTATTGGGAAATACTCCCTGGGGAGGTAATTTGCTGTCTGTCCCACAGAGTGGCACCTGCAAACGCATGAAATGTGGGGTTCCCATTCAGTGAGCTGCCTTTGACTCTGTCTCACTCGGGAGCTATTTTGAGAGATGATCCATGTCATCATCTGCTGATGGGATGTACCCATTGCATGGTCTTCGCCAGCCCCTCATCGCTGGTGGAGACAGCAAAACTCCTGGTTTTGAATAAAGTTTGGGATTGCTCTTGGTGCAACATTTGCTGGCTGCCTCCTGGTCAAATCACACATGGAAAACAAACCAGGTAGGGAGAAAAACCCAACCTAGCCTCTGGGCATTGATTTTCCAGTGAGTTCAGCTGCCTGAACCGAAGTGTAAAGTAAATTCCCACCCAGCAGGTCAGGCAGGTAAAGAAACCAGTTGCCCCAAAACCCCCAGACAACAGCATCAAAAAAGGCAACCCTTTCTGTGTGAACAGGCAGGAGGATCAGACAGCAAAGGAGCCCGCAGGGGCTTTTTTCATTTTGTTCATTTGTTTTGCAAATTGCGAGGTTGGTTTGGGGTTACTAATTTTTTTTTCTTTTCCTTAAAAAGGAGAAAAAAAAAAAGGAAGCAATACAACGTTTCTGTTGGCAGTTCCTGTACTGCTGTATTATGGGTGGAATTTTTTTTGTTGTTGTTGTCTTAGTTACTTTGGGAATGTTGCAGATTTATTTTCTAATCAGTGTTAACAAACAATTTAAAACTTTTAAACTTGCCCATTTCTGTGTATTTATATAGATGGAAAAAATACATTTTATTTTGTATTTTTATGCCCATAATGTTGTCATGCGTGTAAGGTTGACTTCGGTCGCGCCATGTCCATGTGTGAATGTCACTCCTCTGTTGTCTTCCCATTGTATAGATGTCAGATTCTTTGCAGTTCATTGTATGGCTTTACAAAATGGTAAAAAAAAATCACCCCAAAACCAAAACCTAGTTATATAAAATATACTGTTGCTTGGAATGCCAGCTTGGTGTCTGGATTGCTGGAAATGTATCTTGAAATTTAAGGGAGTGTAGGAATAAATGCTCTGTTCTTTCTGTGCAGGGGAAAAAAAAACCAAACCCAAGCTAAAGGCTAGCGGGTGCTGTGTTTTCTCCAGGCTGTCATTCCCCCTGTTCCTCGATGGCAGATTGGGGCCCCCGGACAGACGCTGGGCAGTGGGCGTGGGAAGAAGGAGGGGTTGTGCTGCTGCTTGTCAGCCTCCAGCCGCAGTTTGTGTTCATCAGATGCTGCCTAACCAGACAGCCCCCAAACTTCGACATGACTCCAGCTTCATCTTGCACTTTTGTTTACCAGCAGGGATCTCCAGCTTGCTCTGGCACTGGATGCTCTTCAAATCCTGTTGCTTTTTCCCACGTTTCCTTTAGGTGTTGTCTGTCCAGCCTTGGGCATCCCCTTTGGGTCCATCTCCCACAAGGGAGCAGGATGGGATTATGCTGGTATGGGATCTTTGCCTTTGCTGAGGTGGTGGATTGGGCTCTACTGCCATTAAATCCCACTCCCTACACCTTTCAGAGGCATCCTGCTCCCCTGTGCCTGGCTAAACTTCCCCGAAAGTCTCAAGGCCAGGCTTTTCCAGCATTTGCAGAGCAATTCCCAGCATCCGTCACAGCCCTCGGCCCTGATTCTCTGGCTCTGCTCCTTCCCCTCCTTGCTGAGTTGGTGGCCAAGACCCAGCCCCCGGGATGGATTGAGTTTAATTATACAAGAAATATCAGCCAGAGCAGCGTCAGTTTCTCTGGCGCCAGCACTGTTGTGGCTCAGAGGCTCAGAGCTTCTCCCGGGAGCCGGCAGCACTAAAAATACCTCCTGCCTTTCGCTAAAATAGCCGCAGGGCAAGGGGCAGATTGAGGGGGCTGCTTGCGTGGGGACCCTTGCTGTGGGGCTTGTGCTGGGAGGCAAAGGCGAGAGAGATAAAAAAAGAAGGGAGAAGGTGGGATGGTTTCTGGCCCCCCCAAAACAGCTGTGGGGCTATGGATGGGCACTCAAATGACCAAATGCCCTCCAAGCCAGGATGCACCGTGGGACCTTGTGAGGTACCTGGCATCTGTCAGCCTTGGTCTCAGTTGTCCCTCATCTACCTGCAAGCAAGACAGGACCTGCAGCCTCCTCGCACTTTCTGACACCACAGGATGGTATTTTCTTGCAAGCTTCTCTTGGTTTTGTTTCTTCTATGATTCCTGCTGGAATCAACTCCTTAGGAGCCAGCACCAGCTACCTGCCCATTCCTGCTTCTGCTCAGCTGGGTTGGCCATTGCTGAGTGTCCCTGGGCAGGAAGGAGAGGTGGTGAGTGCCTGGTGAGGTAGCACAGACAATTTGTTGTGAGCCATAAACTGCCTTGCATTCCCTCCCAGCCTTTTCTGCAGTTAATTCCCCATTTCCTTTCCAAAATTCCTTCGGAACTTCTGGTTTGTGTTTTCCCTCAACATGTTCTTATCTGCCACCCGCTTCCCCTCGCCAGCTCTCACAGCACAGGCTTTTCAGTGTCTCCCTCTGTGCAGCTTGCTGCTGTCTCCAGGCCAGGCCGGTGGCTCTGGTGTGATCACTGGGAAAGGCAGGTCCCACCAGCAACATGCTGGTAAACCATTGCATCTTCCAGAGTCTGTTGAGTCCCCACCTTCAGGTTCCCAAATCAGTGTTGTTTTCTCATTTCAGCCCTAGCTCTGGAGACACTGGGCCATCCAGGGAATGTTTCTTGTGAGGCTGTGAAAGGCATCAGTTTGTCTCTCCTCTCTGCCTCCTGCTTCAGGAGAAAAGGGTGGGTCTGCTATCAGACAGAAAACCCTGGGCTGAGAAACCCTGATAGTGGCTTTATCCTTCACCCGTGTCATTTTTGTTTGACTAAGTTGGAAGAAACCCTCAGATCTTGAACAAAACTAGGGTCATGGTGGTGGGGATGGGGTAGAGTCATCTTCCTTCACTTCTTGTACTCTTTCTTGGGCTTCTCAGCAGTACTGGGTCTGCCTCAGGGACAGAAAGTGTATTACAACATGGCTTTTCCTGAGCATTTTGTCTGAGCAAAGGCCAGGAATCAGACAACAGTGTGAGAAGTATGGAGCAGACCTGATGTGGGCAAAAGCCACCCTGGGGCTGGGGTTACTTGTGCTTATGCCATAGCCATGGGAACTGCACTGTCTCCCTGTGGGCTGCAAACCCTGTCATGGTGTCCAGGATGCTGCTGCTGAGTTACTGCATCCTTGAGCTGCTCAGCCCCTGCATGCGGTGGTGACACAGACTGATTGCTGGAGTGGCAAGAGCCCCTTGCCCAAGTGTAGGGTTCCTATCAATGCACATATTGGGGCTGGGCAGCACCAAACCAGGATGAATGCTCCCATTCAAGCCAGCAGGGCCTGGGGAAGTCCGTCATAGGGCTGGTGGTAAGAAAAGCCACGCGAGAAATTATTCTGGGGGCTTCACTGTCATCCCAGGGGGATGTTACTGCTCAGAGAAGGGCATCAGCATGCAACCTGTGGTGTGGGAGTTAGCTACTCTCTATGATTGTGCTGAACAAAAAAAAAAAGACAACAGA
This sequence comes from Pithys albifrons albifrons, assembly GCF_047495875.1. Taxonomy (NCBI): domain Eukaryota; kingdom Metazoa; phylum Chordata; class Aves; order Passeriformes; family Thamnophilidae; genus Pithys; species Pithys albifrons. The sequence continues at coordinate 16,149,944 of NC_092465.1, read as the reverse complement.
AAGGGATTTGGGTTAAATATTGAACAGAAGTACAATGTGACACTCATGAATGGTTGACCTGGAGAAGAAGGGGAAACAAAATCCCAGAGTGTTTGAGGGTGGGGAAGAGAAGGGTTGGTCTAATCCCTTTTCAGAGCAGAGCAATAGGAGAAGAATAATGGGTAGGACTGGGACGTCTTTCTGCCTTGTGAGGTTCTGGCTCCATCTACAGGGATGTGTCTTCAAGTGATGGAGGCCTGGGACCGCTGCAAACCCAAAGCTGGCTGTGCAGGAGGAGGTATCTGTCTCCTGGATTGCAGCCTCTCCTGAGGCTTCTCTCCCAGAGCACACCTCTGAGTTGTGCTCCTGCTGCTCTGCAATGAACAGTTGAGTCTGTACATCCCTGAGATAAACTGATGTCCTCAGATGGATAGATGCTCAGATGCAGCTGGGTTTGTACATCCCTGAAATAAAAGGGCTGGGGGCCAGCCCGGTGGCTGCAGGACCTATATGCAGTCAGGGCACCCTGACCTGAGTGTAGAGCACTCCCAGCACTGCTGCTTCCAGACTCATGTGCTATGCACAGCATCTGCCAGAACCTGCTTGTCTTTCACATGACTGCAGCCTAAAGATCACCCTGCACAGGGCTTCAGCACCAGCAACTCCTACTACACCATAGCAGTACCATGCAGCCTTGGCTCCCACAGGACCATGCAGTCCAAGCAAATCAGGCAGACAGCCTAATTCAAAAGCTGTGATAAGTAAAAGCAGTGCTAGCCAGGTGTCTTCTTCCTGGTTAGTTGATGTTCACCATATCCAATGACCTGCCTAAAGAAGGGTAAGGAAGCTAGTGAAGAGTGTGGAGCACAAGTCCTGTGAGAAGTGGCTGAGAGAGCTGGGGCTATTTAGTCGGGAGAAAAGGAGGCTCAGGGAGAACCTATCACTCTACAACTACCTGAAAGGAGGTTGTAGCCAGGAGGGGGTCCGTTTCTTCTCCTAGGGATCAAGAAATAGGACAAGTGGAAATGGCCTCAAGTTGTGACAGGGGAGGTTCAGACTGGATACTGGAAAAACTTTTGTTACCAACAGGGTGGTCAGGCATTGGAACACACTGCTAAGGGAAGTGGTTGAGTCGCCATCCCCGGAGGTATTTAAAAGACATGTAGATGTGGCATTTAGGGACATGGTTACATGGTAGACTTGGCAGTTCTGGGTTAAGGTTGGACTCAATGATCTTAGGATTTTAGGATCTTAGGACCATTTAGGATCCAACCTAAATGATTCTATGATTTTATGTAATTTTCCTTCCTGGGATGCCCCTTACACCAGCAATTTTAGGCAGTCATGAAGTAGTAACAAATAAGAGTCCAGAGTATCCCAGCATGCTACAGCCAAGCTAAAGGAAGCAATGTGAGTCATGAAAGGATATGAAGAAATTTGTTCACAGTGTCTGTGACCCAGCACAGGGCAAGGAGTTTTTTTTTTCTAACATTCTCAATGATCCTTCATTTCCCACCTCATTCATTCTCTGCCTTGTGTCTGCTTCAGCTATCACAATGATGGCCTCCAGCTGGCTGTACCAACATATTCTGGTGGGATAACCCAGGTGGAACTGTCCTCTGCCTCCTCATGTCTTGATGGTCTCAGGGTGATTCACACCCTCTTGCCTCTTGGTTGCCATCCCATCTTCGCTGTGTCCCATTGCTTGCACCCCTCATCCCTACATAGAGCTCAGGCAAAAACAGGCATGAAGTTCATCTGCAATCAAAACGAAGCTTTTGTCACACATCATCTGGCACTCGGTGCATCAATATTTCTTGATGACAACTAGTCCCAGCAGAAATTTCCCAGTCAAAGGCATGGAAGAGAGTGTTTGGCCCCAAAATAGGGGTCACCTTTTTGGACTCCAGGCTCCTTCCTCTCCATGTCTGGGCCTGACAGAGTGAAAGCACACAGGAATGTGCCTTTGTCCTGGTGACACTGTGACAACTGTATGACTTTAGGATGGGGCATCTTTCTAGCAATGGTGACGGAAGTCCTGATCTGAGGTTTCTTGCCTGACTCAGGTCAACAACATGCATGTGCAGTTTGTGATGGTGCTGCACAGGTGGGAGAGTGCTCTGAGAGGGCAGGTGTGAGACACACACGCAGACACACAAGTGTGCTCCCATGTATGTGTATTCACAAGAGGACAGAAAAACCCTTTTGATCTCTTTTCTCTCATCCCTCCTAATCCCTATCTTTAGTGCTATCTGCTATGTACCTCCCCTCTTCCCCACTAAAAAAAAAGAGAAAGAGAGAGAGAAAGAGAGAAAGAAAAGAAAAAGAAAGAAAGAAAAAGAAAGAAAGAAGAAAGAAAGAAAGAAAGAAAGAAAGAAAGAAAGAAAGAAAGAAAGAAAGAAAGAAAGAAAGAAAGAAAGAAAGAAAGAAAGAAAGAAAGAAAGAAAGAAAGAAAGAAAGAAAAAGGAAAAATATTTGCAAGCTCATTGTTTTAAGTCTCCAACAACTGGATAAAACAAGCCACCAGTGAGCAGCTTCTCGTGACTGTGCACAGTGCCCTTGCCAGAAGATTCAGGCTCTAATGAAAACATCATGTGGGAGGGGAGATTATGTTGAATCAAAGCAGAGTGCAGCAGCGACCTTGGCCCAGGCGTAGTGGAGCTCTGCTGGGAGGCACTGCACTCACACAAGAGGACTGGGGGGTAGAGGAGAAGAGGGGTTTATTGCTGAAGCACCTCATTGTCTTGGCTGGCTGTGGGAGAGCAGTCTGTCCTAATAGGAGATGCTTAGCAAATGCCTTTGGCTTTGCTGAGCTTTGAGTTTTTCCAGTGCTGCTGGGTATCTTTGTTGAGTCAATCTTGCCTGTCCATCCAGCTGGGACAGCAGGGGGAAAATACTCACCCACTAGCTTCAGGGTAATAATCTTGAAAGGCTTCTGCTCTTGTGGACTCCCTCTCTGGGCTGGGATTTTGCAAGTGCACTAGGCTGAGAAGGGCAAAAACAAGGAAGAAAGCCTGGGTGGAGAAAATGGTTATGGTGACTAAGAATACAGTCTTCTCCCTTTGAGACAGTTTGGATTGATCTCAGGACAGCATAAGAGGGCTTTCCATGATCGCTCTAGGGTTTTACTGTGATGTTTTGGGTGGTCCCTAGGAGATACCTCCATGGCTTATGTGCATGGAGTGGTTTTCAAACACGCCAGCTTTGCCAGCCTCTGGCTCCTCATGAGTGTTCAGGATCCTCAGGCACCCATGATCATGAGCACCTCAGTTGAAATGTCTTCTTTCACTGGTACTAGAAAGTCAAGTTCATTTCCACCAGCTTTGCCTTGTGCTCCTTGGTTCCCCATGGATTCCTTGTGCTCATTCAGGGTGGGAGGGAAAAAGGGGGTCCCTGTGCACAATTTGCCTAATGCTGCTCTCAGAGACCTTCTAATGTATGTTCCCAGCCCTTGTTTCTGGCCCTTTGGGGAAGATACTCCTCTTGTTCCTCAGCTGGGGAAATGGTGTTCAGGGGCCACTGGGACCCTCCACAGCTGAGATGAGAGGCTGTTTATGGATGCAGTGATCTCCCTGGGAGCACCAGAAAGGTTTTTAGGACATGCCTGGGATGCCTGGGACATGTGGAGCAGCCAAGCTGTCATTTTGGCAGAATGCCACTCAGTAAGAGAATCAGGAACCTGTGCCAAGGTTCTATTTTAAAGCAGCCCCCTTGAAATCTTTGATATGGATAGCACTGAAGATAGAGTTTTGCACGTCTTTATAGCTCACACTTCCACATGAGAGAAAATTCAGATTTACTCCATCAGACAGACATCTGCCTCAGCTTGTTGGGTGGCAAGCAATGGCTGTCCTTCATTCCCAAGGACCCCCAGCTCCAGCCTCAGGCTCACTCAGAGGAAGATCCTAAATACCTTCCAGACAGGAGGAAATGCCTGGCTGTGAGCTTTCTGAGGGCTCTGGTGCTCATTGCTGTCTTCCCTCGTCTTCACATTGGTGAGAGCTAGGGAGGTACTCTCTCTTTATATGATTCAGGAAATGATGCATGAGGAAAAGAAAAATGACTGCAAAGCAAGAGATGTGAACCCAGGGACCCCAACCATAGCCCTCCAGACCTCACAAGCCCCCTTTGAGGTCAGCGTCCTGCTATCCCATCTCTGCTTTCTCTCTCGCAACCTCATTTTAACCAAAAGTCCTCTCAGAGCCACAAGTCCTTGGGGAACACCTCTGGGGGAGATGATGAAAGGTTTGGTAATGGAAGTCCCAAGGGGATGCTGGAAATCTGAGATCTTGTGGATGCTTCCCTCTGGTCTCCCAGATGCTCTCCCATCCTTTTTGGTTTCTCCAGTCCTGTGGGACTTCCTATTATTCAGAGGAAGAACCTGTGCACACAGAATGCTCTGCTCTGAATATAGACTTCCCTGCTCCTCTTTGCCAGCACTGTGCATTCTCACCACTAGAGGTCGGCCAGTCCCCACCGATGAAGAAGGAGAAGGGAGCAGCAGCACCAAGATGACTGCAGTTTGGCTGATGCAGCCCTGTGTGTGTGTATCTGATAAACACTTCCTCTCCTACTGACATTTCTTCTGACCCAGCGCCAGCTGTCCAGGCTTGGTGCTGTTCCTCTTCTAGGTTGGTGTATTTGACACACTAGAAAAAAGTCAGGTCTTTAAGGGCAAGGGAGGGCTGGAATAGCCAGAGTGCCAGCTTTTCCTGGAAAAAAACCTGAAGCTGTCAGCTGGTGCACACAGGACTCTGCCTGCCTCAGAGGCAGCCCCAGCCAACAGAAAGGATAAGAAAGTCACCAACAGCCTGACGGAGAAGGTCTTAGCATCAGTGCACTCCTCCATTGCTCAGGACCTGGTTGTGCCCTTAGCTCCTTTCACTGGGTTGGAAACTCATAACCACCAGATCTGGGTCCAAACCCCTGTCACTGATATTTGGGTTAGGAATTCACAGCAGGGGAACAACCAGGGGCTATAATGACGATCCAGTTCCTCCTTTTCTCATTTACCCATCTACCGAGCATATATACATATTATTTGGAGTGTTTCTTCAGTTCAACAAAACTGTGAACACCTGATGACAGGTTTGTTGTGAATGTTGCATTAATTGAATAATGAAGGACAGGAGTTTTGGTACATCAGTTACTCCTCATGAAACCACCCTTTATGCCAGTCTCTTGTCTTCCTGGCTTATGTGATCCCAGATCTTCTTGATGGTGCTTTATCCAAATAACATGTAAGACATGACCAGCAGAACTACCTTGCTCTGTTGGAGCCAGAAATTTAATTGCAGTGAGGCAGAAAACATCAGCAAGAGAGCAAGTGGCTTCTTGGGCCAGCACACAGCCACCTTCCAACCTGGATGGAGATGGGATACTGCCAAAGGCAGTTTAGACCCACACTGGTTTGTTTATGTGAACACCACAATGATCTTTCTTACCAGTTTTTAAAATTCAAGAACTTTTTTCCCTTTCTAAAATGTTTTATCCCCAAATGTCTGCACAGAAGCTTTCCTGTACTGTCTGCCCATAGCTATACTCAGCTTAAAGAAATCTGGTTTCGCTTTTATTTATTCACATGTTGCTTCTTTGCTTGCACATCTGGGATTGTATCTATTACAGTCACAGGTTTCTCAGTTGCCGTGCTGGATGCTGCACACTCTCAGTGTTGATGAACCATGGTTCCATGAAGAGCCCATGGGATGATTTTGAACCAGATTTTCAGGTCTCAGGGAGTTTTTGGAAGAGAGATGTAGTTAACTCATTTACCTGTCTAAGTTTTAGGTCACTGCAAGATTGAACCACTCGGATGTGCCTTAGTCCCTCTCAGCCAGAATGATTCCATCCAGATGCTGTCTAAATAGCTTTCAGATGTCTCTCCTTTAAGAGAATGGCTTGGTACCTAACACCCAGTTTGATGCATTGTTCACACAGGCTGTTCCCTGTCCAGTGTTTCCAAGAACTCTGTGATCCAGTGGCTTCCTCAAGTTGCCAGGTGTTCAGTCCTGCCAAGCCTTCTGCAAAGAGGTGGTGATGACAGAGTTCACTTTACAGAAGGGGAGAATCCACCCTACCTCCAAATGTCATCCCTGCTACCCACAGAGAAGTGGGTGAAAGAAAGTGCAAAGCATTGGAAAATCAGACCTCTGCCCTGGTTATTACTGTCCCAGCAGCAGAGGGAACCTTGGTGCATGGAAGTCAGCCTTCTGGTGCTGGTCTTGGCTTTAACTTCCAAAGGGGCTGAGCCTTAGCTGGTTTGAACTCAATATCTCAGTTCTTCCATTTGTTATCTAAACCAAGCCAATTTTTGTCATTTTTGGAAACTTAATTCATGTACTCATAACTCCACTGTGCAAAAAAAAAAAAAAAAAAAAAGAAGAAGAAGAGAGAAATAAATAACAGCATGTTTTGTGACACAAAACCCAGATACAGTGTATGGAAAATATAACATCCTTCCATCTGGAAATGGCTTGGGGTTATCTACTTTTTCTTGTAACACATTTTCTACATGTCTCTACTTTGAGAGTGATTTACTGCAAATATCTCTGTGTTCTCTTTGCTGTATTGATTCATAAGAAATCTTTTCATAGTGAAATCATATTTTCCATGCACCAAAAAAAGTCAGACTGAAAATGAAGAATATTATTGTAACAGGAAAATGGTTAGAACAAAGAAAGCATATAATTTTGTAAACAGAGGTTGGGAGGAGGCTTTTGGGATTGAGTTTCTGGGCAAGGAGTCAGAGGGCTTTTCTTTTCTTATTTTGAAGACTCTGCTGGCAAGATTTACAACCCAGAAAAAAAAATAAAACCAGTTCTCTCTTCTAACAGGGCTTTGATAGCTCAATTAACAGAACTGAGAATTTGATAAAGGATGTGCCATCTTGGAAGAGTGTTATAAACTTAGAGGTCTTATTCCACCACTCCCAGTTTGCCAGAGGGGACTTAGCTAGATAGTATATTTTACTGATGAATGTATAAGTGACTTCTCCGAGGACACCCCCTTGTCGCGGGGGAGAAGCTTGCGTGCCCTCATGAGGTTGAGAGCTATGCTAGAGGTGGTTTGTGCCGCCGGTAGGGTCTCCCATGCCAGACAGGTCTCAGCTGAAGGGTCAGACAAAGTGTGTCCACGGGCAGGATGGGCTCGCTAGCCGTCTGACAACCATCCTGGGAGAAGGACAACTCCAACCCCAAACCCGGGCAGATGGAGCTCGCTTAGCCCTGTAAGGCCATCCATCTAAGAGAAGGATACTCTAACCAAACCTACGTCCTGAGGTATTCGCTGTCACCGTCCAAGCTCGCTAGGTCGTGGGAGATGAACCTTAGGAGTAAAGGGTGGGGCCAGTTCTGTGCACGCTGTGCCTCACCTAAAAAATCCATTGCGCAGGCTTGAAGGGTTCACCCACATTGCAAAGCCCTGTAGCGACAGGCGAGGGTCGAAAACGGCTGGTGATAGGAAGCAGATGGAAGCCACAGACCCAACCCTGCATGCAGGCGGTTCAGGATATGGGTCATTAGAGACTTGACCCCGGAGATGATAGTCTCCTGCGGCAGCATCCTGAATGACCAAGCAGCCTTTTCTAGGGACAGCACTGCTTGCTCCATACGCAGAGGGGCCTAGAAAAGGTGGCCTAAACAAAGCTCAGCTCCACACCCAGTTGGATAACCGCGACCAACCGGCATCTTCCATGCGGTCAAACAAAAACAAAGAGATTTCAAAGGCATACACCTGCCTGCAAAGGTGTGCTCAAACTAACACTCGCATGTTGGAACATCAGAACGATGCTTGATACTGGGGATAGTGGATGTCCTGAGCATCGTTCTGCTCTAATTCCCCATGAACTGTCATGGCTCAACATTGACATTGCTGCTCTCAGTGAAGTTCGTCTTCATGAGGAAGGCAGCCTTAAAGAACATGGTGCTGGCTACACACTCTACTGGTCAGGCAAACCCAAAACCGAAAGACACCTTTCAGGAGTTGGCTTCATGATTAAAAACTCCATTGCCTCCAGACTTGAAAATCTGCCGACAGGTCATTCCGATCGCATTATGTCCTTATGCCTCCCTCTACACAATAAGCAACATGTTGTTCTTTTTAGCGTATATGCCCCAACTCTCCAAGCTGACCCAGCGGAAAAAGACAAATTCTACACAGACCTGCACCGCCTCACCCAAAATGTTCCTGCAGATGATAAGATCATAATCCTTGGTGACTTCAATGCCAGAGTAGGTAAGAATTCTGAAGCCTGGAGAGGACTCCTGGGCAAGCATGGCATTGGAAACTGCAAGGACAATGGACGCCTCCTGCTAGAGTTTTGTGCAGAACAGCAGCTCACCATCACCAACATTATCTTTCAACAGAAAGACAGCCTGAAGACAACCTGGATGCATCCTCAATCCAAGCACTGGCACCTCATTGACTATATCTTAGTACAACAGAGAAATGTCAGTGATGTCCGTCATACTCGAGTGATGCCGAGTGCAGAATGTCAAACAGACCACCGCCTTGTGCGCTGCAAACTTACCCTCCACTTCAAGTCCAAACCTAAGAGAGGCGGCATTCCAAGGAGGAGACTCCAAGTCAGCAATCTTCAAACAGCCACAGTGAGAGACAGCTTCCAGGTAAACCTTCAAACTAGACTTAAAGATAATCCCATAGATCCCTCTCCTTGCTTTGGCAACATATTAAAAGTTGCATCCTGCAGTCCTCTGAAGAGTCCCTAGGGTTCTCCTCCAAGAAAAACAAAGACTGGTTTGATGAAAACAATCAAGAGATCCAGGAATTGTTGAAGAAGAAGAGAACTGCTCACCAAGCACACCTTGCTCAGCCATCTTGCCATATAAAAAAAGCTGCCTTTCGTCTTGCATGCAGCAAGATCCAACAGAAACTTCGAGACATCCAGAACAAATGGTGGCTCAACCTAGCAGAAAAGACACAACTATGCGCAGATTTGGGTGACCAAAGAGGATTCTATGAGGCCCTGAAAGCAGTGTACGGACCCACACACCAGGTTCAAAGCCCCCTACTCAGTGCACATGGTCAAATGCTTCTAACAGATAAAACCTCCATCCTGAACCGATGGTCTGAGCACTTTCAGACTCTCTTCAGTGCCAACCATGTAGTCCAAGGCTCAGCAATTCAGCACATTACACAACAGCCGGTGAAACATGAATTGGATGCAGCCCCTACTATGGGAGAGACACTCAAGGCCATACAACAGGTGAAAACTGGCAAGGCAGCTGGGATTGATGGAATTCCACCTGAAATCTGGAAGCATGGAGGTCAAGCACTTCATGCCAAATTCCACGAGCTTGTTGTGCGTTGCTGGGAACAAGGGGAACTACCACCAGATCTCCGTGATGCAGTCATCATCACCCTGTACAAGAAGAAAGGAGAAAAATCAGACTGCTCAAATTACCGAGGTATTACTTTGCTCTCCATTGCTGGTAAAATCCTTGCAAGAATACTTCTGAACAGACTAGTACCCACTATTGCAGAAGATCTTCTACCTGAAGGCCAGTGTGGTTTCAGAGCCAATAGGAGCACCACAGACATGGTGTTTGTTCTCAGACAACTACAAGAGAAGTGTAGGGAACAGAACAAAAGTCTCTATGTAACCTTCGTTGACCTCACCAAAGCTTTTGACACTGTGAGCAGAAAAGGCCTGTGGCAGATCTTGGAACGTTTAGGATGTCCCCCCAAGTTCCTCAAAATGATCATCCTCCTACATGAGGATCAGCGTGGACAAGTCAGATATGGCGATGCACTCTCTGAGCCCTTTCCAATAACCAATGGTGTGAAACAAGGTTGTGTTCTTGCACCAACTCTATTCACAATCTTCTTCAGCATGATGCTCCAAAGAGCCACAGCAGACCTTGATGAAGAAAATGGCATCTACATCCGATATCGTACCGATGGAAGTCTATTCAACCTAAGGCGACTGAAGGTCCACACCAAGACCCTGAATCACCTTGTCCGTGAGCTGCTTTTTGCTGATGATGCCGCCCTCGTTGCTCACACAGAAGCAGCTCTGCAGTGCTTAACATCCTGCTTTGCAGAGGCTGCCAAGCTTTTTGGGCTGGAAGTCACCCTGAAGAAGACGGAAGTTCTCTACCAACCTGCACCTCAAGAAGTCTTCCATCATCCTCGCATCACCATAGGCAATTCAGAGCTTAAGTCAGTCCAGCAGTTCACCTATCTGGGAAGTATCATTTCCTCAGACGGTAAGACTGACAAAGAGATAGACAACAGGCTAGCAAAGGCATACAGAGCCTTCAGAAAACTCCATAAAAGAGTCATAGAATCATAGAATCATAGAATCGATTGGGTTGGAAAAGACCTCCAAGATCATCGAGTCCAACCCTTGGTCCAACTCTAGTTCATTTACTAGATCATGGCACCCAGCGCCACGTCCAATCTGTGTTTAAAAATCTCTAGGGATGGTGAATCCACCACCTCTCTGGGCAGCCCATTCCAATGTCTGATTACTCTCTCTGTAAAAAATTTTTTTCTGATCTCCAACTTAAATTTCCCCTGGCAGAGCTTAAGCCCGTGCCCCCTTGTTCTATTGCTGAGTGCCTGGGAGAAGAGACCAGCCCCCACCTGGCTAGAACTTCCCTTCAGGTAGTTATAGACAGTGATGAGGTCACCTCTGAGCCTCCTCTTCTCCAGGCTAAACAACCCCAGCTCCCTCAGCCTCTCCCCATAGGACTTGTGCTCCAGTCCCTTCACCAGCCTTGTTGCTCTTCTCTGGACCCGCTCCAGCCCCTCAATATCCTTTCTGAACTGAGGGGCCCAGAACTGAACACAGTACTCAAGGTGTGGCCTCACCAATGCAGAGTACAGGGGAAGGATCACTTCCCTGGTCCTGCTGGTCACGCTATTTTTGATACAGGACAGGATCCCATTGGCCTTCTTGGCCACCTGGGCACACTGTTGACTCATGTTGAGCTTCCTGTCAATTAGTACTCCAAGGTCCCTTTCTGCCTGGCTGCTCTCCAGCCACTCTGTGCCCAGCCTGTAGCGCTGCAGGGGGTTGTTGTGGCCAAAGTGCAGGACCCGGCACTTGGCCTTGTTGAACTTCATCCCATTGGAATCAGCCCATCTCTCAAGTCTATCCAGATTCCTCTGCAGAGCCCTCCTGCCTTCCAGCAGGTCGACACTCCCTCCCAGCTTGGTGTCATCAGCAAATTTGCTGATGATGGACTCAATCCCCTCATCTAAATCATCAATAAAGATGTTAAACAGGACTGGACCCAATACAGACCCCTGGGGAACACCACTGGTGACTGGCCACCAGCTGGACACAGCCCCGTTCACCAGCACTTTCTGGGCCCGACCCTCCAGCCAGCTCTTAATCCAGGAGAGGGTACACTTGTCCAGGCCATGGGCTACCAGCTTTTTCAGGAGTATATTATGGGAGACAGTATCAAAGGCCTTGCTGAAGTCCAGATAGACCACATCCACAGCCTTCCCCTCATCCACCAAGTGGGTCACCTGATCGTAAAAAGAGATCAGGTTGGTCAGACAGGACCTGCCCCTCCTAAACCCATGCTGGCTGGGTCTAATCCCTTGTCCACCCTGAAGGTGCTGGTCCAATAAACACCTGAAGAAAAGTACAAAGATTAGTGTCTACAGAGCCATTGTACTGTCTACTCTTTTATATGGGTCTGAATCATGGGTCATCTACCGCCACCACCTGCAGCTTCTCGAACGCTTCCATCAGCGCTGCCTCCATTCAACCCTAAACATCCACTGGTCTGATTACGTGACCAATGTGTCTGTTCTTGAACAGGCAGGGGTCAGCAGTATCGAGGCCATGCTGATGAGAACGCAGCTGCGCTGGGCAGGGCACGTCTCCAGGATGGAGGATCACCGCCTCCCAAAGATTGTGCTCTATGGTGAACTCGCCACCGGCTGCCGCAAGAGAGGAGCCCCGAAAAGGAGATACAAGAACTCCATGAAACAACACCTCAGCCTTGGCCATATTGACTGCCACCAATGGTCCACTCTGGCCTCCAATCGGGATTCATGGAGACACACCATTCACGACACTGCTGCTTCCTTTGAGAATGCACAGAGAGTCAGTCTTGAGGGGAAAAGACAACGCAGAAAGAACCGTTCCTTGCCAGTGTCACCTAGGGAGACGTTCCGCTGTGCCTTCTGTGACCAGACCTGCCTAACCCATATCGGCCTTTTTAGCCACCAGCACGCTTGCAGCAAGCGTGGGTAGTGCCCTTCTCAAATCTTCGTTTGTGAAGCCTAGCCATGATGATGATGATGATGATGGTATAAGTGACCAAAGCCAAAGGATTTTGTGCCACAGATGTGATGGTGTCACCCATCCTGGGGGTGGGCAAAGAGGGGGTGAGGAGAGTGCTTTCCAACTAAAATGAAAGTTTTTGAATTAAAATCCAATAGGGAAAAAAAGGCAACAATCTCTTTCCCCTCCCATTAGACACGGTGAGTAACTGGGAGAAGGGGGTGATGGTTGTGGAAAGGAATGACATTTGTGTAAGAAAAACAGTTTATATTATTTAAAAACACTTAGCAAAGCAGGTGATTACTGATGTTTTGCTTGTTTAAGCTATACTTCTCTTTTGGATAACCCAACATTTCTTGGTGGAACAATCAGGAAAAACACGCAGGAAACTGTGAAATTTTTTTTCTGCTATTTTTGTCTGTTTCTACAATTGCCAGTAATGACCAATTTGGTTTCTAAACATTGCCACTCTGCTTTATTGGGAAGGCATGTGTGGAACGGCTCCTCCCGAGGGAACCATTCTGTGTTGCCTGTGAATCTTCAGCTTCAACATGTTTTGGCAAGAGGGAATGGGAAGAGTGAGCGAAACTATCAAGCGTCTTCTGGGCAGTCCACACAGCTCACCTGGAACTGATTTTCAAGGGACCCACCTTCATCTGATGTAAATCAGCACAGCTCCGTCATCTTTGTTTGGTTGGATATTTTCCAAAAGCCTCATATCCGTGCAGGCAAAAGATTTGCATGTCACAGATGGTCTTTCTGGCCCAATGTCCTGCCTTTACTTCCTGAGGCTGTGCCCTCTGGAAACGTTGGAGATGCTTATGAGTTCCAAGTATCTCTTTCAGGTTCCTACTCCAGTGGGGAGACAGGTACTTGGCTGAGAGATTTTATTTGTCTGTAGAAAAATTCTGCTTGAGTAAGACCAGGGCAACTAATTTCTGGGGAAATTGGCTCTTCTGGGTTCAGTGCCAGTGACACATTTGAAGCTGCTGGTCTGGGTATCTGGGGCCTTCTCAGCTCTGGCTCTGGTTTCACAGCTTTTGTGAGCTGCCTTAGGAAAGTCTCCAACCTTCTTGTCCAGGGTTACGACCTCCTTTCCCAGCTGTAAAAATAACCTAGGGTGGGACAGAGAGCTACACTATCTTCCCTTGCCATGGGCATCAGCAGATGTCACGATGGATGGTGAAAGCTGGCTCTGTGGAGGTGTCAATGGAATTTGGCTGCAGAAGGAACTTGGTTTATTCTGTCATTCATCATACCTGTGATTGCTGCCTGACAACTGGCAAAATCAGCTCTTTTCATTCAACCAACAGTGAAACTCAAGATCTTTCCTTGAGCCCTGTTTGGATATCTTTCCAACTCTCTGCATGCTTCTGTTCTCCAGCCACCCAGGTGTGGCCACTGAATAAGATTTCAAAGTGATGATGAGGTTTAGCCCTGACCTAGGCAGATATAGGGACCTTTAACCTTAGATCAGCTTGACAAAGCTGACAAATCCAATTATTTCTTCTGTTTTGCCTCCCTCCCTGCAGAGGATATTTGTTGCTGTCAACTGTGATCCAGAAGGATGCAGGTATTTCAGGTCTGATTGGAGAAAGATTTGGATGAATAGAAGCAAAATTCCCACATCCATATTTTCTTGGACAATGTGTCTCTCCTGTTAACCTGAAGAGCAGCAATGGGGATTCATCCCAGACACTGAGGCAGCAGTAATCTCTTGAAGTCACTGGTCATCTGAAAATGTCAGAAAGACTTCCCTACACTTTTGGGTTGAATCTGAAAACAATTGTGCTTTCTAAAACTTCCTGTAGTTTCTCCTGCTATTTTTCTAATCTTCCCAGATGTGTAGGCAGGGATGTGGAAGAAGAGCATCTCAAGAGTGAGATACAGGGCCAGGTTACATGCCATGGCACCAAAGAGTCTTTCTTGAAAGACTCTCTGGGTTAATCTGAGGTCTCTCTTTTTTGTTTCCAATGCAGGATCCATACTCAGAAAGAAGACTGGAAGTCCCAGTCTCTGGTAGAAGCAACTAGTTTCTTCTGCCATGGATCTCATTGTCAGCTGTAAGATGAAACAGTACTTCCCATGGTCACTTGCCAGATTCCTGTCAGATTCCTCTTCCCTGCTCATCCACCTCAAATCACAGCTTATATACCTGACTTTGGCTTCATGAGACAGCTCTGTAGTTGCAGTGGACAGTCCAACAAAGAACTTGGGAAAGCTGCCTAATTCCTGTGCATTTTCAGTCTTCATGGCTTTCACCCTTCAGTTCCTTTTCCAATTGTAGCCCCTCTTTCTGCCATGGACAAGTTTCTACATCCCACCTTAGTCTCAGGCAGAGCACTGAATAAAATGCAGTTTTGCAATGGTTCATGACACCTCAGCTCATTCCAATACCTTATTTTTCACTCTGTATCCTTGGAAATGGTGATATTTTGCTCTGTGAGGCCAGGCTGCCCAGCCCAATTCCCAAAGCTTACAGTCTCAGGCTCCAAGTTGATGGTAATCCTTACCCTTTCTCCTGTCATGGCTTGTGATCAACACCTGGGGCTTCTGAGGGAGAGATAAAAATACTGTAATGCACAGATTTGAGCAGCATGATAATATGGGGATAGGGAAATCCTATGATGCTTCATCTTGAGCCCAGAATAGTGGTTTGGAAAAGGTTCATCAGCTGTGGATGGTTTTCTGGGTCTGAACAGCTAATAAAATCCCTATTCATGTCAGAAGATGTGTCTCTTGGTGGAAGTGACAGGCAGTGTGTGCTTGTGGTCAGAGTACTTCCTCTTAATTGTCTTGACTCTACCCATGACCCCATTAAGGCTTGAGCTGCTCACTGAACTTTGTATTTCCTCAAGCATATCCTCGATTCAGCTGTCTCCAGCTCTGAGAAATTGGGGTGCTCAAGTAATGTGGTTTCTTTGACCACTGGGCAAGGGCTGACATGACCTGACATTCAGCAAGGAGGGAGAGGTTTTTGTTGTCCTGTCCATTATAAACACAAGGCTGAAGTGGAGGAAAATTAGTGCTCCTTTACTAGCTGGATAATTTGCCATACCTGCTTTTGCACCCCAGTTGTGAAGACTTACCACACTTTGCTTGCTTTTCTGAAACAGTTCACTTCAGTCCTTTCCCAATCCCTTCCTGCTTTCCTCCTGCTTCCCATCCCACTGTGTGCCTGTTGGTCTTGATGTCTGCACTGATGCTTCTGGGCATCTGAGTGAGCAGCACATTCTTGCCTGCAAAATGCAGTGCCACAACTGTGTTGCAAAATGTTGATCGGAGGATGGTGCCTGGCCAGGGGTTTTCTCTCTGTGTTGAACCCCATTTCAAACACAGATCCTTCTCCTACCTGGAGTAGAACTGAGCTGGGCAAAAAGGGTCAGATATGAGGGATTTGTGTGGGTTGTGTGCGGGAATCTTAAGGCCCAGGACACAAAAATGCCTCTACTCATGGGACTGAAAATGCCAATCTACATGGCATCAGACTGATGTTCTTGAACTTCACTCAGAATAGGGTTGAGGTGAGCAACCATGAGAGATTTTGCCAGGGCTTCAGTGGGACCAGAATCTCACTGAGATTGAAAGTCTCAATCTGCCACTACTGCTTTCTGTTTCCTCCCCCAAACACTTCTGCAATCCTTTCTCTTGAGTGTGTTTCCTGCCCTTCACCTAAGTCTAGGGGATATTGCCAGTATATGTTGTGTCATTAAGTGTAGCAAACTTGTTGAAATGTGCCAAATATCTTAATGGAGATCTCCATTAATTCAGGCCTGACTTTGACTCTAGACACAAACCCCTGGTCACCTGCAGAAAGCCTTGAAAACATAATATGGAAGGAGTAGCCCTTCACAGGAGGTCCTCTTGGACACGGAAATGTGTTTTTGAGACTCCCTGGAAGGCAGCAGTTGTGTTCAGGGACGAGGAGAAGATGGAATCTACACTTCTGCAGCCATTATGGGGAAAATGGCAGCAACTGGATTGGGAGATCTTCAATATCCTCTGGGGATGCTTGAGATAGTAGAGGTAGCACATTGTGACGACCTCTTTGATTTCAGAACCCATCTCCACACAGGATGAACTGGAATCTGCTGACCCTCAAATGCAGAGAGGTGCATCCTAGCCAAGGAGCAACCAGGAAGATGGTAATGCCATGTCTGGGAAGTGTCTTCTAGGAGCAGATGCCTTTAAAAAAACCCAAACAAACCCAACTGAAATCCTATGGATTGGAGGAAGAAAGCAGAAAAGTCCCTTCAGCTGCTGAAATTGCCTTGTCAGCATCTGTGAGAGGCTGGCTGGCTTGTTGGCTCTGACAAAAATTGATGGGGACCATGTGGCCGTCAACAAGGATAAGGGTGGGGGCATGCCAAGTTTTCCTACATATATGTGTGTGTATATATGTAAGTGTGTATTTATTATCCTATGTCTTCTGCAGTTGCCTGTGTGACTTGTGCCAGCAAGCTGTGGAGATGTGGCCTTTCCCTGGAATGAGGAATGCGTCAAGGAAAGTGTGGTTGCATATGCTTATGAACATATGGAGGCCTTGGAGTCACGCCACATGGCTTGCCACTAATTGAAATAGTCTGGCTAACCTCTTATTGTGGCCACTAGGAGCAACGTTGGGGAAGGGATGGCAGAGGGGGAGGGGAATGTTATGCATGGGCACAACACAGATTCCAATGCGTCACTGGGAGAAACAAACATCTCCCCTTTCTCTTCCACGTCTTCTAGGATGGAGAGAAGAAGCTGCAGAGATACAGTGAGCAGTATCTATGGGCACCACAAAAGCAGCACAGAGGCAGATAACTTCTGGCTGTTCCTATCTAGATGAATTTCCAGGGCAGCTTCACGTATGACCAAATGCTGACTGCTCTCCTTGTGCCCATGCAATCTCTGAAGTGAGCTTCTGGGAATAAGGTCTAATTCTACTGTGAGTTTAGAGACATCCCAATGCGTCACAGACAGGTTGCACAAGCTGGGTCTAAGCTGAGGGACTTCTACACTTCAATAGTGTAGAAGAAGAGTGCTTGGCTCTTTCTCCAGGTACTTTTCCTTCAGATTACAATGAACCTGTGCACCTTTTCATCACTGCACTTTTCTAAAACAGGCTGTCTGCTGCCTGGTCCTTCACACAGATGGTCACATGACTCCTGAGTGCTAAGACACATCCGTGTTGAGGTCTTCCACTGGCTTTTAAAAGGTCACCTGTTTTATTTCTTGCAGGTACTGCAAGAAGCAGCATTTGGAGTGGTGGAAGTTTAGCATCGCCTCTCCTTGGGCTATACTGGTGATGTGAAATCTTGGAGTGAAGACAGCTGGAGATAAATACCTCTGTGTATTTTAACCCAGGTATCTCTGTTTTGCCTTGGATCCAGCATCTCGTTCTGTTCAGCTTTTCCCCAGCTATGGAGTGGAGTACCCACTTGGACAGCTATTACCATCTCCTAACTGCAGGCATTCCATGAAGAAGCTCTCTTGCACCTCAGCCCTCAGAGGCTCAGTCTACATTTCTTGGCCGTGAGGAGATTTGAGTATGTCAGAAGACTGACTGCACTGGGGAATAGTCTTCCAGCTTTTGGTGGTATATTGATCACATTGAAATATACAGCTCATGTCACCCCTACTTCTTCATAACTGTTGGCAGGTGAATTCCTACCAGCTTCTCTGCTATATTTTTTTCCCCATATCTTGTCTTCATTTTTGAAGAATTTGATTGCCCTTTGGGAGTAACGGTGGGAAACCATGGGTGGGAGGACTATGAACACCCTTGTGACTTTTTCGCATCCTTTGCTTCGTGGGAGATCTCTGATGCATACCTTAGCCACCTAAGACTGTCCAGGTTCAAAGCAGCTCCAAATCTAAGTCTAGAGGGGTTTTTTTTGTTTGTTTGTTTGGTTTTTTTTGTTTGTTTTTTTTTCTGTAGAAATGGAATAGAGATAGTTAGCTAATTGAGACAAATTCTGAATTACCTGTGCAGTGAGGACATAGCATGCAAATAAGCAAAGAAAGATATAAGGTTTTCTAGAAACAAAATTCAGAGGAATAAAGGGAACTTACATAGGGAATTTCCAGCAATAAAATGGAATGCCAGTGTTATTAAAGGAAACTAGAATATAAAAAAAACCATTCAGACAAAAATTGTCATCAAGAATATACTGTTCTTGTATAATCCATTTTTCAAGTGGAGACAGTCATAAAGTGTCCCCCATGTTGTTAATTGTTGAGGTGTAAAGGGGAATAATATGAAATATGCTTTACTACTTTATTTATAGTTTTCATGATGAGCTGAATATTTTGCTTGAGTTGCTCTAGGAATTTGGAATTTGCTTAACTGATTTTGATGTATTACATTGTTAGAATATTTTAGCATAGATTCAAAGGGTTTTCTAAAATAAGTGCAGGCTGATCCATTCATCACCAGACACTCTGGATGTGCCCAAAATATCTCATGGATGTTGTTGATAGTGTGAATTTGTACTATACATTTCCTTAAATCCATTTTCCTTGGGCTGCTGAGTCTTGGGTAGATTTCTGACTTTCTGCTCATGTATATCAACATATGAAGAAGTCAAGTTTGACAATGCTTTAGAATGGAAATGAGCATGTAAATATTATTACAAATATGTATGTCAAGAGGCAGCTGAAGGCCCCTACATGGCGATAATCATCTTAGTTGGATTTCCATGTCCCAGAGATCTCAAAGATGAGAGACAGCAGCTGGATGATGGGTAAATAGGAAGGGGGAGGTGACAAAAGATGGGTGACCAATAAATATGATAGGAGATGTGCAATTCCCAGCTGGCCAGGGTTGGTTACCATAACTTGTTGTCTGTTCACAGCTAACCCTAAACTACACTTCATCACCCACAGCACACATTGTCAGAGTTTCTTTCAACACTAAAATCTTTAGATGATATATAACAAAGGAAGGGAAAAAGAAAACATGTATTTCACCATCCTCCCCTCTCTTTCCACACATTTGTGCCAGGTCAGAATGGAATCTGGGAAGAAATAGGTTTTTGCACTCGACAGCTGAGCAAGGAAGCCCAGGATACAGTAGTAGAGGTGGCATTCCAGACATTAATACATGAAGAGTATCAGGTGTGTGATGAGAAGCAGCAGGTGGGATGAGGAGATCAAGTCCTCTGCTGTATATGGCCACACACTAACTCTAGTGGGTCTCCTCTTGCATCAGCCTCTGGAGGGAAAACTGCAAAAATCTGTCCTCTAAACCAGTGATGTGATCAGTGAAAAGAAGGGTGCTAAGAAAGGAAGAAAGAGAATTGAGGCTATTTTAAACAGAAGAAAATAAATTTTGTTTGGAATCAGTGTTCTGGTGTCTCCCCAGGCACGTGATGCCAGATGCTACCATGAGAGTTGTGCTTTAGTGTTCCTGTGTTAGCACCAACTACAGTCATTGACACAATATTCATCCCTTGGACACTGGGGTTTGCAGCTTCTGCTCACTTTTTTTATACCAAAAAGCACACATGGGTGTGCTTGTGACAGGATGGCACAGCGATTCTTCCAATGATGGTCTATAGCACCCATTTTGAGAGCCTCTTCAATGTTATTTAGACTGCTTTTTTGTTTAAACACCACTTGTTTTCCAAAGATAATTGCACTGAATATGTAAGTAATTTTTTTAGGCAGATTCCTTTACATTAGAACTTGTGGGATGAAAAGCAAACAAAGTTCAAGTGCAAAATAAGATGAGTGTGCCGAAATCAGCATAATTATTTTGGAGTTTAAGAATTATATGGATTTTTCCTTTGCTACTTCCCTGACATGAGCTCCATAACCCTTACTTGCCTATGCCCTTATATATGCTGCAATGCAACATCTTTGGGGCATGCTGGATCCATCTTGGCTCTGATGTGAACAGACACATTGTATGATAAAGGGGACAAGAGCATGAATTTATGGAGAAGCTAAAGCCTAAAATGTCCTAAATCATTGTGTGAGCAGGAAAACCAAGGGAACTTTGTTTCTAATGTGACTTCAAGGTGAGCACCTCTGTGGATTCTTTGAAGCCTTGTAAAGGGTTGAGATCATGCAGCAGCAGGTGTTTTTATTAGACCAATATTTTTCTCCTTTTTTCTTCCACTTGGTCAATAATAATATTGATGAAACTTATAGAAAGTTGCTATTTTGGAGACTTATATTCTTCTGTTATATATTCTTAAAACTGACCTGTGAGTTTAAAAGCTATTAGGAAGGAGCCAGACAAATGTATTGGATCTCACTGTGATCTCACATGCCTGGTTTCCTAAGTTAACCTGTCTACTAGAAGCCCCAAGGATCATTAGTACATCATCTGTTACATCCATCAGCATTTTTTAAATGCAGGAGTGTGATTTCTCCCAGAGCAGATGGGACCTGGCACCTCGTTAGAAAGATTTCTTTGTAGTGATCTGTGCAGTATTTGTTTATCCCAAGGGAAACAGTGAACAGAAAAGGTAGCTCTATAGTCCACGTGTCCAACTATTTGTAAACAATGAGGGTCAGCTGAAGTGGCTTGCAGAGCCAGCCTACATGAAAACTGCAGCTCACCATAGCTCTTATGGCTATGTGATAGCTCAGCAACCATACAGCATGTCTCTCTGTTGTGACAGCAATAAGCCAGACCTCTAGTTCTCCCTTCTGTCTGGAGATTTCCCCATCAGGTCTGTATTTGAGCTCTGTGGATATCTTTGCAGGAAAAGTCCCTACAGAAGTGGTTCAACATGTGGCAAAGGTAAGGCTGGCTGACATGTGGTCCTGTAGAGAATTTTATTTGTCTTATATGCAAATTCAAGAAAAAAACATCTCCAACATCTCTGAGACATGTTAGGCTACATTAGCGTCTCTCAATCTCTCTCAAATTAGGGAGCTGACAGAGTTCCAGCCCAAAGTAGGTTGCTTCCCACTGATCTCAGTAGGAACCAGAGAAGCCCCTGTCACATAAAACACAAAGGAGGCCAAATAATGGCAAAAAATCTAAATGAAAATATTCCTGAGGCGTTTTCTGAGGTTCAAGTTGTGTTGTGGGCAAAGCTCATTTCTGATCTTCTGATTGTTTTTGTCCCTGCCTGATGAGCACATAACATAGCAAAGCCAAATCCTTAGCCCTCTGGCCTGATATATCTGCTCTTCACCTCTTATTTCTTCATACACAGATAGCATCGGTTCCCAGCCAAAACACACCATTATCCAAGCTTGCTCAGGAGGTGCCTTTGCCAGAAACTTCCCCTGGGAGATTTAGGAAACAAACAAACAAACCAAGCAGCCTCCACAACATACCGATGACAAACAAACAAACAAGCACGCACAAACACACACACCACATACACACAGTGTTCTGAAAAAGCATCTGACCCTGCTCTCCAGAGCCTAGGGGCAGGAGGTGTACCTCGATGGTAAATACAGAACACTGTCAGGGTTAATAGCTGGGGCAAACTGCAAATCATTGACTTCTTCCCTGGGGAGGTAAGATGAAAACTCCAGCAAAACCTGTTTTGTGTGTCCAGTCCCTCTAAAAAAGAATGGAGTCAGGATTTTGTTCTTACAGTCATTTCCTACTCCTTCCTTCTCTGTATAACCAAGACAAAAGCATTTCTCCAATGATCTTGGAAACTTGGAAACTTCTCCGACACCGTAGGTGGGATTGACAGGCAGTGTGTCCTAGGGGTCATGAGCTCACATGCCATGTCTTTGGACTACTCCTGTGTTCCTCCTGGTCAGAACTGCTCATGCTTTATATTGAAAGTGCTGATTCTGGCTGAACATGACCTCTTGAAGAAAGCCTCATCCTTAGGCATGAAAAGATGGCTTGGACATTCAAAATGATTTTGCCTGTGCTTCTTGAACCCAAGGTCCATGAAAGAAGGAGCTCCCCTTGGTTTGGTCCCACATATGCCAGATGGACTAGCATAGTACAACAGAAAAGTATGGTTCCACACTTCTCCCTGGAGGAGCGTGCTAGCTGGGAGCTGTGGGGAGGATCAGACAAAGCAGATTAATGACAAGTCAAGCATGTGTTTGTCTCTTGCAGGTCTAACTGGAGTGCTTGCAGATTATGCTGAGATGAAGGAAATGATTTTTTGAGTTGCTCCAGTGCAAACTCAGTGCTTTACTGTTTTACTGATATCACTCTTCCACTTACAACACCCTGGCCTCTGGCCTCGTTTTGTACAGAAGCTCTTCTAGCAGGTCCTTCAGTGTGCTAATAGGCATTAACTGCCCTAACAAACCTCTCCTGGGACCTCCACCCACACCCTCTGCCCCTGCCCCAGGATCCCCATTTAAGCTCGGCCAGGGTATTTAGACCTTTCCTGTGTTATGAGTGTGCTTGGCTGTGGTCCTGCTTTTGATCCTGCCTTCTGAACAGACTTTGAAGTTGTGCTCTAAGTAACTTGTATCCTATATCTGTCCTCTGATGTGGACCGTAGTTTGTCTTTGGCCCTGTATCTGTTTGTTCCTGACTGGGTTCTTGGTATAGACTCTGAACTGGTTAATTTGTTGCCTCCTCTGGTGTTGTTGTACCTTGTAATCATAATATAGTCCTGCACCTGGGCATAGTCCAGAGGAGAAGCTTCTTTGACTCTTTTCAGGGTACATCTTCCTTGGGTAGATCCCCCTTCAGCTGCTCCTACAAAGCCCCTTTATCCTAAACCATGCCAGTAACAACCACAAAGTCTAGTCATATGTGTATGGTGGTGTGATTTTTTTTTCCCGGTGGTGTTATTTTTATTTTTTGAATAGAAACTACTGGCATATTTGAAGGATTTCCTGTGTTGAAATGGGATTTCCTGTACTATTTTTGATAAAATATCCTGATGGCTGTGCATGCAGGTTTGGTATGTTATTCCACCAGAGCTGCCTTGGGACAAGGAATCCCTGGTTGAGTCTGTGCTTGGTAGCTAAACACCATATCTGAGTGCAACACCTTCAGGAAACATTGGACTTATTAGGCTAGTGTTTATTGGAGATGGGTTCTTGTCTTTCATGTTCCTCTTCTGATGCTGACCCACTCCACAGTTGTGCAGTGTGGGTGGTCCGGGACTGCAGTACAGCGCATTGGTTTTGGGAGCACACTGTTGTGGCTTGGGGTGAAAGAACCTGGAGTCCCTGGTTCAATGAGGGTCACTAACTGAGTGTGCTTTAGGTATGCTGTGGGCACCGGCCAAAGCTGAAAGCAGGGATAAGGTAGAAAACTAGGTGGTTTAAACTGGGAAACAGACAAAAAAGGTGGGTACTGCTATAGAAATACCATGCATGGATGGATAGGAGGCATGTAGATAAATAAAATAATAAGAGGGTGCATGAATAGACCTCTAATGTGGGAAGAGCTGATCACTATCACCTAGACCCCCTACAACTCCCCCAGACCATATTTCTTACAGACTCAGAGTTTCAGCCGATGTTACCCTTTTCGGAGCAGGCAGGAGATAAGCAGATGTGGAGTACACAGTGGATTTTATAATAACATGGTGGTTATAGACAATTGCCTAATGAGGACCAGATGGTCAGTTTTATTTTAAGTTGCCCTTTAACAACATTTCCATCTAAGCTGTGTTTTTTAAGTAATAGGTTTTTAATGAGATGCCCATAAGATCTTACAACACATCAGGTTTTAATCATGCCGACCTATTTAAATGGCAGTGTGTGTCTTTAGCACTCCTTTTACATTTTTATGGTGTTTAATTCCTTCCCACCACTGATCCTCATCCCAAACCTCAAATGGGCTGTGTCAGAGGGATTGTTCCTCCCAGCACTGGATGCTGCCCTTGTTGAACTCATCCATGCTATTCCTAAATGAGACCAAGAATAGACCTCCTTCCAGGAGAGAGAAGGCATCTTCTCTCTTCCCTCTGAGGTCAGGGTGCAGCTCTGCTTTGCAAAACAAAAGGTCTAGTTATAAATGATGCTCTTGGATGGGGAAGGCAGGGAGAAGTGTCATTTATCTTGCAAAGAGACTGTTGTGAAGCCAAGCAAGCATTTGCTTTGGAATGATGCCCCTAAATCCCCTGGGCAGCACCATGTGGTCATACTGTGGAGGATGTCTGAGAGCCCAGATATTTTGATGGTGATAAGCCATGAGGAATCACTGAGAAAATGTGCAAACCCCTTGCTGTATTTTCATATCAGGAGGGGGATGTAGCTGCACAGTATGTCAGCAGATCATCTGCACTACATAGGTGGGGACACTAAGGTGAGTTACCTGTGAGGGCAAGGCAGAAACCCTGATTTCTTGCTTCTTTGCCCCCTGTTTACCAGGCTGGGTCCTGGATAGCACAGGTAGCTCATCTCAGTTCTGGGAGCTGTTATAGTAACTCCACATCAAATTGCTCTCTCATATGGTCAGGGAGAAGGAAATATGGCCTGATGACAATCCCAGGTGAAGAGAGCTCCCTTGTTTCTCATCTCAGTGTAAGGCACATGGGTTCCTGCTCTTCACCTTTATGATCTGTGCCAGCCTGCTGGCCAGCCAAACCTTCAACGGCGTTCCTAGTAAAGACCAACATGACTTGTGTTTCCCATTGCTAGTGTTTAGCTTAGTAATGGAAAAAACACTCTGTTGTAAAAAATCTGCTGTTAGCATTCCAAGATATTATTTTTTTTTTTACTAAGCAATCCTCATGTATTATCTTTGGTGTCCTTTCCTGCCTGCCCCACTCTTAGAGATGTCAGCAAACACTGGATAAAGTGATGTAGGACTTTAATATCTTGCCCATCCGGGGGTTTTGTTTTTTTCCTGTTGTTGTCAGAGACTCTGTGAAACTGCAGATGAGATCAAGCTCTGCTTTCCTTCCTGGATTCTTGGTTTCCCTTTGGTGGAACCTATGTTGAGACTGTGACTGTGCTGGTTAAATGGCAACATCATATTTCAAAATGTTACTTGCTTACTTTGGCTTTTTTTTAGGTTATTTTGCATGTTTACCCAGTCACCTTCCAGCAGGTGCAAAGTTGGACACTTTCCATTCATAGGAGTTGAGGGCAAGGCATGCTGGTAAATGACACTGAGGTAGAAGGGGCATACACAGACTTTCTTGTATTTGAAGTAGGTCACTTAGACAACTCCAGCAAAATGCATTTTCCCCTTGCATCAGACTCAACCCTCTTTGCTTGACAGTTCTTCTGTATTTAAGAATTCTTGTGGGAAGGCACTGGGAGGCACCAAGAAGTGCATCTTGTATAGGGTGCAAAAAAAAGGAGCAGAGAAGAAGCTGTAAGGTTATTTACTGTGAGGTTAAGTTCAAATGTGACCTTGGTCACACAAAGAAGTGTGATTCAGGTGGACACTGTGTATTCAATTCTCAAATCTCAGCATAGAACCTAAGTGATTTAGGTGGTTACCTGGAGAAACCCAGGGTTTGCTGATTCAGTTCTGAGCACTGGCCATGGTGGAGCATGAACAGTAATGAAAGATACAACAATGGTGCAGCAAGAGCTGAGATGTGAATCGAGCTGGAGAAGGGCTACTTAACACCAGTCTCGGCTACTCTGGGCTGGGCTTGACAGCAATAAGTGTATATAAAAGGATTCACTGGTTTTGGGGGAGGTAGCCGATTTTGCATTTTGCCTATTTGGAAGAAGGCCACGAGCATATTAAAAATGTAGATCTCCTGAGAGCTCTCCTATCCATGCTAAACTTATGGGCAAGGTATTTTACCTGGTTGCCTCCTAGGAAGGAAGGGAGTCTGGAATCTCTGATGCTGCTCAGTTGTAGTCTGGCAAGTAGGATAACCATCCCAGATCTTCCCAGATAACCTCTGGAAGAATAGCTGGACAGTGCTTCTTTATATGAGTCCTTGAAAGCTTATGGTTATTTGGTATTTCCAAGGGTCCCAGAGAAAGCCTGTGCCCTCAGTCTCAATTCCAGTTCCATTTAAGGAGACAGGAGAGAAGCAAAGCATCAAGCTCTGAATCTTCTCATAGCTCTTTGGTGAAGTAGGTGCAAAAAATGGTCTTCTCCATTGTAGACAGACTAACAGGCTCCTGCAGTTCCAGGAAAAGGCTGATGGGGTTTCAGCTAGGTTGCAGAGTTGGCCCAGGGAATGAGAAGGGAAAGGAAATACTGCCAGTGATCGAAAATTGCTCTTCAGAAACTGTGGGAAGGTAAAGTGGCCGCAGATAGAGGTTTGTTCTTGAATTGCACAATCAGAAAGATGGTTGAGAGGCACCTTAGCATGTAGTGCTTCTTTCTGAGAGGGATGCTTGGGCCAGAAGGGCTGTGTGCCCTGGAACAAATAACAGTGCCTTCTACTTCCCTCCTGACCTCCCCTTTGGAGGTTTGCTGACTCCTACAGCCTGGGCTTTGGCTAGCTGAGCAGCATCTGTGTGAAATGGAAAGGGTGTGTGAGTGCAGGGGCTGCGTCACAGAGCCACAGCAGGGCTTAGGGCCCTGAGACCATGTTGTCTGAGCCAGTAGCTGCTCTGTGGGTTCACGGTGTTTTCCTTGGAACTGTGGCAGCATTACAGGGAAAATAATCAGAGCTGGAGGGTGTGCATGTTTGGCACAGAGCTAAAGACTTCTTCTCCTCACCCACCCCCCAATGATGGGGCAGGTTTCCTGCAGACACAGGGAATCAGCAATTTGTGGTGAGCTCCACTGCTTGATAGAAGATGGAGAAGCCTCTGCACAGCTGGGAATGAGAAAGCACATGACAAAGTGGCACCTAGGGAGATGGAGTTTGGTTGGCAAAGAGGCAGAAATTGGGAAAATGTCGGGAAGCCATCCAACTGGGAGTACCCGTTGTCACAGGAAGTTGGCTTCTCTGAACCACGGAGATATTCTTCATGCCCATAGCACCCACTCCTCAGATGGTGCTGAAAAAAGGGCTAGGTTGCTTAGTTTTGCTCTCCCATGGTGGTGTGAGACAGCTGCTGAGATCATCCCCTTCTCTGAAGCCAATGCTTGTTTATCTGGATTCTTGCTGCTCTAACAGGGGATGGCAGCTTGAGAAACTTAGTCTCTGCTGGTGATTCTGTTTGGGCACATCAGCAATGCCCCAAGGCAAAGAAGAGTGCCTGAAACAGTCTTGCAAAATGAGGGAGGCTGTAAAAAAAATCTAGTGGTGTCAATCCCAGTGTTGCTTGGACATGGGCATTGCAGCTCCAAGAGCAATAGGATTCAGAGGGCTCTGCTGGAAAAATGAGGCATGGAAGGGCTGGCAAGGAGTTGCTGCTAACAGTATAAGACCTCTGGCCAAGTGGCTCCAAGTCCAGCTGTGCCCTAGATCCATGGGGCAGCTTCTTGTTTTTGCCTTCTGTGATGATGGAAACATTGCACAATAGTATCTTCCTTGTGGGAAGAGAGTTCCTCTCTCTTCCCATCAAAGAGACTGAGACCACCAGACATAGCCCCGAGGTACAAGAACATTAAACCATTCTGTGAGGGACATTACCATGAACTCTTTCCCCAGGGTCAGGTCAGAAAACCAGTGGATAGTCCTTATTCTTTCTCTCCAGTGACTTGTACCAGAGGCAAATCTCAGAGTACAGCACCCATACGAAGCATGATCTTTGTAATGCCTTTGATTCTGCTCTGCTGGAGATGACCTCTTCTCAAAGAGTGAGGCCACCCAAATGCATTCATCAGCATCTGCCAGGCTCTTTTTAATAAGGCATAGCTGGCCCTTCCTGCCCTCTGTGGGAAGAGACAGCCCTAGCAGGGCTGTTGGGATGCTCAGGACTATGTCTCACAGGCTGTGACTGCTTTGGCACTGAGTTTACATTCTGCCTGTGACTGCTAGTGAGGTTCTGCTGGCTGTTTCACTCTAGCACAGCCTTCTTGTGTTCCCATGGGTGGCCCAGAGGTATCTCCAAACCCGACAATGCCTGAGCTCAGAGGGGTGCACCACCTCAGACACCATGGGTAGCATGGTTTGGTTTTGGTTTCTTGCATATTAGCTCTTTGATCAAGGCTGTGATCTTGGGCAGCCTGGCCTCTGAGCCTAAATAGTATAGTAAGTGATGGTGTACCCTCTCACCCTGATGTTCAGCAGGATCCTTAATACAGGTCGTATACTCCCTCTGAATCCCTCTTTTCACAAATCTGGCAGTAGTTTCTGTCTTTGGGATATCTTCCCTTTGAACAAACAGTGGAAATGAATTAGAGGTTTCAGAGCCGCTAAGAGGAGGTGTTGGGATAGACCTGGACTTTATTAAGTGGCAGACGTATTACAAGCGATGGGTCGACGAAGATGCAGAAATTGGAGAGCCTGAGGCTGTGGGCCCGAACATTTCATATATTGATTTCTCTCTCCCCTGTTAATGGCATTGGCCATCAGGTCTACCCATAATGTTTCCCTACAGGAGTCCCTATCCAAGTCCTTCTTCCCAGAACCCCCCAAGGTTTTTCCCCCTAACCCTACCCTGATTGGCCCCAGTTTGGTGCATTGCAGTAGTTCTCCTTTTATGGCTATGTTTGGACCCTTATTCCCTATTGGTCCTTTCTCTGTACCTCCCCTCTCTTCATGTTTTGACCAATAGGATGCTTGATCCTTCCCTTCTCCTCCCATTTTCTGGAACCATCCCTCCAACCCTTTATAAGCTGGGTACCCCAATAAATCTCTCTTCTTCTGTTGCCACCTGGCCTCAAGTGTGGTCCTTCCTTGGGAGGCTGCGCTGGGCTGGGTGCGGAGGGAGCCATCCCAGGCTTCAAGAGGCGGCCTAAAAGAGCTGCTAGCTGACGGCCACCTTGCCTCTCGAAGCAGAAGACCCGCGTTCCTGTTTTAGGAGCATTTCAACATCCATTGATAAGGAGGGACAGATGGAGAATGTGTGATGTGCAGGCAGTGAAATTGCATAAGCTTGTTAATTTAAGGAATCATGTTAAAAATAAAAGGCACTTTGTAAACTAGGAGGGATGGAAAAGTGGGGTCTGCAGGTAGCCTGGCAGCCATCTGGGTTCTTGATTGGTTGGTTTCAGAAATACAAAGCAAAGTTGTTGGCAAACAATAGACCATGAGCCCTTGCCACCCATTCCTCTGTTTATCCTATTTTTAACAGGGTCATGGAAACTTTCCCTTTCTTTATTGTTTCAATGGAAACACTTTGCCCTCTTCAAACTTTCATCAGAAAAGATGCATCATGAGTGAAATTCAACCTCTACAGGAAAGCTTTTCCTTTCCTAGGAAAGCTTTTCCACTGCAGCTTAACTTGACTGGAAGGAGCCTTTCTGCCCTTTCACCACATAGCCCTTGGGCAGAGCCACTTGAAGGCAGATTCAGTGTCTTCCCATGCAGGGTTCTTTTTTAATGCTGTTTGGGTAAGCTCTGGTGCTACTGCTGCTTCCCATGCTCTGCCTCATCCCGCTTTATTCTAAAAGTTTGCTCTGCTCTGTGTCAGAAGAGAACAGGGCAAGATTATGGGTACCCAGAGTGTCTGGAGACCTCTGTCTCACATCTGGCTCATTTTGCTTTCTCAGAAGGCTCCTACTGAAATTTGTCCCTGGGCGGAGATACTTCAAAGGGCATGTAGTGTCTCATGTAGATGCACTGATGACTAATCACATTCCCCTTATAAGGGTAGGATTCAATTTGATGTTAACACTCCCAAACGTTGGCATCTAGCTATTACTCTGAGCTCCTATTATGGAAGTTGGTTGAAAGAAACCAACTGGGTTAAAAATTACACATGCAAAACTGCATCACACCAGTCATATTTTTAGGAAGTCATGGTAACAGGAGCTCGCAAATGAAAACAGGTAAGTCATGGGTATGGTGTGTGACTGCATGGCACAAAGTGAGCACCACCCTCTGAGATGATTGTACAACTTTCCTGTGGGCTTGGATGTGATGTGGCTTGCGTCCATGCAGAGGAAAGCCATGGAGATTTTTTTAATTCTGTGTCCATATGGAGACATGGGATGCTCTGTTTCCCACCTCAATCACTACACAAGGGATTTGGCTGATGCAGCTAGTCATGACAGCTGGGGATGTGCTTGCGTTGTCTGCGGGATGGAGAGCAGGCACCAGAAATTCTCAGAAATGTGGTGGCTTGCAACACGGTGAAGTGCAGATGTGTCTGTTTGTCATGTCATCTGAGGGGGTTTGCAAATGTACTGCAAAACATCTGTGTCTGTAACCTTGAGTCTATCTGTAATTGTGGATCAGCTAATGCTTTTGTTATGTGACTGCTGGAATGGACTGTATTTGGGAGATGCAGCTAACAAATATTCAGTACATGGGGAGGAGCGGAGTTTGTACTGACAAGCTTGGCAGGTTGTTGAGACAGGTTTTGACCATATATGTATAAACACAAAGACATAAAATCTTTTGGCTCCAGAACTGGACCTGGGAGGTGCAGGAGCTGGGTGGTGTTTTTGATCTGGTTGTTCCTCTTGTCTCATCAGAGACACTGCTACTTCAAATAATGTCTTGCCTCAGTTTTGCCTGGCCTACTCTCACAATCAAATCATAGCCATGTTGACAGACTCCCTTGCTGGTGTTGATGGTGGCTTGCTGGTGATGTGCTGGCAGGCATCTCTGGCATTCAAACCAGATGGCCATTGCTTGTGTCCTTAACTCATCGTACATTTTTAGATGGAAATGAGGAACACATGGATGGATTTCTGGACTCTTTCCAGGCACAGCTGAAAGCCATTCCCAAGCCCTTGAAGAACACTGCATATGCCACAGGTGCTTTTCATGTCTCCTTGAATGCCTTGGATGTTCCTGGACCACATTTGATCACATGTGCTTCCTCTGCCTTTGCTGGGTTCCTCTTCAGGACTAGGCAACTGCAAGATCACAAGGGTAGCAATAGAAAGCTTGTAATGGGTCTGGAGAGTGCCAGCATTGATTTTGAACTGGGCTTAGATCTCTAGATGGAGAAAGGCCCACAGAGAGGCTCCCATGCTTGGAGCAAAGGTGGTCATTCATTGAATTCAACCCAACACTTCCACTGCAAGTTCAACAGCGTGGTAGGATAAAGACTGGGTCAGAAACATTAGCAGTCATGCAAGAGAAGAGGAAAGCAATGAGATCTTGGGCATCAGCAGATGGATCATCCTGGGAGCCAGGAAGAAATTAGTCCGTTCTTCTGCTCCTTCTAGCCACACAAAATTGGCCAGGTGCATTGTGGCAGTTTATTGCTTTCCTCTGAGGCATTAAGTTTTGGCTGCTGTCAGAGAAAAGATATCAACACATTGGTTTGGGATGGAAATCTTCCCTGTGAGTGAAAGTGCCACTATTTCCTTGGATAAGAACATATAGTGCCAGAAAAGCTTTTGCCTCAATGAATTTGCTTTTCTTGGGAAAGGTCAGCCTGACCCCATCACTTTCCACCCCATCACTTTCAACCTGCCTTGCTGCTGGATGAGTGTCTGTAGAGCATAGGGACAAGCGAACCCAAACCTCAGTGCTCATCTGATCCTAGTTAGCCACCTTAGCTCTGAAACTGATCCCCTCTGGCTCCTGGTGGGGGCTGTATAGGCAGAATTAAGCTTAATTGCCAAAGTTCCCAATGCTTTGAAATACCTCTGTTGTAATGAATGTGCTTATGTTGTGGGTTCAGGCCTACAAGAGTTCAGGACATGAGAGAAACCACTGACTGGGTTTCCCATTGCACTCTTCTCACTTTCTTTGGTTGACCTTTTTGGAGTTAATTTGTTAGGGTTTTTTCCTGTTCTGTGAATCAGATTCAGACTTGGTGTGACTGTGTAGGAGCTGATGGAGTTACTTCGGGGCTGAACATTTATTTCCTTCACCTTATCCGAAGAAAGCAGTTCACATGTCCTCAAATCAAAGCTGTGTGTCTTTCACATGTGTTTTAGTTCAGGTCTTCAAAAAGCAAAACTAAACCAAGACTTTGCTGGGAAAATGCAAGATGAGTCAAACGAGTGCTCTAATGATTCCTTTTCACTGCAAAATTTATGGTTCCTGACTTTTCCTCCCAACTGCATGTTCACCCTATGAAGCTGCAGGTTGTGTTGATCACTGATGAGTGATACTGCCTCAGTTGAGAAAGAAAGGAGCAAACGCTAGAAATCAGGCTCTGCAGGTGGCTCATGTTTAGTCAGTACAACTCCCGTCTGGACTGTGTCATGCTCAGGTATTACTTGGTAGATAGTGTAGAGCAGTACTTAGGACAGAGAGATCAGCTGCAATAGGAAGATCCTGCCTAGACCTGGCTCAGGGCTCCTTGGCTTTTGGGGGCAGAAACTCTCTTGTTATAGCAGGACATAGTGACATACTGCAGCAAGGATCTGATGAATTGCATATCACTAATAACCAGCAATGAACAGGCTAAAAGTCAGAATGCCAGCACAGCCTTGACTGTGCCTCCCTTTGAATTTACAAACTGGTGGAGTTGCAATAATAGATACATACTGTATCAGAACATAACATCATGTTGTATGATCTTGGAGCAGAAGAAGGTAAATAGGAGAGAAAAAAAAAGGGTGAGTAATGATGGAGAGTAGAGGTCTGAAAAGGAGAAAGAAGGGAGAGAGAGTAGGCATGAAAGAGACCAAAAGCTTGGTTTGGAGGATGAAGAGTTGGCTTGCCAGGTAAGGAATTTTTTTCACTCCAAGTGCTCCCCAACCCTAATTTATACAATATAAATAATTAAAAGCTATGCAGGCTCAGTGCTAATCCTCGTAGTATTGTGTAAGTAACCTCCTTCCTGCTTAGAAAGAATTCCATTGAGAATTATCTGATGGTTCTTGCTCTGCAACCAATTTTCCACTCCTGTTCAAATGAGTGAGTGGAGTCTGAGATCTCCTTTCCCTTGGTTCAGCCTTCCCCAAATTGCATGGCAGAAAAAACCATAATATGAGGTCCACTTCCTCTCATCCTGGAGTTATCTGTGCTGCTAAAATCTCACAGTAGACCTAAAGGGTAGAGGAGGAGGTCTTGTGGAAAAGCTGTGATTTCTGAAGCCAAATTCAACCACACCACATCCACTTGGTCACATAAATCAGTTCTGCAATGGTCCTGCCTTACCTTGCAGACAAAGTTGGACAATGTAAACTGATATGGTGCTGTGGTATTATCTCAGAAAAACAGGGTGCAAATGGAGGTCAGTTTAACCTGTTCAAATGCCTTCTGTGGGAGCAGTAGTAACAGGATGGACACCGTTGAATAAAGAAGAGGTGTTTTCTTCTTCCTTTCTCTGTACTAAATTGAATGGATCTGCCTTGCTGTCACCAGGAATATTTGGGCTTAGAAGGAATTACAGAGAAATAGTAAAACTCAGTGGCATGTATCCCATGCACAAGATGGAAGATTTCTCTGGTGCTTCAGGCAGGATTGAGTATTTTTGGCCTGAAAATAATTGGGATGTAACTCTGAAAATGAATATTTAGCTGCAATCCCTGCTCCTCAGCTCTGGAGAACAGATCAGCTCTAGGCAATCTTCCCTAGAGATGGAGCCAAGCCTCAAAGGCTATCAGCCATGTGTTGCTGGAATGACACAGATCTAGTCTGGATGCTAACATTTTGCAATGGAGAAGGAAGGAAATAAGAGTGTATTTGGGGAGATGAGTTGTAAATAATGAAAGAGGCTTTTCAAGCTAGAAATTACTTGATTGTGAGCAAAGGTTAAAGATTATCATGCATTTAGAAATTCAGGATCCTTGCAGAACTACCATACTTAGGCTTTCTAAGAGGAAGGGAGTGAATTCCTAGTCACTGAGTTAGAGGTTAGGACTCACAAATTTGATATGAACTGGCTGAATTGCAAGAAGTGTTTTCAACAGCAAATTCAAAAATCAAATATGAATTCAACAGCCAGTTCTAGAGAACTGCATCAACTTGTTTTACCCTCTGCCTTTACTGATTTTGTTATTTTTCCAAAGCAGAATAGCCCATGAGCTTGATTTTCCATCTAGGCTGACAGGCTGTTGTGGTCTCCCAGCAGTATAACAATGAAACACATACTTGCCTACAGACCCTGGATAAGACAGTGCTAGTCTCTGCATCAGAGCTTATCCAGCCTCAGACAGATGGTCAGGCCACCACATCATCCCTGCAGATGTTGTAGGTTTTTGGGAGAGGGGTGTGAATATTTGAATTTTTTGCCCACTGTGAAGGACATATAGTTTAAAGAGGAACTGCGGGTGCATATTTTGTGAAGTGACATTTGAGACTCTGTTGTCTGATGTGCCACTAACTGACCATGACCTGCTGGTCCAGCTTGTCTTTGACATTCCCTGCCCCTTAGATGCTTGGTGAAGAAATGGGTAGGCAAGATCTTACAAGTAAGGATTCAGTAAAGACAGCAGTGAGGCAGCTCACCAATGTTTCCGCAGAGAGGACAATACTCTACTATTAATACAATGACTCCCATAAAAACTTAGGAGGTGTGCTATTGCTGCATGCTCTGGCCAGTTGCCGCTAGTGAATCATCCAGCTCCTGGATCACTCCCATGAAGGGGATGAAAAATGGATCCAATCCAGAGAGATCTTGGAGTTCATTGCAATGTGATAACCCTGTTTATAACTTTAAGAACTCCAGAAATTTAGAAGGTTCTGGCAGAACATCTGCTTATTGTAGGATCCTGCCAGCCACTCTTTGGAGATACTGGTTGAGTGCTTCATTTGTCCAGTTGAAATGCGTCAGGAACTGCACATTGCTATATATCCCAAGGAAGACTAATGGGTCTAGAAAAAAGCAATTCTGCTTCTCAATAAAAATCTGAAAGCTCTGATAAACATTCAGTAAGTTTTATCTCAAGTAAGTATCCCAGGGCAGATCAGCTGGGACATAGGTGACATATTGCCACTATAGTTCCCCCTTTTTATGTTTTTTTTTCTTGCTAATCCACCCACAGAAACTCTGAAATTACTGCAGGAAAATGTATCTTGGAAGGTTTTTGATCAGACCTGAAAAACTTTTCCAAGCACATGTAAGAAGTTGTTAGTGCACGTATTCTCCAAGTAACAGATATAGAGAGGAGGAGGTGAATGGGGGTGAAATCCCAAGGTTAACTTAAAGAAGATAATATAGATGCCCTGTGAATAAATGAAAACTTTGTCTACACAATTACTGTTATACAGCTACCCAAGAGCAGGTGAACATCAAATTGCTGTTGTGGTGGAAAACTCTTTTGAGGTTCACAGCCTTTTTTCTGTGAGTAAGGGTTGAGTGGCACAGGCAGGACCCAGGCAGGGGACCATCCTCAGAATAGTCTGGTGAGCTGTGTTGCCTGTTGCAGCCATGCAGTGACCAGAGAGAGACATCTGTGTGCTCACAAGGAGAGGCTGGTGCAGAAGCAGAGCTGGGACCAGAAAGGGAGCTGCCTGGTTGCCCTCATGCAGCTCTTGGCTATTGCTCATTCTCTGAGGATTGTGGGGACAGGCTGTGCCCACAGAAGGAGGAGAGTTGCAAAAGTGGGCATGTTGTACTCCACCAGCAATGCCTATTCCATTGCCCTACTGCCAGTGGTTGAGGTCCCGAGTGTTCCCAAGATGCTGAGGATCTGGGCTCCCATCAGCCACAATAGCAAAGCCAACCCGATGCCTGTGGGCAGTTTTCCTCTCTCGGGGAACTATTGGCTGGAGGCAGAGCCCCACAGGCAAGTTTCGCAGAAGTCAGGGTGACACAGCTGGGTGTGCCCTCCTCTCTGTCCTGCTGCCCAGGAACGAGATGCTGGAAGCAGTGGAGCTCTGCGGCCTTTTCGGGGAGCTAACGTAACATTTAAGGTCAGCCCCAGTGCCATTTGGAGAGGAGCTAGTATTTCCTTAACTGAAACAGCAAGTCTGAATGTAATTACAGGATTAAAGGCATGTTCTGGGGCTGAACTCATGATTTATAAGCTAAGGTTATGCTTTCAGCCTGTTTACAAGGTGCTCTTGGCCCTGCTTAACCCCTTCTTTGCTGAACAGAAATGGTGATTAATTTACTCTTGTTATATGATGTTCATGCATGTAGTAGAGAGATGGTCACCAGTGAGGGCAGTAAGGGAGCTGTCGGATATATTCATCCCACAGAAGGGGGAAGTGAGTTCTGATTTTCTCCTTTTCTCTGTCCTAGCTGACAAAACCCAAAGATATAGCCCCTTCAGAAAGTCCCCTAATGGACTTTTAGCTGATTGTCAGTGATTGAACTGAAAATGTTTATGGTGTTCCTGGGTTTGTCCCAAAGGTGTGAGGTGGTCCCTGAGCAGTAAGGTTGGAAAAGACAATTATGGAGGTAAATCCTGACATGTGGCAGATAAACAACCCCTGTAGAAATTTTTCTGGTGATTAATTTATTGAATTCCCCAGTTTGAGGTAAAGCCCAAAGTTATCAGGGAGAAAGGCAGCTACAACCAAATGCAGGCCAACAATTCCAGGAAGCTGACTTCATGCCATGACTATCTCTCTTCAATGACTGCATAGAAATCCAATGATCTTATAGCCCTGGAGAGAAGACAACCAGAATTTCTTGCCTTTTTTCTTTTTTTTTCTGTGCATAGCATGTGAATGACTAAATGAAGCTTCAAGAGTAGGTCATCTGAATTTGGGTTCAGTCTTGTTCTGAGGACTTCAAAGGATGGAAAATCTGCTGAAGTTCCAATGAAGTTATTTCAAAAGCGAGTGTGCAGTATTTTAAATTTGCATTTTATAGCCAGAAAGGTGTCAAATTTAATTTCCTGCTGTTAGCTCTAGGAATGACTGTCCCAGTTTCCTGCCTACCGTGACATTTCTTTAAAAGCTCTAGTTGATTCAGAGCTATTCACAGCCTACATTACTGCTACTTTAGATGGAGTTGCACTTGTTGGAGACCTTGAATTACATTTTTCCAAGCATGTACAGAGAGTAGAACTGACATTGTTCTTTTTGTCTAGTTTGTAATTAGCTGTTTCCAGATGGAACAAGATACCAAAGCAAATCAAGCATTTTGCTGCGGGTCCAGGGCTTTGAGTTCAAATTTTCTTTCACACTTAGTGCAAACAAAAAACTTCCAGCCAAACTGTGATCAAAACCTACCTCATTGCTCTGAATGGGCAGATCAGAAATGGTAGGGATGAGGTGTCTCATGTCTTGTGAGGAGTGGCTGAGTGAGCTGGGGTTGTTCAGCCTGAAGAAAAGGAGGCTCAGGGGAGTCTACAACTCCTCTCCACAACTACCTGAAAGGAGGTTGTACAAGGTGATAGTCAATCTCTTCTTGCTAGTAACAAGAGATATGACAAGAGGAAATGGCCTCAAGTTGAGCCAGGAGAGCTATAGATTGGATATTAGGAAAAATTTCTTCACCAAAGTGGTTGTCAAGCACTGGAACAGTCTTTCCATGGAAGTAGTTGAGTCACTGTCCCTGGAGGTTTTTAAAAGACATGTAGCTGTGGCTTTCAGGGACACAGTTTAGGAGTGTACTTGGCAGTTCTGGGCTAATGCTTGGACTCAGTGCAACCTAAATGACTTTGTGTGAAATTGGGTGTGCATGGTGTGGGGTGCTCTTTGGACTATGACCATAAAGGGATTATAAATTTAATCAGCAAAGAAGGTCTAAAAAGAAATAATCTACAATTTACAAGTGGAAGTGGGTTTTCTTCAAATTGGTTTGTGGTCCACTGAGGAATGGACCTGCTAAACCTCAGTCTTGTGTCCCCAGAAGCAGGTGACCCATGATCTGTGACTGCAGCCCATGGTGTATGCAGACTGACAATGAAATGCTCCTGCAGAAAGGTCCTGCCTAGGCCAGGTAGGTTGGGCACTGTGTGTCAAAGAAAGAATAGCCATGCCAGGTTTGTCCAAAAGCAGTTCTGATCCTTTTTCTTTCTTCTCCCTTGAAGATGGACTTGTCAATTCTATATCACACTTTTGGAGCTGCCTCCATCCTCAGGGCAAAAACAACCCTGTCCTTGCTCTTGATTCCTCTGCAGTCTTTGGGGAATGGGAGTTTGTGTGTAAGCAACAACCCAAGATGCAAAAGGGAGAGGAGTGATGCAGGCCTGGGAATTCATGTGATCACTGGGCCAAATTGTTGTCATACTCCAAATGTGAGAATTTTTGTGTGGAGTCAATGCCTAGAGCAATTCATGATCTGCTTAATATATGCTATTTTCCTTGTGTCCTACAAGCAGGAGAACTGTCAAATGAGAAAGAAGACTGTATCTCATGTTCACTTTCTCTGTTTAGATTGTTTAAGGTTGATAATAGATAACTCAAAAGCTGGATGCAGGTCCAGTATCCAGGTCTCAGGAGGTCCTACCACCCTGGGAGTGTTTGTTTTGGGAACAATGCAGACCCATGCTAGGTCTGGTATGTTTTATTAGAAAAGTTGCAACATTAAGCTGCATCTACCTGGTGCCTGAACAGCTGGCAGGGGGTATAGAAGTATCTTAAGAATTTAGAAATCATACATTCTTCACTTAATCTATAGTATTGCTTAGGTATTTTTGTTGGCTTGTCAAGTCTCCAACCACCTAGCCACCCAACTATTTTGTTTCTATAGTACCAATGCCCCTAGTAACTTAGAGCAGTGGGTTCCAATCTGGAAGCCCTAGACTTCTAGGGAACAATAAAGCAGAAGGCATGAGAAACCCTATCATTTTTGTGCCAGGGCAATGTTGTCATTACCACAAGTTTGCAGTGATGTGTCCATCTGGCTCAATCCCTTGGCTGTTAACAACCAGCTGAACAGGGATAGCTGGTTGCACATGGAAGTGGGTTTTAACGGGGCCACATGCATGCATCTGTGCACATATTATTTATGAACAAAAAGGAAAGGGAAATTGGAAAAAAAGGAAAAGCTGTTCTTCTAAAGGCGGTGACTATGCAAAAGACAGGGTTTATGGTGAACGTCCAGCTGAATACACATTCCTAGTGCAATGATGTGGTTAGAAGAGCTGACACAATCCTTTGAGAAACAGAGACATGAAGGAATTCTGCTGATACTACTCCAAATAAAAATGAAGTGAATAGAGAGCTCTCCTTGCAGTCTCAAGGTCAGGAGATCAGAAATATCTGGAAATAGTCTTCCTATGCATCATTCATTTAGACATGGTGCTATATGTTTTTGGGTTTTTTTGTTTTTTTTTTCTTTCTTTCTGTGAGGTTCTTGAATAACTGGTATATATATACATACCAGTATATATATTTGAAGACCTCTTCCACTTGAGTTCAACTGCAGAGTGAGCACTTGCCATTTCACCAACTCAGCACCTGAGTGCTTCCATGTGGTTGTCAGGAGCCAAAGAGAACACATAGTGGCTACTGCTGAAAGCTCTTTTTGATGGACTTGCCCAGCTTGATGCTTTCCTATCCAGAGTACCATGCACTTCAACTTCTAATTGCACCTCCCTCACTCCATGACATTGACAACCTGAGAGCATGAAGGGCTGAGATGTTCCTTCTCTTACTGTACAGATGAAATGGAATAGTTGTATTTTTTAGTGGCGGGGGAAGAATCTTTGTAGAGGATGAAGGAAACTGAACTCCCTGGGTTTCTATTATCTGAGAAAGGAAGCTGAATACTAAGAAGGTGAAAGCAACTGCAGCTTTCTTGAGCTCTGCCAGCAAACATGGCATGGAGGTGCAAAAAGATTGTCTTGGGTGGCAGTGAGAGCACATTCTGTGCCACAGGGAAAAGCCCCAGCATTGTTTTAGTCTTTCTGTCAGGGATGTTTTGGAAGGCTAGTCTGCCTGAGGGGTTCTGGTACAACAGGGAACAACTTGTAGGCACTTGGATGGGGCAAGTGCTGTGATTGTAGAATGGGTGGAGGAATGATCCTGTGGCTCAGTTGCTAGTCTGGGTCTTGGGAGCTGTGGGTTTAATTC
Source organism: Pithys albifrons albifrons (assembly GCF_047495875.1). Lineage (NCBI taxonomy): Eukaryota > Metazoa > Chordata > Aves > Passeriformes > Thamnophilidae > Pithys > Pithys albifrons. The sequence continues at coordinate 16,110,008 of NC_092465.1, read as the reverse complement.
TTGGCTGTGCTGATGTCTCCCAGTGGGCAAGGCTTGGAGTGGCACTGTCTCTAACTCCATTTCCCAACTGCTCATTGCACGGTATCATGTTATTTTAAAACCCCAACTTGTCTGCAGTGAAATGACTCATATTATATGACAGCCCACAACTTTGCTTGCATCTTCAATGGGTAATTTGCAAGGGAATATAACCCCAACCAAAACCCTGAAGCCCCTGGCCCCTCAGCATTGGAGTCTGGATGCTACAGCTTTTGTACAATTGAAAATGAGGTGCTGCAGCAGTTGAGTCAGCAATCTCTGATAAATGCTGCTGTGGTGAAACTTTCCTCTCTGCACAGACTTTGCACAAAGTCTGTTCAGTACTTAACTCCCATTTAATGCCACAAAGTATAGCTTGAATTGGACATCAAATGAAGCTTAGGCTCTGCTGGGATGGGGTACACAAGGTCTGGGCTGGTGAGTTTGGGTCCTCCTGGTAAGTGTAAGAGAGATGGGCAGTTTGGTTGTTTGTCCTATTAATATTCATTGATGTGGAGGAAACACTGAGGAACTAGTCTCATTCCCTTCCCCACTCATCTCTTCTTTTGCCTGATGCTATTTAAACAACAAAATTAAGAGTAAGACCCCATATCAGCCAATTTAGAGCCTCCTGCAAGAAAAAAAAATAGGTGGATATAGAGAGATGAACACAAAGGCAAAAGACCATGTGATCTCAGGGTTTCATGACAATCTTTGCAAGGATTTCAGCCTTAGAGAAATTTAGGGAAGGATTTGTCAGGGCTTATGGTACAGCCACACACTTGGCCTTGGACCTGCTTTTGGAAATGGTACATAGTCAAAGTGGGAGAACAGACAAAATCTGAAAATGAACTGGAAGAATGAGAAAACCACCACATTGCAGGACAGCTGGCTGTGGAAAGATGTGACAGAAATCTGTGCTACAAACAAGGGACATAACCTTCTTCAGGAGATACTGAGGGTCCAGAAGAACAGAATACAGCTTACAAAATGGATTGCATAGGCATATGCCTTTATGGGACAGCCAAACATCCTCCCAAACAAACTACCATCTGTTGAGACAATGATATTTTTGCACTATGGTAGCACCTGTAGACCCTAAATGAGGTCAGTGTCACTTTGCAGCTGGCAGTGGAACACCCCATGACTCCGGAGCTCCACCATATGAGATGTGGCTCCATCAATGTGGGAGAAGGATGTGGGAGTCAGGAGGCTATGCCTTCCCAACAAACACCCCAAAACACTGGCCCTACTGCACAGTGTCAAAAAAGGCTGAGAGGTCAGCAGGTGAGTAAAGCAGTAACAAAACTCTGTCCCAGTGGACAGAATCAGAAGGCAAGCCTCTCGCCACCACATTTTCTGCAGATGCTCTTTTTCGGGGAACCACCATCATTTGAACTATTTTAAGACCAGACTGGCTTGAGCTCTAGGAAATATACAGTAAGAAGCTGCCTCAGGACTGGCAGGGAAAGATGCCAGCCGGTCAAAGTCTTTTTATCAATATTGTTGCTTGTACAAATGTTTAGATTTCCTTGCCAGCCCTGTGGACAATTAAGAAGAGGCTTGGCTGAGATGTGAGCTGTCATTATTGGTCTAGACGCTGGATTGGCTCCACATCATAAAAACCTTAAAGATGGAGAGAGCTGTACGAGGCAGTCATTTGCAAACTGTAGAGAGCATTCTGCAAATCTATAAATACAGCTGGTGAGATAAATGAAGGAAATGATGCACAAGAATGCTCCTTTGTCCATCCATGGCTAATCGCTTCACCAAGAGGTTGCATGTCAGTCACAAGGAGACCAGTCAGAAGCTCTACTCTCCATACATATATTTTCACTGAAAAAAAAATAAAATAAAAAGGAGAAAGCAGTAGCTCAATCCTCTTTTCTGGCTTTGCTTTAAAAGCTTGTTGAGTTTCTCTGACTCCTGTTGCTGTCTAGTGGTGTTTAACCCTTCAAAAAAATTGCTAGCACAATTGCTGGGGCTTTGGCAAATATCTGGACTGTTAGGTTTGACTACCATGGGAAGGGTGAATTGTGTCTTACCTCCATGAACCCAACATCTAACTACACAAGGAGGAGAAAAGTTGGAAGGGGAGGATGAAGGGAAGTGATTCTTTGGAAGCCACACAACCATGTCAAAGCACTGCTGGGGACTAGAAGATAATTCTGAGATAAATGGGAACTTGATATTTTCTCCCACACTTAGCATCTTCCTTGGCTTTGGGGAGAGAGTTGTGTTAGCACTCAATGGCGAAATTCATGGTTCAGAGGCTTGTTTTTAATTTCCTATTTCCACTGTGTTGGTTAGACAAACTTCTGCCTGGAGAGATATTTAAAATTTGCCTGGGGTGAATGACTTCAGCCTGATCTCATCTCTGCTCATTTATTCGTACTGGGTTATCTCTGCCTTCAGTCTTCATTCATTCAGATAATTGCATACACTTTCCTTAGGGACTCACTAGTTCTGTCGCCAGCCTTGCCAGCAATGCCCTCTCCTTGTGTTACCTCATTACTATTCATGCTAATGAGGAGGGGGAGGAAATAAACCAGAGCAAATTGAGGCTCATGAACTGCTTTCTCCCTGCCAGTATCTCTCTAGGCCTTGTGTCAGCACCACTTCTTCCAGTGGAGAACGCTTTTGCAGTCCTGTTCATCTTTTCACTCCTAAACCCATGCTTGAGCCCAAAAAATGTTCTCAGTGGATGTCTACATTAATGCTCAGATAATATATCTTAGCCATTTTTTCCCTTAACCTACCATGCAATTGGACTTTTAAGTCACCAGATTATCTGAGGAAAACATCTTGCACACTGCCATATGATTTTTGTCTTTCTTTACTCCCTCCAGTTCCTATATGTGTTGTAAAACCACTGGGATAGAAGATGCCCACTATAGAATTATTTGTGCTGTTTAGAGATGTGTTGTGTATGTATACGAGCTCTGCTGTAGTAGAGGTACAAATATCCTTGCCCCATTCCCCAGGTCCATTGGCTGGTGGGACTTCCTGATGGATTTCATACCTGTGTCTCAGTTGCCTTTGACAGGGGTGATAAGGAGCAGGGAAAATCTTCTGTAAGATAAATAAGCAGACTAGAACACTCCCGCTTGGAAACAAAGTAGCCAAGGGAGGATTTTATAAATATCTGTAAAAGCAGGAAAAGTATGAAGAACACAAGCAAGGAGACAGACTCACAAAAATTAACTAAAGGAGCTCCTTGCCACACAAGGCTAGAAAGGGTAAAAAACTGGCTTGGGTCTGAAAACTACCTGGATAAATAAAGAGCTTTTGAATACACAGCCACTGTCTTACTGGAGAGTGGGAGAGCACTCCAGGAAAGCAGCCCTGTGCACATGCCTGGCCCTTATATTCTTCTCCAGTCACCTGTTACTCCATAATGTCAAAGAAAAGGTACTGAGTCCTTTGGACTGATTAGATCTGGCTGTACTCACACACTAATGAAATCAGCACAGTTCCACCCATGGAGCTAACACCAAGGGTCTGGTCCAAAACATGGTCTGCAAGGTAGCTTGGAGCAAAGCAGGGAAATCAGATCTTGCTTGCTTACAATAAAAACCGGGCACAGAAAACAATCCTAGAGCAGGAGCAGTGTTCTCCAGGAAAGTTTCCAAAACCAGCTCCTGGCCTTGGAGAATAAGATGGCAAACCACCAATAAATAAATAGATAGATAAAGAAGTAAATGCAAAAACCTGAGAAGAAATCTCCCAGAACAAATGGCAAGAATACTTCCAGTTTTCAAGCCACCTGCTTGTCATCTATCACTTAGAAAAAATGACTGTTCTTTAAATATTCATATGGGGAAAACAGACCCACCCTTATGGGTTTGCATGGTGATTTATACTGGAGGATTTTCAAGGTCATCCATTGCCTAAATCCTCTGCCTGTCTGAGAATTGGGTCTTACAAGGAAACTGATCTCTGTGATCATATATATTAGAAAGGATAGGGCCTGTTTCCATATGTGTCTTAGTTCTGGCATCTGAATTTCACATGAATTTACTGATTCCTCTGTCTGTACGCAGACACCAACATTCTTCTTTAGCTGCTTCAATGAAAGTTTTTATATGAAGCGTTTTCATTTGGGAGGGTTTTCAGTGGCAATATTCTCAAAAACACATCTTGGAGTTGTGTTTCAGGCTCTTATGTCTCGCTCATAAACTCTCCCCAAGAGATGGAACTTGATACGTTCAAGTTGTGCTCCTGTTCCATGAGGAAATGGAGCTGTATTAGTGGAGTCCTGCCACTCTGGGCAATCAGGAATAAGATAAAGTCAATAAAGTCAAGCATCCACTGGTGTTTGCTTGCTTTTTTTTTTCTGAAACAAAATTAAGAGTATACAACATGTGATGCTTAGCATAGGAAAGTTTGGGATCAATGAATAGAGAATGATTTTTTTTTTTTAGACTGGAAGCGTTCATCGCCTTTCAGGAATGCAGCAAGAAAGGTTGGCTAAACTGGTCTCTGAAGATGCTGGTTTTCCCTGTCTGAAAACAGAGTTTTGAGCAGCCAGATATAACAGTAATCAGTTCTGCCCTGGCCAGTGGTAGGTCTCCAGTGTTCTAGTCTGATCAGGGACCCAGAGTGTTCACAGACCAGTCTTTACTCTGTAGCCCTTGCAAAATGGAGAGAAGGGCATGACTAAATTCAACTGCACACTGTGGTTGTAGCATTTAAGGCTGGTATATGGAGCATTGCCAAAAAAACAAAGAGAAAGCCTGGCTGCATTGATTTCAGACAGCACTTAACCAATGTGATTAGAGAAATCCCAAATGCTGTACCAAAACTTACCTTCTTTTCTTTGTTCAAGCAGAAAAGGTAAATGGAAGTACAATGGAAGGGGATTCCCCAGGGTTTTTTTTAGTCTCTCTCTTTCTTTCCCTCATTAGGTAACAATCTGCTTTGTCAGTAACTTTTCTGAGCATGCTAACAAATATACCTCTCTGTGACAGGCTTTTCAACACAGGCTTTTGTGTTCTACTTTGTAGGGGGGGGGGGGGGGGAATCCCACAATAACTTGGCAGATCTGTTGTCTCTTTTGGGACTGGCTAATACATCAGGTTGTATGAGGTGAAAAGTGAGGGAACCTGTACAACACATCCCAAGTTGCTGATCATGAACAGGAGGAGCAGAGTAGTAACATGGCCCCAAGAGCAGCTGGGGACTGGGTAAGTGGAAATTGCCCACTGCAGCTATAACCTGCTTTACCTTCATCATGGATGTGGGATCTGAGCAGGCATGGGCCTACTCTTTCAAGGGCAATTGTTTGTGGAAGAGTAGGGAGGATCCTACTTTGAGCTCTGCACATCCACTCTGCACCTCCGCATTCTCTGGCAGAAGGCACACTACAGCGCGAAGTGACAGCATGCGTTGTGTATTACTGTGCTCTCTGCATTAGTGTTTCTCCTTTATAAAATACAGCTTTGAAAAATTGGCTTATTTAGCTGAGTTTATATTTCTGGCCCTTCCAGTTAAAACTGCAGACAAGAAGGAATTTCTTTATTCTCAGTGTTGCTTAACCTTAGCAGCAGTGCTGAAGCAAGCTGAGAGCACAGGAAAGGAGAAGACGTTTTTGCTGTTTCTGTAACTGCTTGTGATGACCTCATATATGGACTTGTCTTAGTCTCCCAGACTACAAGCCTATCTACTGCCATGAAATTCTCAACATAAAAGCCATAACTGTATCCTGGTTTATATTTTCTGAAATGAATATATATCCTTGTCTACCAAGATACCTGTGTCCTGGTGGAGGACTTTTCACCCCCTTTATTCTTGCTATATCATGCTCTTCCTATCAGATTTTCTGTTTCTTCCTTGGTTCTCTCCTGGGATGAATTCATAATAGCAACCATCCACTCTGCCTTTGAAGTTTCACGTCAAATGCGAAAGGAACAATATTCAGTTATGAACAAGAATGTGCAAGGTGGGGGAATGAGGTAAATCAGCAAAGGTCAAACAGAGCTGTCAGAGTCACCCTTCTCCCCTCATGACTTAAAGAAACACAGATTGCTATTCCCACTCTGTTGAAGAGCCAAAGATCTTGCTCAAGATTTGGAGTGACCTAGGCCAGTGTTCTGTGGGAGCATGAGCTGTAGGCATCAGACACTGCAAAAATCTCTCTCCTCTCTGTACGCCAGATTAGGAGGACATAGATTCTGCTGCTGTTCTCTGAAATGTACTTTACTCAGCCATCTGCAAATGAACCAATGGTCTACTGCAGTTGAACTTAATCCAGAAATCTGAAGTGGGATCAGATCACAGTTGTGCTGCATGCCTTGTAGGACTCTGCTACTCCAATTAGAGTAGCAAACCAACATACTAACTGCCTACTTCCTGTCTTCATCTCTTTGCCTTTATGTGTAGGTGGAACAGAACAGAAGCCAAAGGAAATAATCCAAAACTTTGTCCACATTTTTCCTACTGTTTTCCACCAAGGATATACCTAGAAAGACTGTTCCTGGTTTCTGTAATGTTGGATGGAAAGCTGAACTGAGGGCTATAAATCATGCACATATTTGGTCCATAGATGCCTCTAGTATGGCATCATCTTTTGTTCTGATCACAGCTATCAGGAAAAAATCATGAAGGCCAGCCCATATTTTCTTCTACATCAAAATATGCTCTTTAGTTTTCTCATTTGTTTGAACTTCAGCTTTTAAACCAGATTTCTAAAGCATAGTACTGATCTAGCCAGACCAACAGGGAACTGAACAAAACCTAGATAACTCACCTCAGAAGTGGGGTGGGTTACAGTATCTGAGCTCTGTGCTCACCCAGCCAGCTGCCACTGAGCACTCTGCCTCTGCACAATGCTGTAGGCACTGTTGCAGCATCAGTTTGGGGAGTATCCATCCGTCCAGACCAGCGTCAGCAAAGGCAGATGAGTTCCTCAGGGCACCACACAGTGGTCAGTGTGTAAAGTGTGTGGCCTGAATTACCCCCGGCAGGTGCTGAAACTGGCTGAAAGAGTTGCCTGAAGATGGGCCATGAGTGAGCACTGGTGTTAGAGAGAACAGTGCACCTCTGCGAGTTGAAGTGCCTGTCCATGTCTCAGTGGGGCTTAGCGCTCTCTCAAGGCACCCAGGATGCACTGGGAAATTTGATCCTGGGAAACAGGACATCAGTTTCAGAAGTCTGGAAAAGATCAAAGCTTGAAATGTTTGAATGCTGAGTTTGAGACCAGGACACTGACTCCTCCTTTAAGACAGAAGGAAAGTAGTCCATGAGATAGATCCATTGCATGGATGATAGTATCCCTGGTGATGGCAAAGAGGCATAGCATGGGGTCAGCACACAGACCTCATAGCACTGCCATCACACAGCAGAGAGAGGAGAAGAAACATCAGAGGCAGGTCCTTGGTGTTCCTCAGTGAACCTCACTCTGATGACTTCCCAGGCTCCCTGGTTTGTTTTCCCTCCAGCTTGGGATTTGAGCCAGTTTGTGCTTGGACTGTGAATGCTTCCAGATATTCACAGCCCTTAGGGGGACAGAGACGTGCCAGGCTGTAACTGGTATTCAAGCAAACTCTGTGCAAGTGGCATATAAAACATTACCTATCCCTTGGCCAGTACCTGGTGCCTGGAGGCCTGCTAGTCATCAGTGGCAAAGGGGAAGGAAACATCACAGCCTGGTGGAATGGTTTCTTTTATTGCTGTGTCCCTGGGCAAAATGGCCGGTATGTTAAGTGGCACCTGGATGGAAAGGCAGGAGAATGCAATGGGAAGATGCAATGAGAATGCAATCCAAGCCAAAAGCATTAAAAACTTGAAGGAAAACATTGCTTCTCTCACTGCTGCCAAGTTTATTTCAGTATGTAGCAACCTGGTGAAGTACATTCCTTTACAGGGGAGGAATTACAGAGGACAAGACCTTAAATTCCTTCCATTTGCTCAAGAACTCCAACAAACACCTACTCCTTCTTCCCCCTCCTGCTGGTCCAATTTTAAGGAGATTTTAATTTGAGCCCAAAGTGCTGGAACATAGACAGGAAACAGCTTATAATTTGCAAAAGTGTATATAGTTTCATGGAAAAGCAACACATATACTGAAACCTATGCCTTTCAAATTCTTCCCAGCAACCATCTCTTCTGGCCTCAGGACAATGAAGTCTCTGTGTTTGAGTCTGTTTTCAGTTGAAATGGTGCATGACTGCTCTTTTGTGACCAAACAGAATGCAAGCGCAAGCTGGTTGGAGAACTTGGTGCCTTAATTACTTTGGGTCATGTGGCTGCCTCCACTGCTGCAAGTGGCAGAGCACATGCAACTGAGGAGCATCATTTCTGCTGAAGAAAGACTTGAAAAGAAAAACATCAGGAAAGTTCAGGCATCTCTCAGAAATCAGAGGCAGAGTTCCCATCAGCGCAAACAAGATCAGGATTTTAGCCTATTGGCTGATATGGATGGATGGATGGATGGATGAATGGATGGATGTTGGCTTGCATTCACTGCGATGAGGTTGTTGCGAGTTAGAAAAGCATTTTGCTTTGGCTGCTAAGAAAATTGTGAGTCCCAAAGGCTCTTCTGTTCAGTCTTTGCAGATGCCCTAGAATTTTTGCAGGCACAAAGACAGGCTGAGTGGACAATGGCTTGCTTGACTGGCAAGAACTAATGCGAGCTTTTGCATGTACAAAGGATTGTTTGTGCAAGCAAAAATGTCAGGCAAAATGAGGAGCATGTGGCCATCACAGGAGGGACTTCAGAGTGAATAAATCATATCCAAACATATCACAAATTTGATTAAGGAAATTAGGGCAAAATTTTGAGGCATATAAGTTGGCTTTGGTGAGTAAAGAGGTCTCCTGCCTTGGGTGACCAGGAGACACATTAGCTCTTGGACAGCAGAGGCTGCAGAAAGCTGATGATGTTGCTGTTGGGATGTGGACATATAAAAGAAACCATTGGTATAGAAGTGAGAAATACCATTTGAATGTGAGCCACATTGCATCCTGCTGAAACGCTGATGGCCCAATACTGTTGGCAAGTGTTAGCCCAGAACCAGATTATCAGACAGTATAGGTATGCAAGTGTGCATGTAAAATGTACATTTAATTGCCCAACTAACTTCTTCAAAAGTATCGGAATTGCATGAAATGGAAAACAGAATTTATTTACTTTTGTCACCTGAACTTGTAGTAGTGATTCCTTTTTGCCAGGAGTGAGAAAACCTGTGCTGGTTTTCCAGGGTGTGACATTCTTTGGTTTACCAGAGATACCTGCCTGAAACCCCTTTTAAATACCAGTTTTGAAAGTGTGCTTTGGAGTCCAAACTCAAAGTGATGGTTTTTGAAATAGTATGTAACATACAGTGCCCCTGGGCAAAAATCTTAACCTCCATGTTTTCTTTCCTTCTTTTGAAAATTTAAGGTAATTATATCTAACTATCCTTGTCATTTAGTCATGGCCTAAACGTGGGTAGACTGTTATACTTTCCCTTTGGAAGGGGTCTATTTCTCTTCCATTTACAATCCCCTCTTGTTGCAACTGAGACTCATGTAGCTGCCTACCATAGTATAACCATAGCCACCCATGATTTTAGGCTGCTTTCTGTGATCCCAGTAGCCACCTCTGAGGCCACACAGGCAGCACCATAATCTCAGGCCTTTTTGAAGATGTATCCTGAAATTCAGATGGAGGATGTTTGGTGTCTGCATAAGACATTTCATGTGTGAACATTCAGGATTGCTGCCTCACCTTGTCTAGGTGATGGTGGCATTGTGATTCTATGGCTTCCCTTGAAAGTGCTCCTCCACCTAATGGTGGGTAGAGCATCTCTGATGTATGACCCCCAAATTAGGAATTTAAAGCACATATCAAGGAGAACTTGACCTATGTAATGATCAAGGTCAGCTGCTGAGGATGCCTTTGATTTTAATGAGGAGGTAGAGAGAGCTGGACCAGGAATATTGTAACTCCTCATAGGCCTCGAAAAATACACTGGGACTTATTGACATTTTCCCAACTAATTACCTGCAAGAAGAAAGGCTAGGGCTTGGCTTTTGAAATATAAAATGAGATATTATGCAAAAAGAACACAGAATTTAAATCAAGAGAACAGTCAGATACCTGTGGTTTGAGGGTCACTTATCTCTGCTTGGATAATCTGGACTGCTCCCTGTTGGGAGGAGAGGCTTTTTCCTGCCTGGTTTTGTGACCAGACCACCTACTTAAGGGATAAATTGCACAGAAAACTAACTAGGAAAAAAAAATTCTCATAATGCTTTTCTTGTAGCACACAAATGGTAGTGGCTTCCTGACTTTCCCAGTAGCACTAGATATTGTGTCCCTTGAGAAAATCTGATGCTTTTGCCCAAGCAAGCAGGAGAGTGCCTCCAAATTATCCTCTCTGCTCCTTCTGGATTGACTTCTGCATTTATGGGGACTGCTGTGGGAGAGCAGCAAGAGCACCTATAGAGAGCAGGTGAAGTTCCTGGCCTCAAGAGGATGTAGGGATGTTGCCATGTCCTGCAAATGCACCCCTGTGTCACCGCACTACCACAGGAGACTCTTAAGTGCAGCTGTGCTGTGGGAAGCATAGTCCATCTTTTCAAGATATGTCATGAAGGCAAGATGTGTGTAAAGGTGAGGTGAAAAAGGAGTCATAAGGCCTTTCCTACTTAGGTGCAAAGGTTCTGCAGCTGGGAGAGAAGACATATGCCAGCAGTTTGGGTATGCTGATAAGCAGAAGGAAATACAATGGAACCTAATAACTCTGGTCTATTTCAAGTCAACCTGTCCATTCAGCTGAGAGGAAACAAGGGATGTTCATAGTTCTGGTCATGAGACCTGCGAACTCAGGAGTTAGGTCTGATTCCAGTATTCAGAAGTCTGGAGTTTGTGGGTTCAGCTGTATCATTTTTAGTTATAATATGGTTTAGATCTCCAAGTAAGCCAAATGGGTCCCAGCTGTCAGCAAAATTCAGCTTGTATTTCTACTGAAGAAGAGTTCAGGAACAGTCAGTTCATTTGCAATTGTCTATTACACTGAGAGAGAAAAATGGATTAAATTCTAGTTCTAAAAAGCCACAGAATGGGTTTTCTGGTTATTATTTAGTCTGCTTTCGCCCCAGAAATAGATCTGAAATGATACACAATTTCACATGAAATAGCTTGTTGATGTCTATGTGACTTTTGCACAAGTCAGGAGGTACAACAAGATGCTGGTGTTTTCTGACAAGGATTATGTGTTCTTTTTGATGGTCTAGTGACATATAGCTGTTCATGGAGATGTTGGGTGGCTGAAGGCATGTCCTTGAAAACAATGTCAAAATGGCTTTGGTTCTTTCATAATGGGGAGTTGGATTTTTGAAAGTGCCATTTTGCCTCTTTTAATGTTGAAAATGGAAAAGCCTAACAATTCTGCTCCAAGCCAAAAGCTACTGATTGTCCATTCTTCTTTCCTCATTTACTCCAAATAATTTAATTCTTGGGGTTCAACAGGAAAAGCCAAGCCATTTTATTTGATCTATGTGCCAAGGAGACATTATTTAAGCTCTCTAGATATTTGTAGATTTTCCTTTCAACCTTCTCTAGTAGCAAGACTTGAGTCAGGAGGTTGAACATCAGCTTCTTGGAGATCTGTTCTGGGAAGTATTTTAAACACAAATAAGTATTTTGCTACTTTCCTACTGTAGTGTGTTACTCATATCTACAGTGCTACTTAACTGAAGTATTAAATGATGTAATTCTCTCCCCTGCCTTTCCCATTTTCAAATAAATAGGCTTTTCTAGTTGTATTTAGCCCATAATTAATCAAGAAACCAGAGCCTAGTCTGTTTATGAACTGCCTTTTATGCTCCTTTGTTGTCAGGAAAAACTGTAGGAAAGGTTACACTAGGATCACAAAAAGTTTTAGCTCTCTCACCATGGCTAGGATATTCTTTCATGATGGATATGGATAATTTTATGGAGAGGTTATGATTTGCTGACCTGGCATAGCAGAGATCTCGATTCTGCATCACAATAGGTCCCCTCACATCCCCATGCTATTGCAGATACCCATTATGGCCCCAGATGTGAAATTCACAATGTTTCCTTCGATCAATAAACAACAGAGGGTCTGTGATCCTGCAGCAGAGAAGTTCCTCACTGCCTCTAAGGTCAGATGGGAGACAGAGAAGGGGCTTTTGTCTTGTTTATAAACACAAAATAATCTAATCTTTAATGCAAGCAGGATATAAAACTATATTCCTAAGTGAAGATGAGAAGTGCTGAGGGGAGACGAATAGCTGTGTTCCTCATTCCTCAGTCTAATAGTTTTTGGTTCTTACCATGAAGCTGTAACTTTGAGATTAATGGGTTCTTCATAAGACAGGGTTCTTTGCTTTTACTTTCTGAAAACAGTTTTCTAAGTTCTGCAATAAGGAACTAAAACGCAAGTTAATGAATAAAAGCATCCAGAGTCCAATAACAAATGAAACATCTTTTTGCATTCCTGTGAAGTCTCATGACATCCAAGACAAACCTGTGATTTTCTGATCCTCTGGATGTAGGAAAGCCTACCTTGTGATGCTCTAACACTTATGTTTGAAAACACTGCAACAACTGAATAGTCAGCCCAGCCTTGATCTGCTCTCAGCCCTTGAAGCTGGTACAAATGCATTTCCAGGTCAGAACCATGATGAACCAAAGTGATCATCACTCTGTCCTGAACCCCATGTTCTCTGGCAGTGTAGACACTTGGAAGCCTGCATGTGCTTTGGTCTGCTTAACAGGTCTGAGTCCTTCTCCCTGAGGTGGGCAGAGCTGGAGGCACTCACCCTTCTTTTCGCAGCCTGTTCTCTGGGCAGTCAGCTGCAGAGGGTGCTCTTGCTCTGCTTGAAAACAAAAGTTTGTGTAACTCTTGTCCTATCTCTTCCTTTCCTCCCTTCTAAACCCTCTTTCTAAATATAAGCAAACAAATGAGTCTGCTGCGACCTGAGTTTTGCCTTGAAGGAGTCAATGGTGAAGAGCCATTTCATGCCCCACCCTGCTTGCAGAGGGAGGCTGGGGTCGGCGTCAGAACTTCGAGGGGCTGTATGGGTAGGGGCCAGCCAGGGAGGGCAAGAGGCTGCTGCTTATATCATTTGTGCTGGATAGAAGCTCTGCCAGCAGTGGTGGCAGACAACAGGAGAACTGGTGTTCCTTCACGTCTGGCCCAGAGAGGTGTGCTGGGAGTTCTTGACCTGGCAGCTCAGCTTTGAGGCTGAGTTTGTCTTCTGGTTGTGCTGTCATTTTATGGCTGCTGTGTCCTGGCAAGGTCTGGGATGCTGCTCTCCAGGAGAAAAAGGCTGTTTCTGAAGCACATTTGGGTCAGGGTGTTTATTAAAACCTCCCAAGGATGTCTAGGTGTTTCTAGCTCCTGGGTACAGAGGTGCAGACAAGGCAATCTGTAGTGAAAGCATTCACAAGACGTGCTGCGTGCCTTTGGAACACCTCAGCACACCATGGGTCTTGTGTACAAATACATCTTGAATGTTTCAGACAACAGAGAACTTTAAGAGCCACAGAAAACAGATGAGTGGGATCCTGAGAGGCAGCTCATTGCACTGACCTTCCCCAAGACAATGTCAGCTCAACTGAAAGCAGCCTTTGCCTGGACTGCTCTTAAAATCCCTCTGTGGTGGAGATTTCACAAACTTTCCAGGCCATCTGTTCCAGAATTTTACTCTTCTAGCTTTGGTGGTAGTATCTGGATTACATTTCTCATTCCTCATGGTTCTTGGCCTGTCAGTCACCAAAGACACAGAGGATTTTCTCTCTCCTTTGTTATGTGAATCTGCACAATAATTAGCAAATAATAAATCAGTGTTGTGTTTTGCATCTGCATGCTGATTTGGAGAAAGGTCTAACAAGCTGCTACTTGTGTTTTTCCATGTGGAAAAGTACATGCCACCAAAATGCAATGCTGCTGACAGCAAGGACACCAACTAGCAAATGGGTCAGTGTGGTGAGGTGCTGAGGGTTTCCCTGAGAGTTGTGGAGGCTCAGCCTTTCTTGGAAAGGTGCTCCACAAAGGTCTCAAATTGGTTAGGGAGAGTCATGTTTGATGATGGCCATGAAGTAAAACTTTTCTTCAGTGCAAATCCACTTACAGCTATGAGTGAGAAAATGTAGCATAGGATGAAATTAAGAGTGGAATTTGTTTCACGAGACTTTATCCTAAGCTTTAAGCAGATGTATTCTTTTTCCATCCTCTAGGCTTATGCTATAGTGAAAGGTGAAGGACTGGTGCCCCTAGAGGATCTTTTTCTTCTTTCTAAAGTAATTTTTTAAGTTAGCTGGTAATGGGAGCAAAATATAGTCGCTTTCCATCTATTTTCTTTTGTTTTACAATGCAGACTTGCAAATCTCATAAAACTTCCCATATACTGATGTCAGGCTAGCCAAACAGTCAAAGAGTATTAGTATTCTAAAACAGTTGGATATATTATTAATTTGTGGAACAGAATTTGTTTGCTTAAGAAATTCACAAATAAATATTCCATACTGAACACTTCTGAGAATACTGAAGTCTTGGTCATGACCAGTTGCTAAGAGAAAAACACTCAGTCACCAAGTAAATCTCTTGTGCATCATTTGAACTTGTATTATATGTAGCTAGACTGAAAGTAAGCTGCTTTCTGCCATCCCCTGAAGACCTGTGGTCATGGAACATTTATCCATTTTTCTACATGATTTCAAAATTCATTATTATTTACTTTGATGAACACTCAACATGAGTAGTATGTTTATGAAATTACAGATATCAAAGTGGAGATGCAATAAAGCTATAAATCTTCTCATCTGTTCTCTCTGCCCATTGAAAAGATAAATCATGAATTATCACAGCTATATGATTATTTTAGAATGTTTTAGAAAATAGGACCAATGTTTTTTTCTCTCCTGAGAGACTAATCTAAGGCTATGTCATTAAATCTAAGGATGTTTGGCTTAGATCTTTTACCAGGAGGGACACTATTCTACTTCTGGTTCATCCATGAAAATACTCCTTCCAGAGAAGGGGATTCTTATGAAGGCCAACATCACACTTTTGAATCTTCCACTGGTCCATCTCACGCACTGAACTTGCTTTTATTTGAAGAAATAAGGAACTGAAAAATCAACACAACCATTTTTGTCTTCTAGAATTTTCTTTGTCAGCTGTGATCAGCTAGCAATTTTCATTTGGATTTATTTCTATGTATTTCCATCCGGGTGTAGAGATTATGACAAAATATTTTTTTATATCCCTTTACTGGGGAAAAGAAAGTTATTTTCTTGCAAGTAATGCACACATTTATGGCAGAAACAGTCACACCTACCTTCTCTCAGTAACTTTGAGTCCATCATGTGAGCTGTAGAAGTAACCTACACAGGGCAAACACCTCCTTTGTATTGAGAAATTTTATATAGCACAGTCTTCAGCTGGAAAGTCTTAACACTTTGAGATAGGATCTGAAATACAAATTTCCTACAGATATCTACCCAAGCAATAGCTAAATCCTGCTCAGTGTCCTTTCTAATAACAAGTGGATATTTGGACCACCTATGTAGGATCTGATTAAAAAATAGTGTGGCATTTTTGATGGATGGAAGGATAGGACAATGGGTAAGAACAAAGTTTTAGGGGGATGCTAACTCCTTAAGGATACTTAGGTCATGACATAAAGACATCTGTTGTATCTATTTGTCTAGAAGAACTGGGATTAAGGAAATGCTTCCTATCATAGTCCTGTTCTTTTCTTTCAGTATTTCTGTTTCCTCGGTCTTTAGAAGCACCATGTCAAAATGGTGCTTCATGTCACCACTTTGCCAGTGGTGGCTAATGACATGTTTCTTCACAAAGGAAAATAATTTCTAAATGAACGGGTCATTGGAAAGTCAGAAAAGCATTGAAGGATTCCGGCCTTGTGACTGCTCTTGCTACACAAATTTGTTTAAATATTTATAACCTGAATATTGCAAAGCAAACAGAAGGAAGGTGGGGATGGGTTGAACAAGTTTATGTGATTTCTTATCTCTTCAAAAGTACTGTAGCCCTTCTAGTAAGGGGAAGAATTCAGTATACCTCACATTTCTACCTCAAGCCATTTGTGAATGTGTTTCAGACAACAACTTTCCAAAAGTAAAGATTGCCTTTGAACTCCAGACCCTGCTAAGAAAACATGGGGTAGATGTCAACATTTCTGAAGTTATTCACTCTCTGCCAAAGCACACACATGACTTGGGCAGTAGAGCTGTAGCAGTGAAATTCAGTGAAGTCAACAAATAAAGGCAACACAAAATCAATGTAATTTACTAAGTTGTCTGACATAGACATAGGTTAAAGATCAATAGAAGTTGACCAGGTTCAGCTCTCTTCTATGGGAAACATTTGAAAAACCTTTAGTCTGGGTTGCTAAAGAACCTTGTCATTGTGTTCACATTGGTGACATGGAACAGCAAATGTGGCAGAATAGACATGGGCTTAAATTGTAGTCAGACCAATGTTTTAAATAAAATGTTCCTGGAAGAATTTTTCAATCTTTGTAGCAAGTTCTGAATCCTTTCCCAACTATCTTGTCCCAGTTGCAATTTTCATGCAATGCTTCCTCAGGCATCTCTGTAGCCAACCTCCAAACTGTGATGTCTTTTTTTCCAATACAGCTGTGGGAAAGAAGGACAAGCCCTGCAGGTGAAAAAATATCTGCCCAAATATTTTTTGGGGGGGCCCAAAGGATCCTGAGAAAAAAGGATGAAGAAAAGCACTTCTAAAAAGCATGGCTGCTCTTAAAAGAAAGGAGCAAGGAGGCATGAAGTGTTGGCCATGGATTTGTCATCTGCTGAGAGAATATTCTCACCGGTCAGGCATATTTCCTATGGGCAGATTCCTGCCTGCTCCCAGCTCTCTTTAAACTCAGTATATTTTCCTCAAGGTGTTAAGTCTCTTTCTCCCCCCTCATGTAACAACCTTATGATTCTCACAAAGAGTGGACCTGCTTGGGTCTATTTTACTCTGGTTCTCATGCTCCCTCTCCTCTTACAAGCCTGTTTTAGTGATTGATAAGAAGCAAACTAAGCAGGAATTTACCTCCTGTCCTTGCCCTTCTGACAGTTTAATATATTGTTGAGGGCTGGGCACAAAGATAAGAAATAAATAAAAGGATATTTAGCAATTAAGCTTTTCTTGTGATGAAGGATCTCCCACTCTCTGGATGCAGGAATCACTTTACAGAGTGGAGAACTGCTGCTGGGTGGAATGTGTCAGCTGCTTACTAGGTCATGGGCACGTTACAGAGCCGTTGGAGAAACACGTTGAGGCGATGGCACGAATGCAACCACATACTTAGCGTTAAGCCAGTGAGAAATTCCACTGAAGTCAAGGGGGTTTTTGCATGTGCTTAAGGGCTTTGCTGAATTGGAGTTTACGAAGGAAGAATGGACTATGGGTTCATCAGATGGGATTGGACCAAGAATCTTGCACCCCTTCTCTTGCCAAATCCTGAAGGATGCCTTTGATTCACAAGTGATAGGAGTGAATTGGGTCATTGAAAATAAGAGAATTCTGCTGACCAGCTGGCCATAAGCTTCCTGATTGGAGGCTGCTATGAAAAAGTGACTTTCTCTTACAGCCACTTAGTCCTTGCTGTAGCTTTGGTATGTATGTATGTGTGTAGTTTTTTTTTTTTTGGTCCAACTGTCCAGAATTAGGTAACTCATGTGATGGAACAGGATACCTGCTAGTGGATTTTTGGCTGTCATTATGGATGAAAACACATAAAACAATGATTAAGAACAGTATTGCAGAGTCAGCAGCTGAGTTTCCTGACTTGTTACAGTTGCAGAGCAACAACATTGCAGTGGGCAAAAGATTAACCACAAAGACTGTTGGAAAGAAAAGAAAAAAGAGACAGGATTTGTCAGATCAAAGAAAATAAACTTGATGATACTTAGAGATTAAATTGTCTCAGGATGATATATGTAGCCATAAAAGCCTATAGGAATAAACAGGAGCACAGGTGCTGAGGAACTGTCAGCAGCCTAAGGACATTGTGTGGCCTTGACTGAGCTAAGAGAAGGGCATTCATAGTCTCAGGTCCAGAACTGAGTCATTCCATGGCTATAGACACATCACTTGGGCTTCCCATTCTCCTTTCCCAGCTGACCTGGTAAAATATTGAGATGGGAAAACTGATTCCAACAGGAAAACTTCTTCATGCTCCCTACTCCTTTTGGGTCCAAGTCATCATGTGATACATCTCTATTTCAGTGACACTACTGTGCACAAAGAAAAGGCTGATTAATTGTTTTCTAGGTATTTTGCAAAAATTTTCTTAATTCTCTGTAAGGCAAACCCTGTTTTACCTTCCAGAGTTCAGTTAGAGAGAGATAATAATCCCAACACCAAGATCTCAGCCAATATCCTAAACCAGAAGGAAGGTCTGGGGTCAAAACTAGCAAATTATGTTGAAAGAAGTAAGTTCACAATCAGTGTGTTCTTTCATGAGCAGATTACAGAGGTTTGGAAACTCATTGCAGAGATAGCGAAATACTGCTTGTTTGCTATAGGCAATGTCTAATCTCCACCCACTTCATTCTCTTGTGAAATGAAAAGTACAATCACTAAGGGTTCAAATAACTGATGAAGAAACAATCTTCCTTTTGCAGCGGTTTTGAACAAAAGAAAAAGGGCAAAATGTTGGCACTATGAGCAGAAACACAGACCTGTGTGAGTTCAGCTTTTGGAGATGGAAGTCAGACATGAAGACAGAACTAGCAGACATTTGGAAAGCCATTTAACCACTGGCACTAGACATTTGTGTAGGACTGACTTTCATTCTTTGGAGACACTGTGGTACTTAAAGAGATAGAGTTTTGAATGCTGACGTTTTGTTCATTTTCAGGAAGCTTTGACAAAACCAGCAAATTCAAGTGATGAAGGGGATTGGAGATTCATAGAATGAGATGAAGAAGGGGGATCCAGTGCATGATTCACTCAGGGACCTCCTGGGAGCTCAGGAAACTCAGTCATGGGATTTGCTGTCTACAGACCAAGTGCCTAACCTAAGACAGTAGTGTGAACTCCTTGTAGAATTGTTGGATAAATAAGCTGAAAGAGACCTCTGAGGCTTAAGCTGATGGAGAGAGACAGGTATCTTCAAAACCTGTTCTCACCACTGCTCCTACAGCAGGGCTTTTCCCTTGAGGAAATACTACCATCTTTTCATTAAATTATCCTCTCTGTGCTGTTATAATGTCTTCAATACAAAGATAGTCTCTCACTTGGTCTGCTTAGTGTACAACCCATTTAGACCCTGGGTATTTATAGCATTTTACTGTTACATCCCTAAAATCAATGACAGACAAGTGCTAGATTTACCTGGCTAAACTATCCTATAGGTCAATGCATCACTAGATTAGTGGTTTGGAAACGAGAAGATGCTGTCTCCCAAGAGCACTATAGCACAGTGTATGGCAATGCAAATGGCCTGAGCATCCCAATGAATAAATGTTTGCAGTGTAGATTGCATGGAGAGCAGTTGGGTCTGCATCTGGATAGTGAACAGGAGCTAACTTCAGAAACTCTGAGTCTAATCTATTGTTTTCTGTATCTAATTCATACAGATGAGTGCTCAGCATCTCAATGCACCACTGAGAGCTCTGCAGTTTGTCTTGATAAGGCCTCCTACTGCAGACTCAGCTGTTCAAGCAGTGGATGAGAGAGATGAATATTTGCCTATACCAATACATAGTGAGGGGACACAGGGTCCTTTCAGTCAGTAAAAGCATCGTGAAAAAGACTTGCAGGAAAAGCTTCTACTGCCTTTACGTAATTCCTACTTGGGTAACTGCATGCTGTTCTTCCCAAAGACTTCCTGCTTCTTTGGCTGGAGGAAGTACTTATGATCCCTTAGGTTAATCTGCTGTATAAATTCAAGAGTGTTTAAACACCCACCATGTTTCACCATCATGAGACAGTATCCAATGGGGAGGAGAGTGTTGCTATTGAAAATGTTTGTGAGATCTTTTGGGAGTAAGGGGTTATGGGAGCTCAGTTCATTCTCCAGGCTGGAAGAAGGGAAAGGCAAAGGAACATATATCCCTGCTTCATGGTCAACGCTGCCATAAGTGTACAGGACATAAACCAATCTTGTACCCTACTGGACTTACCTAGTAAGCTCTGTGCTGTGGGGTCTCAGATACCTACAAGATCTTATTTTGGAGATATCTCCTTCCTGAATGCCTCGTATCCTGCCCAGATTTTTCCAGATTTAGCCCTTGATACATGTGAGAGCATGGACTATTGGAAATGACTCAGATGCAGAGCTGTAGAAAGCCATTGCCTTTCTGTTTCACACAATAATCCCCTGAAGCTTTACATTAGAGAAAATCCATGTGATTTCTTGCGATGTGGTGTCACATGAAAAGACATCTCCACCAGTGCTGTTTTGGAAATACAGTAGTTGTTTTTGTTTTATCTGCTGTGCCATCAACCCCCCCAGCTGGCGACTCAAACATGCATTAATTCTGCTTACGACTGCCAGGAGAGTTTATTATGGCCAACAGCAAGAAGCAAGTAGGAATCTGTGAGGTGTGTGCAGAAATGCAGAAAAAGAGCTTTGTTTCCTGCTTGCTGTCAGCTTTCGTTACAGCAGGAGAAACTTTTTGGTGGAGAGGGGATCATGTAGTAGCAAACATTACACAGGAGGGATAGAGATTCCAGGACTGGCTCAAAGACTGTTGTAATGGAAGAAGGGGAAAAAGAGAAATCCAGAATCTGAAATGCAAGAGGTGAGATGAGATACAAGGGAGTCCTCAGGAACTTCAAGTGTTAGGCTGACAGGATGGTTAGCTCCTTGAATGAGAGCTAAGTAATTTTCTTTATTTCTCTTTCTTTTTTCTTCCCCCGCCGCCTTCCCCCTCCTCCCTTTTCCCTTCCCCCCCTTGCCCCTGCTGAGAGAAGCTCTTTTGTGTTGATTGGCACAAGTTTTGGAAGGATTAAATAAACCCAACAAATGGAGACTGCCTTTTCCACCTTTGCTGGAGGCAGCTGTCTTTCAGCAATCAAACCAGCACATTGCTGCAGAGGCTCATCATATCACTGCCTGATTGAATCCCAACAGCAGGAATGTTGCGGCATATCTCCAGCTGCGGTTGTCCCACTGGAGGGGCATTGTCTATGTTGGGACAGTTTAAGTTGAAAGGCACCTCAGGAGGACTCTAATCCAAACTGCTGCCCAAAGCAGGAGTCACTTCAAAGTTAAATCAGGTCTCTCAGGGCCTTATTCTGTTCAGTCTTATGTTTTCTTCCTCAGATGGGCAGGATAACACTGAAACTTTTACTAGCTGCTGGGAGAGGCTGGAAATGTGTAAGTCTAGGGGTCCCTAAGAGCAACCAAGGGAGTTTGTCTTGAAGGTGTTGACAGAGTTGTCTCTGCCTCAGTTGCAGAGCAGGAATGGGTCACTGCTCAGAGGCAGTCATTTCAGGAATGGCTGGTGTTGTGTCCATCTTGGTTTCTAAAGCAACAAGACTACATCGTGTGGGTTTGTCTTTCTTCCCCCATAATACAGAATATATAAGGCTGGAAAAGACCTCTGATATTATTAGGTCCAACGACTAATTCAGCATTGCCAGGGTCATCATTAAACCACGTATTCAAGTGCCACATCTATGTATCTTTTAAATACCTCCAGGGATGATGACTCCAGTGCTTCTCTGGGCAGGTTGTTCCAATGGTTGACCATCTCATGTGTATTGAATCATATTATGAGATGAAAAATTGCCTGAAGAGGGAAACATTTTTACTTTCTATGTCTAGGGAAAGCTCAGTCTTTTCTAACACCAGCTAATTGGGATGGGTAATGACTCCTGAGGCACAAAGCCATAGGAGCCCAGGATTCAGCAGTCATCCTTCACAAATCTGCCAAATGACCTGTTTATCTACGCATTACCTGCTAGCTAAGCTAGCCTGGCTCCAAGCAGCAGTACCAAGGATAGGACACTTGCTGGGATCTGAAAAGCCACAGAGTTGTGTTTGGTTTTACCTGATCAGAACTGGTGCAAGGTAGATAATTGTGATCAAGTCCAACAGTACTGTATCAGACCTAACACTTTCTTATCCATCAGGAATGGTCTCACTGCTGCTGACAAGATTTCAGTCATTTAATGCCCTATAGTGGATGTAAACAATCAAACAGAGTTTGATGAGTCTTGTGGAATGATTTCCACATCATCCAGTGCTGAAAGTCATGGAGCTGAAAAAGTTTCCTCTGTTTCCTCAAGATTATCTTCAGTCAATCCCTTTTCAGAATAAGGAGTTAGTCAGTGGGAGCTCCTGGGTTCAAGCACTCCCATTACTCTGTGGACCAGGCCTTTACTGGAAGGTTACTTTCAGTCTCACAGTGGTCAGCCCTGGAGGTACAGCTCACGCCCCCACAGTGCTAGCTCCTTTTCTCACTTGATAACTGTCTTGCATCTTTGCAGTTTCTCCTCCTGAGCACATGGTATCAGTCTCCTCCTTGTCCTGACTTGCTGCTGTAAGACTTTTATTATTTTTTTCACTCTGTAGAACGAAAGTATGAACCTAAGCATATCATGTCGCGACTTCAAGCTTGCATTTTCTGTCTGGGTTCTTCATTGCAAATAAGAGCGGCACCTTGTTTTTCCTCTTCTTTTTACTTCTCCTTTGTCCTCCTGCTCTCAGAGAAGATTTATGCCCTGTTGTGAAAGCACCGCACCTAACACAGCCAGCTCTCACAGTTTCACTCGCTGTGCAATTCCAGTATGATCTTGCTTCAATGCATACTTGATTCAAGAACAGCGGGGTGTGTTCAGATGGATCAAACATGAGCCAAACTCTTATTTTATTGCAGTTTATTTCTTTAGGAAGAGGCAGAGTTGAACTAGGAGTTCATTGAGTTTTAAGCTAACACATATTCTCTCTCAGCAGGAACAGACCATCGGCATATATGATTATTTACAGCAGCTCAGCTGAGGGAGAGTAACCCATAAATAGCAACTTCTTGTGTTCACTCACAGGCACATATTCTTAGAGAAGGCAGAAACATCACGTTCCTGCCCATTCATTAACATTCAACAATAGGAGTTTTGAAGGAAAATGTCTCCCTAGGTAGGATATCCTATAACTCCTGACTACAGGGGTTTCCTGCAGCTTCACCTCCAGCATCTGGTGTTGTCTGTTCATGGAGACAGGCACATGGGGTGGACGGACCCCTGATCTTATTTAGGAGGACAGAAATTCCCATGAGCCAAATGCAACATTAGAGAAATATGTCAGATGCATTCCATATGGATATCCTTGGAGAGCAGTGCCTTAATTCATAGACCAGGCAAAGAAACTAAAAAAGGAAATGGCTTCCTCCCATCGTGGTGGGGAGCCTTGAGTAAGGAAGGGTAGATCACCTTCCTAGGCCCAGCTCACAGGCTTGGTCTCACAGCTTTGGTGATGGAGGTGTCTCTAATCTGGACTGAGTAAACTGTTCCATCTCTTCCCTGGCATATTTCATAGAGATGCCTACAAACAGTCCTTACGAATGCCCTTTTTACATTACTGCTTAATTCAGAGAAATTACTTGACATCTTCTTCTATGAATGAACTCTCTTCCCAGTGAACTCCGCCTGTCCTGCATTTTTGTATCAATGATACAGCCAATTTTTGAGGTACAGTGTACTAAGGTCAAATATATGTAGGCAAAGTCCTCTTACCCCAGGATGTCACATCCTTCTCTTACTTACAGTGACAGTACTTCATCTTCTGTGGGATATACTTCTCATCTGTGGAAAAGAAATATTCTGCTGCCATCTCTCTATCTAGCCAATATGTTTGTTTCACAGGTCTGTGAGATATCCCAGATCACAACCTCTCTTTCTTTTTTCTAAGTTTCATATTTGTATGCTTTATAAACAGAGTAGACACCTAAGTTTGGTCATCTGGCCGGTTCTCTGGTCCTGTATGGACAGTACTTGTTATATTTCAATTAATTACTTGAGACCTTAGTCTCATGTCTTGCATGTAGAAACAACTTAGACTCCATATCTGTAAGTAGGGTCACACCCTGAAAATACCCAGACCATCCTCAAGGGCTATTACTGACATGATAAAGTATTACAGTATTTATATAACACTTAAAAGCTCTAGTGATCAGTAAAGTCCCACTGTGTTAAACCCTGAACATAACAAGGGAAAGAAACTGAACTCTTCTTCTCAGCATTTGTTAATCAAACTGGTGGACCTAAAGAGAAAGAGGTTTAGAGCAGGATTGTCAAATTCTGCTGCTCTGACAGGAACAGCACTTACCCAGGGAACAGTAATGTTGTAAAATATATGATCTATTTCAAAAGTCCGCCTCTGTCCAGTACAAATGCAGAAAAGCTCCCACATGAATGAACTGTCTCCAGTAATCTGATAATCTGATGCCGTCTTCCAGAAAGATAAATCCTGATTCTAGCAGCCGAAGATTGACATCCATCCCTACAAAAAGGCAAAGCAAAGCACAGGCACACCTTAACATTGTGCTATTGAAGAAGAACACATTGTGTAATGCAGATAATAATGCAGAGGATCAAAGGACATCACATGATGAACCAACATGGTTTTAGGTAGAATGCCCTCGATAGATACACTGCAAGTGGTTTATATAGGGTCAAAGTTACATGCTAATTGGCTATAGTAATTGTCACACCATAAAGCAACTGTTCTTAATGGTTATATTCCATATCCCACAAGTCCAGTGTTTTGATAAAACATCCTAATGGTTCCCAGGTGAATCTCAAGAGTTCTGTGAGAAACTTTCCAGAGTTCTTGTGTGAAAGTCTGGGGAGTTGTTGTGTGAACTCCTGGGGAGTGATTTCTTCTTTACCATTCAGCAGCAGCTGTGCCTTTGTTTATTCTTTGCTTGTAGCTGCTTCAATCTCACGGAGTCCATACAGTCTGGATTGCTCACATGGCCATTTTCTGTAAGAAATCCTCTACAATTGTGCACTGGCAATATTGATAGACTCAAGCCATGCTCAGTGCTTACAGTGGAAGTGATTGAGGGCTCTTAGGAAACAGGTACTTTGGAGACCCTCTTGGTACTGACTAGCTTTGAACACATTTCAGTCCTCTCTCCTAATGGAAGCATGTTTTTGTGTGTAGTAACAATGCATTTTCTTTCTCACAGTGTATTTACAGATACGTGCTGCTTTCTGGCAGGTTGGTTGTGGATGACAGATAGGGAAGGATTTCACATTGCCTATGTTTTCTCTGTGGGGTGATATAGCATGTGGGTGTGGTGTTAGATTCCCCATCTCTTCACTTAGACCTTGCATTAGAGGATCAGGAGGATCTTTGACAGGTGCTACAAGACGATCTTCTAAAGGGGATTCTGTTTGTGTAGTTGTCAGGTCAAGTGGTGTTATTTAAGCATATGTACTGTGGTGGGTGTTGAAAACAGTTCCTTTAAGTTGTTCACAGCCATGAAACCATTTCAACTGAATTGGTAGAGCTGCAGTCAGGCCATCTGCTTGTTCAAAGCTCTTGACTAGAGCACAAATATTTCAGGCCTTTTTTTAACAGAATCTTTCTCTCTGACTTGTGAAGTGCCATGTTACTCTGTTAATCTCCATTCTCAATGCCTTTGCAGAGGTCACATTTCTACCTTGACCAGGTGGCTGCTCCATTCAGGAGACAAAGGGCCAAAAGGTTATTTGCAGCCTTATCCAACCACAATCTTTGCAGTTGGTGGGTACCTGTAAGTGCCAGAGATAACATGGAGATAACTGGTGATTTAGTGAACTAAATCTCTAAAGATTTGTGTAGCATAATGATGATTTGTGATGTGTGCTAAGGACCCTGGAAGATCCGAATCCTAAGTCAGGATCCCATTTTATCAGATGCAAGTAAGTTCATGATTCAGTTAAATTCACAGGCTAACAAGCCTGTATGTGTGTGTGTGTGTGTGTAGGATGTGCCTACCTCTTTCTAATCACCTCAAAACATGACAGTTTACTGTCAAGTAAGAAGAAAAACTGAGGAAGTTAAAGATGCCTGACTAGTGCCATTGTACCAGGAACTGATGTTTTGCCCATATAAATTCCCCCAAAGACTGAAAATTTGCCCATATGACTTTGCCCACATAAAGTACAGAGAAGATTTCTTTGTGTAAATGGACCATGTCAAAACATCTTCAATAAATAGAGTGGGATCCTAGCAACTGCTGAGGTTACTATGATAAAGTGTGATAGCTTAAAGAAAATGAAGGAAATAATTATTGTCTAGAGGGAATAGCAAAATCAACAGGAGAAGTCCACCCTTTTTTTTTTTTCTTTTTTTTCAGCCAGCCCTGAAGACAGCCAGGAAAATTTAGTCTTAAGATCATTGTTTTACTCTCTTATTTCCACCAGAAAGCTGAATACCCCCTGCTCATGTGTGGTTACATTTCTTTACTGAAACTACACTGGGCTTGTGGTATTTTACTATTTGTAGTGTTGAGGAGCTAGTGCCTCTGCTCTGCTTGGGGAATGACTTAGCTGCCAGGCATTGAACAAGAACATGACAAAGCCATCATCCCCTGCCTGACGATCTCTCATACAACACCTGGGGCACAGGGTAGTCATGGAAAATTGGGGAATCAGGAGACTGGATGAAAGAGACACCTGCAGCCCAGTCTTTGTCATGGATCAGGAGCAACTTTCATCACTCCAGGGAAATACAAGAATTAGAGGCTCCCTTGGCATTCAAAGGTGTGATTCCTGTGGACCTCTGTTGGCAGTTCAGAGACAGGAGTAGTGAAACCATCCTGTCTGTCCTTCCAGGGAGCTGAAAACACAAATGCAATGTGCTTAGATACAACTGTCTTGCAGCCACCTGCAGCCATCCTGCTGCTTCAAGACTTGGACATCCCAGTCTGGGGCTCTGTGGACCCTGTTATACTGTTTTTGATGGAGAGCCAAGACTGGATATTACAAAAGACAAAGTCCTTTCCCCCCTACACTACTCAGCATCATAACTCAAGTCCTTGGCTCCAGTTCTGCCTGATGCAGGGGAGGAAACTCTTGCTGGATCCCAGTTGATGTGCCGCCCAGACCTAGAAACACAAGGATTGATGGCCTCTGTAAACGCCTTTGCTGCTAGCACTGCTGCCTGTGCTGCTGAGTGATCCACGCCTGGCCCCCTAGGGCCTGCTTCTCCTCTCCTTGCTTTGTGCTGACGCATTTTAACAGCTGATAGATCACCATTTCTTTACCTCTTACCCCAAGTGAGATATATTTCATTCGTGGGGGATTTCAGTGTGAGGAAGGCTCTGAGACCCAAACTCATTCCAGAGGGCACTCTACTGCATCTGGCATTATTTTTTCCTCTCTTCTGTTCTTTTAACTAGTGCTTTTAAGAGGGATAGGAGATGAGCCCAGAATGTATTTATATAGCCCAGGGGAGGTGCAAGCATCTGCTAAATATTATGAAGATATCATTGATGAGTCAGTTTCACCTAAAGGCTGGAAGAGGTATGATGTTTACAAGTCTCCTGTGGGGCGATGCAGTGCAGGGGAGAGGGATGTGATACCTCAGCAACAACTTCCCTTATCAAAGGGCAGGATGCCACACAGTCTTCCGTGTCTTCTGGTTGCATTGGATGTGAGGAAAGACTGTGTACTAGGCTTATCAGCATCCTTCATGGCAAGATTTCAGTCACTTTTTCTCTGAGATAAAAGATTTTTTTTTTGCTCCATCCCTCTTGTGCTTCCTACAAAGATCTGCCTGCTTCCCTATCAGTTCTGGAGCTGTTTTCCTAGGGATTTAAAGGCACATTTAGGTTTCCTCTTCTTCAGCTGCTTCCTTCCCTATGGTTATCTTCCTGAGCATGACAGCAAGTCTCTCAGACAGTTAGCTGGGAGGAATCTATCATCTCTCATTGTCCATGTTCATCCCAAATGATTTCCCAGGTGAGGTACAGCTGACCCACCTCAGTTCCAGAGACCAGTCACTGGTCAAACCACTGCTTCACTTTTGGAAAAGAGCACAGAGAGGTCCTGTCTCCCAGGCTAAGATATAAGACAAGCTTTTCTTGGGTGAGACCATCATATAACGTTTATGCTTTCAATCCCTCTCCTGAAAGTTAAATAAACAGTAACTGCAGTCCTGTTGTGACAGGAAATAATTCCAGCCCTCTACTCAGAAGGAAAACTCTTGTCCCCCTTTTGGCTTTGATTCTCTTTATGTTTACATAATGACCAAAGATCCTGACAATAAAGTGTGATATCAAAACCAGAGAGGTAGGAAAGGAGCAAGAAACTGTTTTTTTCAAAATGCTCTCAATATTCTTTGGATCCTTTCAGTCCTTGTGAGGGAGGGGGCCCTGTATCCAATCACACACCTGGCACTGCCCTTAGCAAAATTAGTCATGATGGCCCCATGTAGGTTTTGGATTTATTGTCTGCAAATATAGCTGGTCTGATCACTGGTCTGAACACCTGGGGAGCCTTAGAGTCCAGACTATTAGATTAATCTGTCAGTCACTCTATATAACAGCCTGTCCTCCTCTCCATCCCAGTCCGACACTCCCTTCCTAATTTTGGTGTATAGCTCCAAGATCCAGTTTCACTGGAATGTAAACAGTGTCTGAATCCCCCAGCTTCCCTGCTTTGCTTCCGCTGTGAGTGCACGTGAGGTATATTGGCTGCTTGCAAAGTAATTATCCTCACTTCCCACCTGATAAATTAAAGACCCCCAGGTTCTTTGCTTAATGGTGCAGAGCAATCCAAGAGTGATTCTTCTGCAGAAGCTGTTAGGAGAATGTTCTAGCAAGCTCGCACCCTCTGGTCCTTATTGTGCTGGGACAACAGCCCACTAATCAGCCTGACCTGGCTTGGAGATAGCAAAGGTCGTGCTGCGTGAAGTCTAATAGGATAAACAAATTTCCATCCTCTGGAGCACTTCCTGGCAGGGACGAAGGGGAAGGCTCGCTTGGTTTCACACTTAAGCACCTTAAATATTTTTCCAAGGCTAGAAGACAACTGATATGAAGAGTTTGTACTTCAAATAGAGGACCGCAAGTCCCTAGGCCTGGGTCTACACTGCTCGGAAGTGTGGTTTTGAGAATGATTGGGAGGATGATCCCAGATGAACCCAACTTCACATCTGTTCAGCCACTTCTGGGGGAAGTAGGGATGAACACTTGTGGAACACATGATGCCCCAGCCTAAGATTCAGTACAACCTTGGACTACCTTGGCAGATCTACTGCCTATAGGTAGAAATGAAAAGTCTGATCTCAGGCTCAGAATAGTCCTGAAAATTCAGTGTGGCTTGTCAGTGATTTTTGCGTGAGAGACTGAGCCACATCAAACCTAAGGTCCAGCTGCCCCAAATCCTCTCTTTGACAGAAGCCAGCAGTGGGTGACAAGAGATGCACCATAGGTAACTTTGCTAGCATCTGGTGGCTGAGATACTGTATCTGTGAGTAGGACCTCTTGATGGATTGTTTTCCCATTAATCTACCATTCGATTATTAAATCCATGCAAGCTTTCAGTTTTCTCAATGTCTGGTGTCAGACATGAACTGTTCAATGACTAATGTGAAGGGCTTAGTTTTCTTTGTTATGAGCCTGTATTCTTTCAGCCTTACATTATGAGGGCCAAGATACAATCATCTCCTATTAATCTGCTTTTTTTAGACCTCTGTAATGCCCTCTTGCAGTTGTAGAGATGTGGGTCTTGTCCTACTTGCAATGGTATTGAAATTTTACACCTGTCTTGATTCTAGTCTGTACTACTAAGGAAACTGGAATAGTTTATTGTAGTGGTCCTAAAATCCATGAAACTAGGAAATATAAATTAGGTGATCTGTCTGTGAAAACATCTCCATCCTGGCAGGTGACGATGTTAACAGTTTGATAAGCCAATGTAAAGACAAGCCAGGAAAAATAATGCATAAACTGCAATTTATCCTTGTGTTGGCTTGGTGCAAAAAAAAGCCTCTCAACATCTCTGGCTGCCTAATATCATGCTTGAGCATTCTGGTCCAGGAAAGCAGACCTGTAGATGTAGGATTGATTTCATTGGCAAGCAAGGAAATTACTGCCATTTGGCTCCACAACAGGAACAGCATTGTGCTGTAGTTTATTCTTTTCTTATAGACTCTGCAATAGCTGTACACACTTAATCTTCTGATCCTTTGGTGTGAAATGGCACGTTTCTTCATGGATGAGAGAAAAACTGTATAGCACTGACACCACTACAGGTGCATCACTATAGCACCAAGTTTACCTCTGGCAAGAGTTTGTGTGTATTTAACAGTGAGCCAGCAGTGATGTTTTCGTCATTGCTGTAGGGAACTAAGATTAGGAGATTGTGGCTTGTGCTGGTAGTTTCAATTTACACTTTTCCTTTAGTACTTTCAGCCTCTTGCTCTTGCTGTGTGTACACTTCTGTATGTATAATGTAATAATAATCATGTTTGTATCATGAACATCTCTGTTGCTAGTTTGAGATACTGAGTTGTGTTTCATCTGCATACACTCCAGTAGTATAAAAACAATTTTAGGATAAGACATAGGTGCTACTGCTCTCTGGTTTTTTTGGCATATGCAAAATCCTGTGCTCAGCCTTTTAGTCCAGGGAGCTTCCAAGTAGTTCTGACTGATATTCTATTTTTTTTCCATCTTCTGTTTGGCATTGTGACTATCTTGAAGGTAAGCCTCTCCTTGTGCACCTGAATATTAACAGTGTTCAGAAAATCTTCATAACCTCCTAGCTCTCATGTGTTTGAGAAAGCAAGACAAGGTATGAAGACCTTGACTGCAACCATCACCCTTTCCAGCAAACCCAGATGTGATTCAAGTTACCCAAAAACCCTTGATGGCAGAAACTTTCAATAGCTCTCTTGAACTTTGACATCACAGTAGGATTTAAAGTCTGTTTTAGGTGCTGATTTAGATTTCTTTGTCTCAGCTTCCCTGGGTGAGGCAAAAGCTCTGTACGGTATCATAAAGGGGTTGAGGAGTCCTGACTCCATGCAAGCAGTGACATATTCCGACAATATTGCTGAGAATCAGAGAGAAATGTTCTTTTTCCAGACATAGCCATGCTTAAGTGCCTTGGCACAGCATTATCTTTGGAGTTTAGAGCTTTGCCAGTCACCATGCAGGGGAATGAACAGAGGAGAGACAAATAAGCAAGGAGCAGAGTTTGTAGAGGTATTACATGAGAGAATAATGAGAAGAAAGAGGCTTTGCTGGTTCAGTGGAGGAGAGGCTCATGTGGAAATGCCTCAAGGAATGGCTCTGACTAGGCATGGGTTTCTTCTTCCTTCTGTAAAAGTTTAGTGGACTGTGTTTTACTAGTGCTAGTAGGAGGTGGGTAGCTAAGTGCAGAGTGCCCATGTGTGACTCCTCATTCTGTGCTTGCCTGTCTTGCCCTGTTCCTTGTTCCAGGAGGCCGTTTGTATCTCTGGCTTACAGCTGCATTTTGGGCTACTGCAACAGTCTTTCCGTTTTTAATTTGATGTGAATTTCTTTTTCATCCCCAAAGAAATGTCCTGATTGTTCTGATCTAAAGCACACACAGACTGTCCCGTTCTGCCCTAGTCCAGCTGAAAGACAGAAGGGAAACATAGGACAAGGTCTCCTGAAAAGAAAGAAAACTTATTTTCTTTAATTGTGCATAACTGGATTGCCACTCCACATAATTTCTGTGGGTTGTCATCCCAGTGCCTGGGGATCACAATCCTTCTTGGCTAGCAAAATGATCCTTGTTGGACTTCCAGCAATTTAGAGTATGTTCCAGGTGCACAGAGCTTAGACTCTGTTTTGACTGCGCTGTTGAGGCTTATTTCTCTGCTATCCGTCCTGGCATTGGGATCATCTGAGCAAAGTCTGTTCATGACCCTACAGAATGTCAGTAGGACCTGTTCTGTGGGCCAAAGATCCTCTTCCTCCTCTCCCCTCCAGCTGAGTTGAGGCCAGCAACAGCTTTCATGAGAGTCTGCTACACAGTGTGCCTTAAGTGTCCTGATTGTAGGCTGATTTTTCAGTGGAGTGTGGATATTAATCCATGGAAATGCCCATACAACACCTTTGGAGAAGTAGATGATGCTTAACTGATGAGCTTTATTGGTGAGGCTGGGCTGAATGGCTTGGAAGAAGAACTAAGCAGAGGGTCCATGTAAACGGCTATTGAAAAGAGATCTTCTGGAGGGAAGGGGAGGCAGAGACAGTATAGTGGCTAAAGGAAAAGGACTGGCAGATGCTTCTCACCTGGAAAGAGTGGAGCTCTACAAACTCATGTTCTCCTGCTCTCCGTAGAGAAGAAAAACCCCTGCTGGATTTAGTGGCTTCAGCCTTGCTGCTGTGTTCTCAGCCTCCTCACCATGTTGGGATGTTACTCCATGCCAGTAGCATCGCTACCCACATCTCGTGAGTAGTGTGTGGAGTTTTGTAGTCCATACTAATATGGGTCACTACTGGCGTGAAAGGAATTGAACTGTGGGAAACTGAGTCATAGATTATATTCTCCACTGCTGACTCTCACAGCTGATGGCTGACAGACCACTGTTGGCCTACGAGAACTCAGAAGATGGTCTGTGAAACAGAAGAGAATAAAATTGAGTACAGCAAACCCACAGATGCTTTCTTGCACAGCCAACATCCTGTTTCTGTCCTGAGAGAAAAAAGCAGAGGAGGCTTCTAATGCGCTGGAACCTGTTTGACACAAGGGCCAGCAGTGAATGGGTGAAGACACCCTTCTTTGTGGAGGGCATTGGCACCAGCTGGCTACAAGAGAAAAAGAAGAGGGATGTATGTGGTGAAGTGCCTGCCAGTAACTGAGGGAGCCAGAGGGAGATTCCTGAGAAGTCCAGAAAATATTTTGAAAATGGGGACCCAACCCAGCATGGCAAATGCAGCATGACCCTTCCTAACACAGCATGGGGAAAACAAAGAGCATCCCAGCTGCTTGGATACTTGACACCAGAATCAGACTCAGCAGCTCTGTACTCTGGTGCTGCTTGCAGTTGCAGGTCATTTCCAGCATGGGATTTCAATGTGAAGCCTATTCAGTGCACAGCAACCGCTAAGACTTTCAGAGGGCGTGACTCAAGTTAAAGTCTGGGAAGCGAACATGAGGAACTGTTGCTAGAAACCAAGCTGAAGCACGTGAAGATAATAAAATGGATGTCCAAACCGGGACCTTTTCTGGGGATGCACAGCGCTGACAAGCTGACCTGGATGTGTCACATCTCTCAGCTTCACAGCTCCTGACACACAGCACCAGCTCTCCCATATGTCAGGAGTCACATTCCCCACTGCTGGAATGCAGCCACCTCTGGAGCAGAACCCAGCAGCTGTTTAAAGAATTGACAGAAACAAACCAGGAACAGGATGCAACGACACAGCCAAAGTGCAGAGAAAAACAAGAAAGAAAACATGTCAACCAAGTCCACAGGGTGAGTGTGATGGTCATAATCAAATGATAATGGCAAGTTACCAGGCATCAGCAGAGCTAAAGGAACCATGTGGGTGTTTCCTGTTGGCCTGAACCAAGCAAAGAGTTACACAGATTCTCTGAGATCCTTCTTTTACATAGGTTGCCCTGCCATATTCTCTTGTGTTTGTTATGCTGAGACTGCTGATGTAGACTGATATAGTAGCTTAGTTGATGCTTAGTAATCCATAAAGCGATGATAAACTGGAAGGAAGCGTGAACCCTTTCGTATCTGGTGGATAAAGAGTGTGAAGTTTGATTTCTCTCTTCAAGCCAGTCTCCCCATTGAGTTAAGTTGTTAACCTGTTTTTGCTGTTTGAACCCTGCTACTCAGACCCTCTTGGACATTTAGAGAGGGATACTCTAGAAAATAACCTTAAAATGCTCTCAGAAGAGTCATGGGTGATTAGAAGTTTGAGCAGCCTGTGGTTCAGAAGTGCTTGTGTGAGATTTATCTGCTGAGACATGAACTGTGCATGGAAAGAACCACTCTGTGCAAGACCTGTTCCCCAGGAACCTGCCCCAGACCTCTGTTGCAGAGAAGACCTTTCACTGAACCCTCATATAATTTAATTACAAGAGTCCTCGGAAGTCCTCAGGACTCAATCTTGTTGATTTGGGAGCATCAGTGGGGAATTGGTCTGTCACAGCAGAGCTCCTTTTACCTCCTTCTCTTCCAGCCCAGTACTGCATATTCATTTGAGCTAGTCAAGAGTATCTGGACTGGCAATTACCTCCAGACTCCAGCTTAAAAGGAATTAATTAGAACAAGCCACCAGTTGAATCCACCAGGGAGACTGCTGTGCGGAGACATCCGGGCTTTGTGTGGTGGCACCCATCTGAACAGGCTGGCCTTGAAAGGAGGTGGCCCAGGGGAAGAGAAGTGGAAGGTTTTGAGGTGGATAATAGAAGAATGAAGAGACAGGAAGCCCTGAATTCCCACACTGCTATTGTCCCTGCCATTTCAGTCCAGAGAAAGCCCTCTGCTCCCCACACACAGATTGCCCCTTGCCACCATCGTGTTT
This sequence comes from Pithys albifrons albifrons, assembly GCF_047495875.1. Classification (NCBI taxonomy): domain Eukaryota; kingdom Metazoa; phylum Chordata; class Aves; order Passeriformes; family Thamnophilidae; genus Pithys; species Pithys albifrons. Next base: position 16,075,531 of record NC_092465.1, on the reverse strand, counting down.
GGCTACTTGGAAAGCCATCTACAAGCATCCCCACATTGCATTCTGTGTGCAGCCACAAGAACAGCAGCCGTCTGGATTCACTCCAGCTGTCCAGAGGGAAAAAGGGAAAAGTATTTAATAGTAGCAGAGAAAAGGAGCGGGAAAAAAAAAAAGAAAAAGCCAGAAATCATTTTTTGTGGCGCACTATGACGCATGGATTTGGGAATGAAGGTTGTGAAAGCTTTTTGTTTAGCTTATTCTTTTCTAGTCTGACAGCTGATAAGTCCCATAGCTCAGAAACATCTGACAGGACTGGCTGAAGTAAATTCATCTTTCATCTGCCTATCATGCTCCTGAAGTGGAGAATGACAGAATTGTTTCTCCTCTGTCTGAATGTTGGTCTCCTTTCTTCTCCCTCTTTCGTATGCTGTTGTTTGGAGCTTGGGAAAACCAGTTTCATTCCTGCCTACAGCCTTCTCCCTAGGTTCAGGGCAGCATCCGTCTGCCCTTGCACCTGCTCCCTACAGCTGCAAGCTGCCTCTGCTGAAACCATTTGCACCCAACCAAGCAGCAGGCTGACGGGGCCCCTCTGGCTTCCCCTTGACTCTTTTCCCTGTCATGTTTTCCTTGCTGCTCTTGCAATTAGCGTGCTTGCAACACTGCTCTTCTTGCTAGTGCCTTCTGCTTTTCCAGCATGCTCCCCTTTTAAACTCCCTCAAATCGTTGCACACTCGCTACAACAGGGCTTCTCAGTGGCAGCTTTTGAGACACAGATCCTCTTCTTCAGTCTCTGCCCTGTCCCCAGAAATGCTGAGCAGCCACCTCCCAAGTGCAGAGATGTACTCTTCATGTCCAACCTATTTAAAATGCTTTTAGCATCTTCCATGGCTCTTTACTGTGTTGGCTGTGCCTAATCATCACACAGTCACTTCTCAGTGGGGAGATATCCCTGATGTTGACCAGCCACTGCTTCTACAGTGGCTCAGAAAAAACAGATCCACTTCATACTCACCAGGCAGTTATCACAGCTCAGCTGGCGGGGAAAAGTTTGCATGCTCTGAAAATTGCCACCCCAGGTTATCACTTGTAGTGAGTGGCACATACTCTGTTGCACCCATGGGATCTGTATATATACTGCATGGGTTGGTGTGCTACAAGTGTTGCCTTTGGGGTAAGACTTATACTCTTGGCAAACCAGCAATTGTTGTGGGCTGGGAAATCTGAGTGTTTTCATGGTGCATGCTGAGATGGCAGCAGTGAAGGACAGCAAGGGGCGGTGTCTGAAATTTGTGACTTGAATATCTTTCCATGCAGAGTACTAAATTGTGTCCTCTTTGCTTTGTATATGCCATCCATGTTGCATTTCTTATTGTGGGGGTAAATAACAACCGTTTTAGTTGAGGTCATGTATCATCTAGAACGAGATGTAGATTTTTGATAGGGCATTGGCTTTCTAGCCTGATACTATGTGATAGAGAAGTATTAAAGGTGGTAAAAGAAGATCTCAAGCTACTGAATGGAGATGTTTTATTCCAAATTTGGGGTTCTTTTCCATAGGTAGCTAGGAAACAAAATAAGGTAACAATTAAAAAAAAAGAGACTATAAATTATTTGGATTACAAATGGCATTGTATTCTGACATAAATCTTAACAGCAAAGAAAAATATGAATTCTGATAATAAAAATAAAAAGCCAAATCAAACAAACCATCCTCCTGGCTGCTGGGAAATCTTGCTGTGCTTCCTACAGCAGAAAATCAATGATCTAATTTCACTTGAACTTGACAGGCTGCATCTCCCAAATAAGCAACACCATTGGACAAAAGCAGTTTCAGCAAACTCCCTCCTTTGCATTGCAAGGCTGTAATTTTTAGTCCACAGCAATTTTTTTTCTCATGCATGTGTTTTGCTGAAGAAAAACAAGGACCTGTTTTGTGAAACAGGGCCTCTAATATTTTATTCACTCATCTCTTAAAAAAGGCTGCACATTGTGATTTTTTCTGCCATGGGTTCTGCAGTCTTTTGCTCCCACAGCTTCTGGACTCACTACTTCCCAGATTTCAGACTATGTGTCTGGGTTACGTCTGGCCACCAGCTGGGCCGTAGAGTCTGTGCAAGAAGTTTAGCTGAATCCTCCCCGTATCTCATGGTTGGTCTCACAATATCTGTTTATATCCTGTAAATTAGTGCAATGTGGCCCCTAACCAGGGTCCACACAGTTTTACAAGGAGTTACAGAAGTCTTGCCAGGCCAGTCAAGAACCTGAATGGGATGATAAAAGCTCTGGTAAAATTTCTCTCAGCATAGCATGCCTGATGGATCATTGTGATGCAGCTTGAACAACAGAGGAAAAGAGGGAAAGAAAGAGGAGGAGGAGGGGGAGAGAGAAAGAGTCTCAAGTATTTTCTTGAGTTGCCGGATCTGGTTCAGCACCATTAAGAAAGGGGATATTGAAGAGTGCTTTTCATTCCACCATTTTGCAGTGGGTAATTGCTTTCCACATGGTGCATTGGGTTTTGATGTGAGTCCAGCTGCAGTAACACAAGTTACAGCAAGGTCTGTTCCACTGCAAATGTGCTATTTGAGTGTCTTTTTGCTCACACTGTGACTAAACAGAAGCAGCTGTGGCCAGAGGGCCATCAGTGCTTTGTATCACACAATCTGGCATTTAATGGAAACTTTTTGTGTTTTCGGTTGGAAAAGCTTTCTTTCTTCCATGGCTGGAAGTTTTAAAGAAATTTATATTTTGCATGATGCAAAAGAGTGCCCTGAGAAGAAATTATCCTTTCCAACACAAATAGAAGCCTGGCACCATCTCTGCCTCCAGTGACTCTCACATACTATGAGCCTTAGCATGCCCAGGAGCCTCCAATGTATGTCAGCCAGGGAAGCCACCTGTATATTTCTGGAGGCCATCAGTTTCAAGAAAATGATGTAAAGCTGGAGTAAAGGCAGTTTAGAGTAACAAGTCTACATTTTTAAGCCAGGACAAGAAGATGTCATCAGTGTGCAGCCTTATAATCTGCAGGGATGTAAATTTCTTATTACTCAGCTATCCAAAACTAGCCTGGAGAAAGCACCAAAGGGGAACAAGATTGCCTTAGCATGAAAGTGTAATAAATGTCTCTTACCCTGCTTCATTTGAGACTTGCAGAAGGTTTTAGCCATCAGCAACAAGAAGGAGCTCAGGACTTTCGGTAAGCAGCTCTGATTGACTTCAGGAGAGCCAGGTAAGTAGGGCAAAGGTACATGGCTCTGATAGTTTTAAGATCTGTGGCTGGCTCACAAGGACCACCAGCCAAATCTTAAGGAAGAAGTTTTGTACATGAAGCTGAGCATCTCTTAAAATCTTTGCAAAGTTTTTTTTTAGGTTATTCTCAAGCCTTGAGAAACAAGTGCTTCCTAATTGGACTACCTACAGCCTGCAGCACTTGACAAAGCAAGAAAACAAACAAGTGAATGAATGGAAACACAAAGATGGACCATCTAAATAGGCCCATTTTACATTTATTGCTCTCCTCAGAAATAAGCAGGGAAATAATAAAGATCTACTCATTAGAAAACATGGTTCCCCCAAAGTCTCATATTCCTTAATTGCAGCTTGAAGCAAGTGACTTTCTCAGGTTTGGTGCAATGAGCTTTTGGGAACCACTGGGATTAAAACTCAGGATCTTGAATGCAACTTTTATTTCTCCCGTGAAATCCTAGACCACACAGCTTTCTGATTATAAGTGTATGGGCACATCTATGCAGTGGAGGCAAAGCTCAGCATCACATAGGTGGTCTGTTCTCTTTCTGAGAGGACACACATGGTAACAGAGCTGAAAACCATGAGTCACTCTAGGGAAGAAGTATAATGGTTTTGACAAGCCTGTCAGCTGCCTGTAACTGTCACCCTCTGAACTTTATGTCTTTCATTTTCTCATTCAATCTGTTTTTTTTGACTGGCCTTTTTGCTTAAACCATAATTTACCAAAGGCTCTCTTTGGTAATTCATGTCACACGTTCATTACAGTCCATTTGGCTATAAACACATGTGGATTTCCTTTTTAACTCTTCATTTCCTTAGTTTTTGATAGGGAGGTTCTAAAGCTAAACCACAGGAATGGTATATGCAGCTCCAGTTTATTAAATCTACCCCACCGTGTCAAGTGTCTACAGTGCATACAATTATTCGGGCTAAGCTACAGTTATGAGAGAATACATTTCACCCAAGGGTAGATTAAGTCTGTAGGTGTTTTGTGTCACAATGGTGCTACTCAGGTTGCAAAATGAGATGGAAATGCTGAATTCTTAGGATCTGATTAGATTGCAGTACATGTTCTGGAGTTCATGACTTCCAAAGCCAGGTTCAGCCAACTACTTCCTTTTCACACATCCTGCATAATCCATGTGCATAAGACTACAGTAAAAAACTGTAAGTGCCAAAGGTCAAGGTCCTTTGGGCCCTTTATGAGAAGTAAAGCCAAGGTACAATTAACTCTAAAGAGGCAGAATGTGTGAGTGCAAGAAACAACAACAGATGGAAATATACAGTTTTATCAGCAACCTTTTTTATACCTTCAGGTGACTGGCATTTCAGACTACTCAGAAAAAACCAGACAGGAAAGGGAGGGAAAGTTGTTAGTATCTGTCTTGTATGGTATTGAGAATCCAGCAGGCAATTGCAACTGCAGATTAGAGAAAGTCACAAACTCCAAAAGAAGTCCAGTACTTTATGCTTGAAGGTCATAGAGTCTCTGAGGAGTAAAATACTGAAAGGTTCAGCTGAGACCTCTGCTACAGATGTAACTATATAAAGAAGAATTTATCATGGTCTTTCCATTTTGGACATCTTCTCTGTAAAATAAAGTGATAGTAAAGCAGCACCTTACAGTGGGTACTATCTATCATGAGATGAAATGCTATTTTTCTGCATTAAGCTTAGTTTTGTTTTCTAAGGAAGTGTCACAGTTGTTCATCAGAGTTTTACCCTAATCAAAGGAGAATTTCTGCAAGGACACTTCTGAAAGGAGTCTTCCTGTAGTTTGTGAGATCACAGTGGATGGCAAGTCTAGAGAGATGGCTCCCGGCTAACCGCATGATTGAGACATAGGAGGTATAGACTGCATGAAGATCTGTCATGATAGACAACAAAAACAGAATTAGACAAGAAAAATCTCCTTTTGTAAGTTCTCCAGTGGAATCCAGCACAATCTATCCAATGGGATTTTTGGAGTCTGGGAAGATAGAATCCTTCTATAAGGATGTTCACTAGCCTGCCTCTTACACTCTGACGCTGGTGGAGACCTCAAGCCCAACCTCCTGCCTCTGCCCTTTCTTGGACATTGTGTTCATGCCATCCAGCCATCTGAGAAGCTCTCTGACTCCACCTGCTCTAAGTTTCTTTCATAGTGAAGCCCTGTAACCACCCAAAGTATTGCAGATGGACACTCTTGAGTAAAGAATTAAGAAATGATAACTTTCTGTAATAACTTAAAAGTCCATTGCCTCACTGTCTCCTTTACTGTTTCTCCTTTCTGATCATTTAGACCTACTAAGTGCTGTGCAAATCTTTTTTTATTTGCCCCTGAACTGGACTGCCAGAGAGTCTCTGTCCATCATTGTTACAGGCTGACAACACCACTGAAAAAACCTGAGTATTTCCTGGTGTTTTTGATGGTTTTATCTGGGCTGACTTTTGCTGTTTATTTGCTGCATTAAATCAACAGCAGTGATTCACCAGGGAGGAGAGGAACTAGCATGTTGTCTAAAACCTAATCTGTAAATATCATGGAGTGTATTTTACTTTGCCTTTAGCTGATAGATGAGATGAGTAAAAGGATTTTTTCCCCTCTATGCAATTGGAGAGAGAGAGATTACTACACTCAACCCATACTATGTAGAAGTTAACCTTTCCTCTCACCCTGGGCAAAGTTTTGTGATAGCCAGAAATCATTTTAATGGCTCCTCCTCCCTGCAACGGCCATAAATCCCTCCTAGCCACACTGAGTTTCCTTGAGAGCCTGCCCTTCTCACAGGAAGTGTCCCACTGCATGACTAGCAGATACAAGACACTGAAGAGACAACGTGTTCTCAGATAAAATGTTCCAAATATAACAGGTCTATTTTTATTAAATTTGATGAAAGGCCTCCCTGCTTCCTAATCAGAAGGCCTGATTTGCTGACTCCCCCAGATCTAGCTGTTCTGGCTTACTACAGCTGTATCGTGTGATAGAATTACATTTTCATAATGACTCAAATCTTTTTTCAAGGCCCTAAGTATTTTCACAAAAAGGAAAAAAAATAAGGAAAGTAGTTTAAAACAAAAAACCAAATCCCCCCCAAAGCAAAAAAAAAGAAATACCCTCCACACTCTCCTGTAAAATCCAGGCACCAACTCTGAGTTCTGTGTGGTCTTTTTTGTCTTTTCTTTTGGCTTCCCTCATGACACAGCTTATTGCATTGGTCTGGTTGCTGTCCTACCAGCACAGTTTGCTGGCCAAGCCCAGATCCCAACAACAAAGTCACCTTGGCAGGTGCCAAAATAAACTTCAGCCTCCAGCTACCTGCACCTACTGCTGATGCTTCTGTGTTACAGGCAATGAGGCTGGGAAGGCAGCAACTTTTCCCTCTGCTCCTCTGATCTGTAACAGCCCTCAGCCCTGATCTTTTTATTCAGGGAGCTTTCAGGAGAGCTATTTTTAAATGTTCTTTATTTAGGAAAGTGTGAAGTTGCCCAGAGAGATCTGGCTGTGAAATGGACATAGGCTGAAAAACATGTATGCTAAGGAAGCTATATGTGTGCAGTCATGGTTCATACATCCAGCTTCAGCTTTTAGTGTAGCTTTAGGTCACATGGGTGTGTGTGAGTGTGTCCTTATGTATAGAGTGTGCAGAGTATGTGCCTGTGGGTTAGTTCCAAAGGGACCCATTTTTGGTGTCAGGCATATTGCTCACAACTGGAGTAGCTCCTCTGGGAGTCAATCCAAGGTTTTACGATCACACAATCACTTCCATTAGATTTATAAGGTGCAACTAAAATTAGGAGGCATTCAAATTCATGAATGATGTAAAAGGGGAAGTTACAGGTCATACTTAAATTGGTTGGAAAATTACAGGAGTCAAGTGGGGAAGGGGTGCAGTCTGACCAGTTGCAGGCACCAAAGGAGTAGGAGAAGCCAAGGCTGGCAGGCTCACAGGAGCACTGCTTTGTCCCCTTTCCTTTTATTAGCTGCAGTGGTTGTTTTTCCACATTCTACCCTATAAAACAGATTGGGTCTCAGAGACCTGCTTCAAAGCTATTTGAAAGACTGCTAATGACTTTCTTGGGCTCCAGAGCCTGCTCTGGTCAATATGCCTTCAGCTAGAGTCCTGCTTTTGGATTGTGTGAGTGGGAACACCTGACTGGCTCAGGAGCCTTCTCCTGCCCTGGATGCATGCAACACATGCCCAACTGTGTCATTCAGTGTCCACTGGAACTATTGCCTATAAAATATGAATTTGAGTTAAAACAAACAAATGCATAGGGTCTGGAACAACCCAAAGATTTCTCTGCCTGAACCACAGCAGATCTACTTGAGGTTCCCACATTTCAACAAGCAAGGACAAAACTAAACTTTGGAGATGACTTCCAAAATATATGCAGATTTTAAAGCTCAGAGAATGAACAATTAGAGTTAATAGAGAATAAATAACTGTCCAAAAATACAAAATTGAAAAGGGGTAGGGAGAAGAAGGGAAGAAATAACAGTGCTTTTTACCACCAAAGACTGGTGGCACAGCTGACTGAAATGTCAAAGGGAAACAGGTTTTGCAAGTTGTATTTCAGCTCCTAAAACTTGTTTCTGTGCCCTTTCCTGATTCAACATCTGCAATCCATATTTCATCCCCTCAGCACTCATTGGAGGGCTTCATTTCCCAAGAGTGGGGTAGGTGACACGTTATGCTCAGGATATACAGGTTCAGATGTTGATTAGAGTTCACAAGGGGAACAGCTTAATGGTTTCAGATGAGCAACAAGAGCCTCAGCTAATGCTGGGCCTAAGTATAATGCTCTAAAAACAGGTTCAGAAATTCTGCCATGAGTGAATGCAGTTGCATGATTTACACTGGGTGCATGGGTTTTGCTGGTTGTTTTAAGCCTTGTTTCCCAAAGAAGCAAAGCCTCTGCTACCCCGTTCTTTCTGTGCAGGCATGCCTTTCTCTGTGTGCCATTCCCAGGACTTTCTGAGTCCTGGTTTGCCTCCTATCTGTGAGAGGAGTACAGCTACCAACAATGCTACATTCCTAAAAGCTCTGAGAAAACTTGGCAGTTGAAGAGACCAGAGCTCTCACTGTGGTGCACACAGGAGCATGAGGATGCCTCTTCTGACACACAACAAAGACATTTTGTTTCATCCACAGGGAAAACTGTGATGGGAACTTGCACCTTAAGGCACAGTGACAGAGAGAAAAAGTAAATCAATCAGCACTAGTGTCATGTCTTAGAGAGCTGCTGTGAACAGCATGTAGCAGGAGTTACAAGAATACAAGGAAAATGGTCAGAAGGGTACTCTGGGTACACAGCCCAGGGAGTGGAAGGAGAGCTTCTGTTCCCAGGCCACCAAGATAGTTTGGAAAGTTTTATTGCTGGTCCTTATAAGTCTAGAAGCAAAACTGACAGGATTTATTTTCTTCCTGGAGTGGTGTAAAAGAGCAAAGTCCAGAGGCAGTTAACCTGGAGGCACTTAAAAAAGATAAATCTGTTTAAACTCAGTATTTCCCTAACTCAAAGGAGTTGAGGGAGGGATTTTTCTTTAAAAAGTAAAAGAAAAATCCATTTTGCCATAACAGGGCAGCTCTTTGTTTAAAAAAATCAAGGTCATCCTAACCTGATTTTTACCACACTTTTTTCCCCAGCAAGATAGAAAAAAAGTTAGTGTTTTAATTTTCTGAAGGAAGAAATAATTCAGTGTTTCATGGAAGGAAGCCACAACAATTTGGGGGTAATCAGTTTTCTTCCTAAAATGAAATACAGGGTATAAACATAATAAAATGATCCACCTTTTTCACATAGGAAAGCCCCTAATTACTTCCTAATCAGAATGAACCTCCATTTTTTTCTGGTGAGCAAACCTCACAGAAAGTTTTTGCTAGACACTGCTGGACTTCCCTCCCATCCCACCTTCAGCTCAGATGCTGTGTCCTTCGTAAGGAAGTAGAGTCACTCTGGCAGGTGGATGTGGTTAACTGCAGTCACATCATAAGCAAGCATAGCGTGTCTCTGGGGAGCAGAAGGAAGGAGAGTTCATTTCTGAGACAGGAGGCAGCTGACGGGCAAAATCCAGGGATAGCCATACTCCTTCTCCAGGAGAAAGTTCAGACTCTCTCTTTGCTTGGCTTATTGGGTTTGTTGTTATTATTCTTGTCTGAGAGACCAGGAAAGTCCCAGAAGGACACAGCAGAGCTATGATCAGATGCCAAAGCAAAAACCAACAGTATAAAGTCCTGCAGAATGGAGAGTCATTTACAGGGATGTCCAGGTTTTCAGAAGTGCACATGAAAGTTCCTGTTTTCGAGTTGGGTTTTGGGAGCCCAGGCTGGCAGCCATGCATCCTGCATGTGCTGGTGGTTTAATTTCTCTACCCAAACGTGGGGTTGTCTGCATTTCTGTAGTGAAAGCTGATATTGCAGGAGAGGAAAAAACAAATCAAACAAGGGAAATGTGTTTCATTTGACAATGAGCCTTTAGAGCCTGCATTTTTTAGAGTTAGACTCTTGGAGTATAAAAAACCCCAACAATCCAAGTCTGAGATATGTGCAAAATATAGCTCAAATCTAAAGGCTGCAACTGTGTGAGAAAAGTCAGATGTTAAACAATCACAGTTTTATTCCTCCCAGCAAGACAGTCTGTGCACCTGTAGCCATTATTGTCTCTACTGTATAAAGTGAAAATGAATATCACATTGTATTGAAAACCCTCATGGAATACAATTACTCAACAGGAACTGTCCTAAATCTATCAGCTCACTTGTAATTTTGTGGGACTAATGCAGAGAAATGCTTCTCCATGCATGGTTTGCCCCTAGCCTTTCTCCCCATTAATACATTTAATCCCTTTTTGCTTACGATAGCTAAATTGCTTGTAAAAGATTAATTACCTATGGGAAGTGTCTGTCTTGGTCTGTAGGAATGACATTATGCTGAACATTAAATGCTGACACCATTAAACTCTACCGGACATATTTTGATATAATAACTCTGCAGACCACAAGTGAAATGGGTCCCTCATCAATTCACTACCTCATTGTTTTTGTGTCAGCAGCAAAATCTGGGATAGAGTCTCAGCTGACAAAGCTCAGGGTTTCATTCATGTCAGTGGGGTAGCTTATTATGGCTTTTTATTTCCCTGGAAGTTTTGCTGAGCTTCCAGCTGCAGATGAGAATCTTTATTAATCAATAGCCCTGACCCGAGATACAGGAGCTGCAATTTTCCAGACAGAAATGAGGGCTAGTTGGGAAACGAGGCTCTATCAGCTGGATTCAACAATTCAAAGCTAAACATATTATTTTGTTATTATTTTGTCACCTTAGGAAGTAGAAGGTGGTTTTTCTTTTGTGTGTAAAAACTGCAAATGTGGAGGATGGATGTACAGGGAACTTTTGCACCCCTTTCCCCCTGGAAAGAAAAGCAGAAGAGGTCTGAAAGAACTGAGATACAACAGTGGTGGAGAGACCTCTCCACAGAGAGAGCAATATTTTTAAAATCAGGAGATTTTAAAATCTGAGGTTTTTCCCTCCAGTTATCCATCTTTTGTCATCTATTGTTTTATCTTTCACTTAGGGGAGTTGTTCTCAACCTCCTGTTGGTTTGCTGACCTCTCAACACTTTCTGTGAAGGCTTGAGCCCTGCAGACCAGCTTTAGCCCACTGGATTTTGTCTTGTCTCTTTTGCTGCTAGTGGTTAAGATGCACATGTGAGTCACAAGTTGACTGACACCTGAGAGCACAGGCTACACTCCCATACCTGGTCACATGGTTCTGCCTTCAACAGAAGTTGGAGGAAAAGATCATCCAGATATGTCTGTCTTTGTTAGCATTGCCACATATGGTATGTAGCTTTGTTTTTGGGGTCTCTTTCCATGATGGACCAGAAAACAGCATAGTTTCAGGTAAACACCAGATTACTTGAAGCAGAGAGGATCTATATAGCCTCCTTTGAAATACTGACTGACCACTGCATGAGTTAGGAAAACCTACTTTTAAAATTCAGTTAGTTTCTCTCCCTACAGCTGCGTTTCTCATTACCATTGTTTGTTTCCTCCTTGCCACCAAGGCACTGGTGACCGCTCTTGTTCCTCCCTTGCCTGTCCCCTCCCTCCCGACACAAAATTTTCATCTACAGCTTGTGTGCAGCATTCACTTCTGATCCCATCCTGGCCCCCTCCTGTGCCATACTCTCTAGCTTTATCCTTGGACCTGGCTGAACCTCCTCTGGTACTCAGTGGGAGTGGATGTGTTTGTGTGTCTCATCACACCAGCATGGTAGGCGCTATCATGTACTGCTCGGCTCACCATTGCTGTCTGCTGGCCTGTCCTCAGTGTGCATGAGGGTTTGCAAGCTCAATGGTACTTAAATCTAATCCCTCTGACCCCTCCCCCTGAGGAGATTATGCTTGGATCTCTTGGCTGCAGATGTACTTGTGTAGAGAAAGAAGTCGAGGACAGGAGAAGAGAACATAGGGCATCTTTCAAGGATCAGCATTTTCAGCTGTAAACCCTTTTGTGCTGTAATCTGGGATATTTCCTAGCAGTCCGCATGGAGAAGAAAAGGGGCATTGTCTGGTGAGTGGCTTCATTACTAATCTCTCCTGGATGCATTTTAATTCATTTTAATGACTCTGCCTCCTGTCAGACCTTTCATTTGTTAAAGGGGTTTGTTAAAGAGATTAACTGCAAGGGGAATATGAACCTCAAAACACTATGTCCCCTCCCCCACCCTCTCCTCCTTTCCCGTCCAAGATTAATAGTACACCGAAAGGAAGAGAAAAAGTATTTTCTGTGAAACACATTACAAGACTTTTAGGAAAGAGGAGGAGCAATAGACCGTGCTGGACTCTTTAACCCATGGGGGAGCAGGAAGGTGGCAGTACTGATACGGGATCTTTTCAGCTATATTGTTCCCCATCAATGCATCTATTGAAGCTTTGTGCAAACACACAGCTGTTTGTTAGGAATGCCATCTTAGGGAAAAAACCCATTTGCCTCAGTTTGCTTTTAGTCCTGTCTCCTACTCATGTGGGAGCTTGTAATAACCTGCCCCACCCCTAAAAAACATATGCACCATAAAAACCTTTCAACTGAAACCCAGGCCTTCAGCCAGCTGAAGGAATGAGAACTTCTTGGTTTCCCACATCAGCTTCCTACCCGCGGATCTCAAAGCCCTTTGCACAGTGTGGGAAGTGGCAAAGTCAACAGAGTGCCTATGTAGAACTGTGAGTTTAATTTCAAAATTCATGGCCTCAATAGATGTCCTTTGAGACACACATTTCATGGATTTACTAGAGAGTCCCTCATCTAGGTCAAGGAACTATTTCAGTCCCCCTTGCAGCACATAAGACCTAAAAGCAATTTCCATATATCCCTATGAATTCTTAATCTCCCTATGGTTAAATCAGGCTTCAGAAATTCTTGAAGAGCATAACAAAATGAAGTGCCATGCAACAGCAGAGTGGTGTGTCCTAATCAAGAATACAGCTTTCTTACCTATATCTCTAAATGTTCCTCTAATGTCCATTTGGTAAATGCTGCAATCTAAGTAGCAAGTCGCACGTCTTTTGTGGAGAATGTTTACAGAGCAGAGGGATCACAGCCTCATGACACATCACAATGTAAGTACAGAGTGTATTCTTTCTGTTGGCTTCAGAGGGGATTGAGTAAGGTTGAGGGAAAATAAGATGCATTTCAATAAAGAAACATTTAGGATGTTGTCCTTAAGCAGAATGATTGGCTGGGCTGTCAGAAGATGGAGAAGGATTGCCTAGACTATGTTGGATATTAAGCATAATCCAATATAATCATGGTGTTGCAAAGAGACAAGCATCATATTGTGATGAATAAGTGGGAGACCTGCCTGTAAGTATGAAGCAACTCTTCCACTCTTATTGCTTCTAGTAGGGACTCAATTTTAACACTGTGTGCAGTTTTGAATACTGCTTTTCAGAAAAGATGTAAACCAGCTGGAAAGTAACAAGAATGATTGAAGATCTGACTTAGAGAGAAAAATTGAAAGAAGTAGGGTTGTTTAGTCTACAGAAGAGAAACTGAAGGGATCTGTGAGAGATGTCTTTGTGCACACACAAAGCTGCAAAAAAAAAAAAAGGAACAACCTGCTTTGCCTGTCAGTGCAGACAGAGTAAGAAGCAATGGGTTAAAACTGAGACAAACAGCTTTAGCAACTTGGGGATGATGTGTCCATCACATGGGGAGATATGTCCATCACAGCTTCTGGAATCACAAGCCCTAAAATCTGGAAGAAGAGGATAGAAATGGCACAGGTATAACCATGCCGCATTGGAATGACTTTTCCCAGTAAGTTTCTCTTGTTTCCTATGTTCCTTGTAGTTTCCACATAGCAAGTCCAGGATGTCTGATTTTCCCAATGCTGTTCTAGCTCTAAAGGCTGAGCACATTCCTGAAAAATCACATGAAATGGTCGTGGATGGATTTGGGGTGAAATGGTAAATATTCAAGAAACAAAACAAACCCATAAAAAGCCACATGGAGACAAAAGAAAAAAGGTCTCCATCTATTCTATTTTCTTGTAGTATTTTAGGTTTCAGTGACAAATCCATCCTGCCATGGTGAAAGAAAACTCCACACCCTCCTAAAACCAATGTAATGAGCAGGACATGGTAGCAAATCCTCATGGTTTTGTTTTAGTTTGGAAGGCATTAAAATTAAATGTTGTACAGAGTGAATGGAAATGTTGCCTGGGTGCCAATTCCACAAGGGCGTGTTCTTCTAGAGCCAGGTATATCACTCAATGAAAAGCAGTGTTGAACTTCTGCCGTGGTTTGAGGATTAGCCAAAGAGGTTGGAGAGGGGTGGAAGGAAGGAGAAACAAGCCTGGTACTTTTTGCTGCCAACTTTCTGTTTTTTGTCCAGTTTCCCAAACACAAATGACATCTGAAATGCAAGCTGGCCCCTTTCCCTTATGGAAACCTCAAACCAAATTTAATAGTAAGAGCTTACAGTCAAGTGACCCATAAAAGTGTTGTAGAGAATTGTATCATTACTGGAGCATTTTGTGGTGTGGTCCAACCTCTTTAACCTGAAATCTTCCCCACCCTAGAGTTTTGGATTAGCCAGAGGTATTTGGACTCTTCTATTCAATAAAATAGATATTTATTAATTTTTGTAACTTCACTGCTTACATCTTATGAGCAGAGCAAGAACCCATTATTCTAGATGGTGGCTAAGCAGTGATGACATCCCACAAGGCTATAAGTTGACATTCACAGAAATGGAAGGATGAATGATGGTAAGACAATAGGGAACCCAGACAAAATGAGCTCCTGCAAGATAAAGATGGACTGGCAGAGAAAGATCAACTCAGCACCATCCTAACTTGGACTGTTTCTAACTTGAGCTCAAGCAAGCAGAATGTACAAGGTACAGGGTGCCTGTAGCTGGAATGGGCTGTAGTTTGACATGTGGCAGTGAATTTAGCTTACTAGCGGAATGGACACACCTCTGTTCTCCAGCCATCTTTGCAAATCACAACTACTGAAGCACTTTCCCTCTCTTGACATCCACAGGATCTGAGAGCAATTTTCCTAAAATACCACTCAATGCCTATGGAATCTCACTGCTTTCACCCCTATTATGTGAAACCCTTCCCACAAGGATTTAATCTTTTGTTGCCTCAACTGAGAAATCTGTGGAAGCAGAAAGAGCGCAAGACAGACTAAAAAAGAAAGAAAACACAATTAGGAATTGTTCAGCCTTGTTCCAAGGTGCCCTGTCTCCCTACAGCTGAGATTCTTCTGCAATTCACTGGTACTAACTAGCATTCATCATTCCAACCCACAGCAATTTACTGGTGGTGATTTTCCACTTCCAGCTGGTGACCTCCTGACCTCAGAGGTTAAGAAAATTTTTATTCATGCTACTGAACTTGGCATCTGAATTTTAATGTCATATTTTTTTGTCTCCCCACCCCCTCTGTTTCCCTGGTAGAGGCTTAAAAAGACTGTGGAACCATTTCAGGAGAAAGGGAGAAGTAATATCCAACCCCTAAAGCATAACAGCAGAACATGGCAAGAGGACTGCTGCATGGTACTGCAAGCTTTGTATTTTTAGGTGAGTGTTGTGTTGCTGGGAGAGAACACTCATTGGCTAGTTCAGTTATCTGATGTCTTAGATATGGGTCATGTTGTGTGGAAGAGAAGGGACCATATATAGACTCTTAGCAGGCACTAAGAAAAAGTTACAATAAAAGATAGAATCACCAGGACAATGGAATATATTTTGAATTAACTCTTTCAATGCACTCATTCAGCTGTCAGGGAACAACTAACAACTGAGGGATTTTGGTGGCCAACATACTGTCACTCAGGCTCTGGGTAGCAAACCCAAGGAGACTCAGGCACTGAGTAAAATGGGAGCTAGATGACTAAGTATCTTTGCTGACTTACAACTGGGAGTTTACGCATTCTGTATCAGCTCAATGTTATCCTAAAGTCCTTTGAAAATACTAGGAAAAAGAAACCAAAATATTTCAATGATGTTTCTGTGACTCCTATTCTGCCTTACCCTTGTCCACAGTCCCTTTTATTTAAGGTCTTAATCACAGAAGATCAAATCATAAAGAAACTTAGGAACTCCCATTATGAAACAGAAGACTGAATACATTTCCATTTGTTTATGCAATACCTGGTCATGAGGCTGGGGATAGCTACCTACCAGAGTGTCACAAGTTATATTGACACTATCACACCAAGGGAATATGAAACTGTTCTTTTGCCACTGCTCTCTTCTATGTAATACATTTGTATTTTTTATTAATCAGTGGCACACTCTTTAGAGGCCAGAGTTCCTACTTGGGAATGTCACAGTGTTTCTGGAGCCTGGGGCAAAGGTGTTGACCCTGTGTCTTTTTTTTTGAGTGCAACAAAACATAAAGAATTTGGAGTCTGTGACAACCTTCTCTTTCTCCTGAGGTGTCCACCACCAGTGAGATCTGTTCACTCCACTTGCTCAGCCACAAGTGGCATTCAAGATCACCACTTTCTGAATTCAGCAGCTATTCATGAAAACAAAAAACTGAGCAACAACAGCAACATTTACTAATTTGTTTTTCACACTAAACAGAAGTTTCCCTTTCTGCATTAAAGTGTGGAATCTCTGAAGCTGTGAATCTGAAATGAAAACCTCCATCTGTGTCTCCGTGTGTTCCCCTGGCCTCCCTACTCTGCTCCAGGGTAGCTGAATATCAGAACAGATCAACACTGGCAAAAGAAATGAATGTCTCATTTGCCCACAGTGTTAGGATGGGGATCATCCAAATGTTGCCAATACGGGTTTAGTCAAGAATAGAACAAACAAGCAGGCAAAACCAGTCTCTTCTGGGGGAGGAGAGTAAACTGGCCCTGGAGATACCTTCAGTAATTTTCATACTCACTGTAGGTATCCCTGATTTATTCATTGCCCAAAATATCTCCTTTACTGTAGTCATCTCTGCTGGCTAATCTCATGAACTGAACGAGGGATGTTGAGGGCTACCAGTGTGGCTCTTCATAGGGTGAAGGAAGAGCCAAGCTAGAGCTGAGACTGAAGGACAA
Source organism: Pithys albifrons albifrons (assembly GCF_047495875.1). Classification (NCBI taxonomy): domain Eukaryota; kingdom Metazoa; phylum Chordata; class Aves; order Passeriformes; family Thamnophilidae; genus Pithys; species Pithys albifrons. Next base: position 16,058,748 of record NC_092465.1, on the reverse strand, counting down.
TCTAGCAAAAGACCTTCACAAAGGTTACTGAATATTAGTAGTGTGGTGAACCCATTCACGTAACTTCTTTCTCTCTTATCCTTCTTTTGTTGCCAGCAGGAATCTTCTGAATTTCCATTATTTTGAAAATTGCTAGCTTTGGACATGTTTTGTTACTAACTTCCACCTGGTGCCATCATTCAAACTAGAGCTAAACAGGTTGTCACATACTTAGAGATCAGCATAAATGCCCTGGCATCAAAGGTTCACAGCCACAAAAAACTAGGCTGCTTCCGAAAAGACACAAGGATCAAGTCCATTGCAACGCAAATGTGGCCAATTCCCTAGCTGGTGTTTTGTTTCTGTCTGGCTTAGAGAGGGGAGGCTGAGGACAAGAAAGGAAATGTTCTGTGGGAAGATGATCTGGCATTTTTTCTCATTCTCCCCACACACGCATTCCAGAGAGTTATACACCAGATAAGCAGAAAGCACTGTTTGGCTGGCTAACTGCTACACAAGCATTATGGACCATCTGGGGACTTGCAAAGCCTGCAGGATATAAGTCGAAGTTGTGCTGGAGGTAGAGCCTGAGCTGGTATCCTATGTCTAAATACCAACACAGCTGCTTAGAGCAGGAAAGGAGAACCCTCCAAAGGAACAGCGGCAGAGGCTCCTCTTTGTGAAGGATACTACTCTCGAGTAATTGAATTGGTTGTAACTTCTCCTTTGAGCCCATGAAATGAGATTCTCCCTAGCAGAAGGAGCTTCAGGGGATACAGCAGCAGACTCAGAGGCTATTATTATTACTATTACCATCATCATCATCATCATCATCATTGTCACCATGATCATTATCACTGTTATTATTCTGTTTCTTGAAGAGCCTCTAAAAGTGTTTTTCTGTGTTTTAAGACGCGTAAGTTCCGACCCTGGAATAGAGTCAGTGTGTTTCAAATGAAGGGAGGCTTAAAAGACAGCATATTCATATAAGGGGAACCAGCTTGCCGGCTTTCACCATGTGTCAATGTTACAGGGACAGGAATGCTGTGGATACGATTTCTCATGAGCTTTTAACAGGTGAACTGGGCTGAGTGTGTGTGTGTGTGTGTGAGTCTCCCCTGAAAACAAACATATATCCAAGCTTGTGATATTTTATGAACAAGAGATACACTCAGGGCTCTGGGGTGGAGGGAGATTGGTCTAAAACAAACAGGGTCTTTAGTCACGTCTGAAGACCTTGTTAAAATTCTTTCTGCTTGCAAATCCCTCTGAAGCATGCTTACCTCCAATGTGACCGTGGGTCAGGGTTTTGCCAAGAGTGAATTTGCCCCTCAGTGACTATTTTCTGAATCCTAAGCACATGTTGCCTTTTAAAAGGCCTTTTCTCAAAACATCGGATTCTACTTTGCTCCAGCTGTTCAGCTTCATGCCTCTCCCAATGGCTGCTCTTCACCAACGTCATTCATCCAAATACTGCAGCCTAATACTGCTTCTAAAGTTAGTCAGTGCCTAGAATGGACCTGAGGGATGGCTGAGGGCTCCCTGTACCATGTGTAAGAATAAGCTATAACAAACAGGGAAAATAATTCCCTGACTTGAGGAAGGTTCAGACAAGAGAGAGGAAGTGTTCTGGGGATTTGAAGGGATGCTCCCAAATTACTTGAATCAGCAAAGATTACTGATTCCCCAGTTTGCTGATTCTTAGCCGATATCCTTCTCCCCTCAGTTAACAGCTTATTAGAGACAAGTTTTTCAACCAGCTCATGCAGATGACTGGTATCACAAGAATTAGTCTAGGTTTTATGAGCACTATACTTTTGACTTGAACAAGATGCTTGGTATGTCTCATACACCCTGAAACCACTGGGGTTCAGGTGAAACTACGTGACACACTGAATAACCTTCTGCTTTCTTTTGTTCTTCAGAAATGCTGAGTGTTTTTTTCAGCAGAGACATGTCTCACGTTCCAAGGAAACCCTCAGCCAAGAGGGGATGAAAAAAACCAGTATCAGTCATCCATCATATCACTTCCAAGTAATACTTGAAAAGTAAACATTGCAGGGCATACATCTTTGAGGTCAGATTTCCATACACCTAATGTGAGAGATCCAGCTATGCCCAGTGCCAGTGCACTTCAGACAGTTTTCTGCAGAATGGTTTCAGATGGAGTGCAGAATTTGGTCTCCCTGCCTCACCAAAATGCTTATGGATTAGGGCTATTGTAAGATTTTGTAAAGTACTTCAAAAGGCACTTCTGTTGAAGAAATAATTATTATATAAGTTATAGCTGAGCATTTGTAGCATAATTGCCTTTCCAGAAGTGTACCTTTAACACACCTTGGTATTGATGTTTTCAATTCTAGTTTGAAGACTAAAACTAAATGAGATCAGCAGGAAATCAATATTCATTTAAAATTCACTTAGCTATCCCAGGATACAAAAATAAAGTCTTATACAGTCAAAGACAGAAAATCATCATAATAAGAAAAATATGGGCTAGATGAAGGTAAGTGATCAGGTGTGTTTGGGCAACCATAGGCTTTTCATGAGGAAATCTGTCCAAATCTTGTCTATATTTGCAACTTCCACATTCAAATAAAGATTATCATTCTATATAAACTAATTAAAAAGAGCTTCTGCAACTCATTTGGGTCAAGCACCACAAATAAAAGAGGAGTTATTGAAAAGGTAGAAAAATTGGAGGGCATTGTGTGAATCAAAAGGCAAGTAAGTGGCTAAAGATTTTTCTTCAGTAATCTCTTCAACTCCATCAAGAGCATTTCAGTATGAAGGCACTGAAGGTGGCTCAGGAAGTCCACAAACCTGAAATATCAGAGGACTGATGTGGTGTTCCAGGAAGGTGCCAGCACAAGCTTGCTCTCTTCTTGTAACTCTTCCTTGGGTTTCTTCATTGCCCATGGCCTGCTGGAGAGGAGCCTGTAGCTGGCACGGGACAGCTCCCACCATTCTCACAAATGCTCACAAAGGAAAAAACCTCTTTTAGGCTCTGTACATTGGTGCTATCCTCAGCTCTGGTTTCCTCAGCTCAACTCTGGGTCCTCTTGTTTGTGGAGTTGATGAAAGAGGAAACACTCAGCAAAGAACCAACAAATAGAGACAGATGGCCCAGGATGCCAGTAACTGCTTCTCTCCAGTGCAGTGGAGGTCAAGAACATGTCCTTAACATCTATAAGCAGCAGATGGTAGGAAGTAGATGTCAACCCTTTGAACTGGTCCCAAGACATGCACTGAAGAATTCAGACTTTCAGAGTGTGAAGAAAAGATGTTCTAGAATGGTGCCTGGTAAGTGTAGCTGTTGCAGGTTCATCAAAATTTGCAGAACATTTTTGTGTGTCCAGAGCATTTTCAAAGCAAAAGTCATTCATTCCTTTACCTGGTCTGAGGCAGGAAGAGCTCTGCTTGGAGGTTTTGTTTGGATGGCAGCCCTTTAACTAAACACGGGGGTTGGTGTGTTCCTGATAAGGCAAAGCTCTCCCTTGGCAAGCTCATTTTGTTCCAGAGAGAATCATTACCCTTGTCTGGATAGAAGAGCAGACGATTATGAGAGTTTATGGAGGATGAGGGTGAGAATGTGGTGTAATTACTGTTACGCAGACGGGGAAAGGCTTTTGGCTCCAGATGGATTCCCCAGAGAACTAGATAAGCCATTTAGTGTACTTGTTGGCTCCTCACCCATTTAAATTGCTTTGCAGCTGGGTGCTTCTCCCAAGGACTATCGAAAAGCAAAGTATGGCAATAGGTCAATGTCATAAGTTGAACAAGGTGGAAGATCTACTCCCCACCTACAGCTGAGGCTTGCTCCCAGAAAGAAACACAAGAACTTAAAATATTTATTAGGCAGGAGAGAGTGTGGGGGTGGTTTTGCTTGGAGGTAGCAGCACAACAGCCTGGGAGTGTTTCTGAGGTTCTCTCTGCAAGCAGGTTGTTGAGATACCCTCTTAGCTCAAGTTGCAGGGAAATCTGGTGCTTTGAGGTGAAGACAGGCTAAGTAACAGCTACAAAGACTTCCTTCTGGGCAGTAGATTTCACACACTGGTCGCAGCAGTACCTGCTGTTTCTACTTTCAGACTCAGAGTTCTTCCTCCATTACTTCAGTTCTGTCTTTAGGCTGAAATTGCATGAAAAAGACCCAAATTTGACAAACAACACAAAGGAAGCTGACAGGCAGGTTGTGCCCTGGGCCTGGGATCATGCACACCAGTACACCATGTCCACTACGGGTACTGCAGCTACTCTGGGTGACTTCTCTTGGTCTTGAAACGTTACAACACAAACAGCATCACAAGCAATCACCTAGGAATGCTACCTAATTTCTATGTTCAACAAGCAAAGTATTTCAAAGAAGGAATTCTGAGAAAACTTGAAGACTCCAACGTTTATGGTCAGCAAGCAGCTGCTTAGATGAGCAAGCAAGGAAAGGATGCATTGATAAACAACCCATCAGAGCAGAAGCTAACAGTTTTGTATTCTGTTTTCTGTCCCTGTGAATCACATCAACCTGCTGACATGATGTTTCGTCTCATTTTGAAATGGGGAGAAGGCTTCTGGGAGCACAGGGTCTTCAAAGGGCAAAGCCATTGTTCTACTGAATGTTGCACTTGCTAATGTAACGATGAAAGCTTAATAACATCATGTTGCTTTTCGCCCGACTCACTTTTATTTTCTTCTAGCCTTTCTGCAGCATTAAAAAGGCAACAAAAAAATTAATGCTTCTTATGCATAAACAATCACTTTCAAATTCCAGATCTCAGTCCAGAGCCTCTTGGAAAGGAGTCAAGCTCTAAGGAGTCTGTTTTCGTATATTTTCCCTTATCAGTCCTCATCACAGATCGAGGTTTGTGGTTTTACAGCTGATGGCAGGTTGCCTGCATATCTCAGGGCTGAAATGCAAAAGTAAGCCAAGCATGAAGGCAATATCAGCTTGACGCTGCATGCCTTTCTAGGGCTATTAGATAAGAGATACTGTTTGTACAGAGCAAACCTGTTACCTCAAGAAAACAAAGCTGCTTTTAACTATGGCTTCCTTTAACTTTCTTCTTAACCAACACTGCTAAGTATGTGAGTTAAAGAAATGGACAGATAGATCACCAGTTCTAGACCTCTGACCCCAGAGAGGCAGGAAAAAGCTGGAAATATGGTCTAGGGCTGAGCCACTTAGTACATGACCACAGTGTGTATCATCTGAAGGACTCACTACCAATCAGTAAAAGATCAGCCTTCATTTGATCTTCAGTCAACAGACCCTTTAACAGTGAAGCATTTCCAGAGTATGGTCTTGAGGCCAATCACAGTGTGTGTGTGTGAAACTCTTAGGCACTCTGTGTGAGGAGTATATACAGGGTTCCTTGTTTCTTGATGGTCCAAACTGAGAACACTGTTGCTCCCTTCTGACCTACATACCTGGTTTCCTTCCTGTGGAATGGTGGCACTGGAGTTGCAGTGAGGACTGATGCACACACAAATCTCTCTCCAAACGACATAGTGCAGATTTGTTTGGGCATACTTTTGCATGCTCCAATTTAAAATATAGTCTGAGTACTCTTCTGCTCTGAACTACCCTTTCAGAGAGTCCCTCTATCTATTCCTTAAATCATGCACTCTAGACAACACAGAGACCTCTAAAATGCAATACAAGCTTTTTTGTGCATTATATATAGACTGGTAAATTACATTTTTTTTTCTTTACCACAGTTAGCTACTGTGTAGTAGGAGTAGTCATATTTCACTAAACCACAGGAGGTTTCTCTTATCCCGGGTAAGTCCATTTCTATGGTAAAAATTGGATTCTTTGTTCTTTTGGATGTCTTCACACTTGGCCAAGAAAGATCACCTCTGAGGCTGTAAATATGGAACCTGTGACTTCAGGGAAAAGGTAGTTTGTGACCAGTCATAAAACTTCCTGCTGAAAGGTGAGTTTGCTGGGCTGGTGTTTGCTAAAGAATCAAGATTTCTGAACTACCCCATTTATTAAACCTAGTTGTATATGTGCTGCTCCAGTTACAAAGGTACAGCAGGAGCCTTTTCTTAAAGTGTGTTGGGGTCAGGCTCATTTCCTAGGATTTTTCAGCTGATCTGGATATGATCTTATATTTGTATCTATCATCACAAAATTTCACCATAAATTGAACTGAAAGAATCCTACCCAATGTGCTCTTGTACCACACAAAAACCATTCAAAGAGAAAGATAAACTTTATAGATTAAGACAGGCTGATATGAACAAAAGCTCTTGGAAGACAAGTCACATGATTTGGCAAAGCAGACAATCAGTTAAAACAGATGTTCAGCCCCAAGTCTCTTAACCTGGTGTGGGGTGAAGCAGTGGGATGCTGAATATCTGAACTGGCACCAACCAAGAGTGTGGGCACTATGCTTGATCTGGAATTTGGCTTATAATTTGAAAAGCGTCTTAAGATTTTAAACTCTTAAGTTGGCATGACTCTAGAGTACTAAGCTCTCAGCTCCCTCATCAAGCTAAGGTGGTTTAAGAGTTTAGGGTCTTTAGAGTAACATGATCTGCTAAACTGCTTTCAAGATTTAGAAGGACTTAATTTCTTATACCGCTTTAATATCTTAAGTGGCTGAGCCATTTTTTCTGGCTTAAAATGTTATCAGAGTTGAGGATTGGTGACATGGAGGGACACTGTTGTGCAGAGGATCAGATCAGACCAGTGTGGTTCAGCCTTCTGACTTCCCAGTCTGAATCTATTGTATGTTTTTCAAGGTCATTGCTCAAACATTTCCAAGCAGTTGGCAAATAGAGACTGAGACTGTTTGCCAGTCAAATCTAGTTCAAGTATTTTATGAGTCAATATCCAGCCATTGTGTTGCTTATTTGTTCTTCTAATCTTCCAAATCCCCCATAAAACTTATATATTTTTGCTCTGCCCTCTTCTTCTTACTTTCAATGACAGTATGTCTGCTAATTCTGGAGCTCCTTGAAAATCTAAGCCAAGTTTTCTACTGATGCTAGGTTTGTCCCCTACTCTTACACTTTCCTTTACTAGATACTGCCATAATTTACTTGTCTTCATACACTGGCAACAGTATCTCAGCTTTAGGATTGGGTGCTTGACAGTAAAAAAGTGGAGAGCGTGGAGTGGGTAAAGCAGGGGTATCTGAGAAACTCAGAGCTTTTCCCCCTGTGTCTGTCTGTCAGGTCGTTTGTACGTGCCTCTTGCAGAAATCAGTGGGATGCAGGGTACTCCCAATTCATTTGAACATGAGATTGTCTCCAGTCATAATTGGCACCAGAAGGCAGGTCATGAAATCCAAAACAGAGAGCTGTTGAATGGTCTGTTCAGCCCTTTCCTCCCTCTCTACTTGAAAAATTCCAAATTGCTCATAACTAGACAATGGCTTAAACTTTCAGCTCTCAGCATTCCAGCCTTCCTGTGGCAATGAGTCCCACTGTCCCATGAAAACAAAACATTCATTTCTTTTCATTAAGATGGAATTTGTCACTTTTTGGTTCTTCTTGCTGAGCCTTCCCTTATCATTAGGAAAGGAAATGGATTATCTCTCTTATATTTGTCCCTATGTTTAAAAAGTATTACTTTAATTCACAGCTTCTTTGTGACAGACAACTCCATCGTCTTCACTTTCTCTTTGCCTGACCTCTGTGAGAACCCAGGTGTACTCAGCATTTTGAACCTAATGTCTAGACATGGAAATAAGGGCCCCAGATTAGGCATCTTATCTTGGAAATTTAGGCCACTACTCTTCAGAAAATCTCATAAATGTACTGTAATTATATTTATCACCAAACTTAAATGTCAGACAATTTTAGCTCCTCTGTCCTGATACCTAGAGTATGTGCATGCTCCAAATAATGCACACATCTCTGTATGTGTATGCATACATCTCAATAATTCGGTATTATTTACATCTCGGTCACCTAAAATCAGATGCTACTTTTTTTTTAGCAAGTCAATGGAAAGCAGCATTTAATTTTCTGTAGATAACTTCAGGTAGGATAAGTTGCTTCCAAAGGTGCTCAACCTAGGCTAGAAGCCTGATTTTAACTTGCTAAACTTGGGGAGAAGAAACTTATCCTACAGACATTCTGGCTCTGGAGAAAGGGTTAAAACACAGCCTTCTGTTGGCTAGTCTAGGGTATGTCCCAGTAGAGCAGGTGGGTTGTTTGAATTGGTCCTGAAGGTTGATGTAAGCACCTCTACATAGGGCTCTGACAGAAAGCTTTACCTGAGCTGAGAATAAGAAAAAAAAATTGGTAAAATAGTTTAAAATGTGTCTTTGATGCTTAATTATCACTAGGGGCTGTTTATTGGCTCTGGAGAACAGAATAGGCTGTTGGGATCAGTCAGCTGTGTATCCCCTCACTGTCCGAAGCTATGGTCATGGTCCCTGAATCCATTGTCACATGCTTTCCTCTGCCTTGAGCACACTGACAAATTGTCCAAATTGCAACTCTCTAAAGAATGGCCAACCACTGGATCTTCTTTCAGGGAAAGCAAAACAAACTCTGCCTTTTTTGTTTTATTATAATCAGAGACTCTCTTTTAATCATTCCAGTTTCTAGTCACATGGAACATGAACTGCCTAAGAGAGCCTGAGGAGAGAGGAAGCATGAGAGAAAGGAGGGAAGCTTAGACAAAAAGCTTCCTCGCTGGGGACAGGAAAGCTCCACAATCAGACAGTGGGGCAGGAGCTTTTCAACTTGAGGTCAGAGTTTCAGATATTGCGGTTAGTGGCTTTTGGAGATTGCTCCCTTAGACTGAGAAGAATATGACATGAATGACATCTGACCTTATACTCCAGCTGGGCCCAGTGTCTACATCTTGGTCCAATTACCTACATTGAAATCCTGGAACACAGTTCCATGTTTCAGTCATCATCTACATAAAACCTCACAGTTTGCCACAACTAGGAGATTTACCTATACAGGCTGACACATACTTTAACGTCACCTGTGAGAAGAGGGAGCAGGGAAGAACATACAGATTTCAGAACAAACTCCAGACTTTTCTGGAGTCTTGAAATTAGCTTCCCTTTGCATTTCTACAATATAAAGAATTCTTTCCCTTATCCGCAGGTATAATCAAATCTCAGGGTTACTACCTGGCTCCACTGGAGTCAGCTTTTCTGGAATGCTCCTGGCATTTCACACATTCCTCTTAAAGGCTGAGCAAGCTTTGCAACCATGTTGGACTTAAAGGCTTTCTAAGCATGGAAGGACCTCTCAAAAACTTGATGGACATGCGTGAGAGGTAAGTCTGTAGTAGCTATGGTCTTTTGTAGCATGAACTATATACAGAATAAAATATAATGAAAATATTAGTGAAAGGTCTCTCAGAGAACAGAAAGAGCAGAAAAAGCTTGTTGTGGTGCTTTTTCCTACTTGAAATCAATGTCTTATATGTGTGGCCGTATGCTTAAAACCTCCCTAGTTCTAGCCTTCACCTTGAGCCTGCTAACTACTTTGTGTACATCAATCACCTGGAGATGAAAAAGGATTCTTATTTCCTTCAACAGGGTCCCAAATCCATGCAAGTCACTATGTGAGGCCAAAGACTTCTACCATGCCAGTGCGGGACCTCACTTGATCAATGCCTCAAGTACCTTCTCTGTGAGCCAAAGAGCTTGTGCTAGCTGTATTTAGCAGTTACCAGGAAGGCTTTATGTGCAGTTTTTCTCTTCAGAGCCTCCCATTTGGCCCTTGTGCCTGACATATGCTTGTGAAGTTTCCTCAGGCCTGATCAACCATGCTGGAGTGTGAGTGAGATCCAGCTGTGACCTGTGATGGATGGAGGCCCTACCTGGAGACTCAGTCTCTTCCCTCTGTTCACATATGTGAAAATTCCTTTCTCTGTATACATGTAGAAAACAACTTTGCTCCAGTATAGGAACCAGCACACCAGGGCACTGATGGTTACTTCCCAGAAGACCTTTCAAGCTGATGATCTTGAAGACATCTCTCTCACCAGTTTATCTGGCCCTGTGCTTAGCACGGGATGTAATATTTTATATTCACTTGGGCCGGGACCAGGGATGTCATCCCATGGCTCCAAATGATGGCAAATCCACCCTGTCCCTTGGGGTGCAGCTCTCCCTGCACTGATTACTCTTCTGCACAAAAACGCATGGCGTATTTCCTCTGTGGGTTTTTCTGATTTCCAAGTTGTTGCCTCGTGGATTCTCTCATGCCTCTGGCTGCTAGATCAAAGATCTATTTTATATCAGAGTTTTTCACTCCATAAGTCCCCTGATCACTTATTAACCTGTTAGTCCATACGCCATCTCACAAATCGCTCTCCTTTCCTCTCTCTCTGGTAAGCACGTTTGCCAGGCTATAAATCTTTCTGGCAGCTCTTCTTTGAGCTTCCTCCAAGTTTTCTTTTTAAAGTGCCAGCTCCAGGACTGGACATAGGATTTTATTCTCACATGTTTGCCAGGGGTTGGTTTCACAAACTCGTTCGTGAATACACCTCCTTCTATTTATTTCTGCCAGTTCTTTATGGTAAAAGGAAGAGGGAGAAGGAAAATGATAGTGTATGATGTTTGTTTTAACTATGTGATCCTAAGATGGAGGAATTTTTTATGGTTTTCTGGGGACCACCCAGTAATTCTTTTCGTAACACCAAGCAGCAGTTACCATCTTATCTTTGTGAGACTTAACAGTAGATGTCCAGAAAGAAGCTGGTTTTGAAGAACAGCAGCATTAGTCCCACCTCTTTCTCCCACTCTAGCCAAAAGAAAGTCTGACCATGCTGAGCAAGGCTGGGTTGAAATGTTCAGGTTGAAAACTACACCATGGTTTTCATTCTAGAACACCTCTTTCAGCCCCCAGGAAGTAGGGAAAGGCTCCATCGACGTCTGTGCTTGAATGCACCATACCTTGATCAGAGATACATTTTGCCAAGCCTCATGCAGGCATTTGCCCACTCCTGCTCCAGAGATTGCCATGGGACACCATGATAGATTAACACAGTGTCTCTTCACTCACCAGTCTTTTATTAGAGGATGTTAAAAAAACCCAGCAAACTCGTAAGGCCAGGTTTGGCTGAGAACAGTAGTTAAGGCTCACATATGGCAGGGAGGAGACTGTTTGCTTTAGAAATATATTTTTTTAAATTAAAAAGAAAAGAGAATTAGAATTGTTTCCAACAGTCTCCATATTTTTCTCTCATATGTATACATATCTATATGTATAATCTATGTATTTGAAAAATGCAACCCACAACTTTTGGTTTAAATTTGATCTGACAATATCCCTTTAACATGAAACTCCAAAGCTATAATTGATACCCTAGTTGGACATTATCATAGATTATTTCCTGTCTGTGTTTTGACTGTCCTGGTCAAATGGCTTCCAAGCCTAACACAGAGTAAATGAAGAGAAACAACCCTCAGCTACTATTATTCCTGTTACTCATTCTACAAAAATAATAAAACTAATAAAACCACAGCCTGCCTTGAACAGTAAAGAACTCTTAAAAGCCCTTCCTAAGCTAAGCCTTGATGTATCTTGCATATCTCAGGGAACAAAAATAAAGTTGGTAGGTTGGAAGGTGGAATTACCAGTGATGTTCCTTGTCTGAGCTTGTGTCCACACTGTTCTTAAAGCATTGGGTGCAGATGTGAGCACTGGAAACTCCCTGTTCCATCCAGGGCTGACCACCCAGTGCCATGAGCCTGGCCATGCGCTGGCTCTGCTGCGCTGCTGCTGGCGCCCTGGCAGGTGGGAGCCCATGTGTGGGTGGCCGTCTCTGCAGCCCCGTGGTCTGCACTGGTGACAGCAAACCTGGCCTTCAGGGGGGCTGGGCAGGGACTTGCCAAGAAGAATTATGGGTTTCCCTTCCTAGCTCTCCACGTGGGCAAACATGATGGGTAATAGTTGAGGTACAAACCCCAGTGAATGCTAGACAGTCCCAGTGCCAAAAGTGAGCTAGGTGATATTTTTCATCTAAGACTTTTTATACCTGGAGAAAAAAAATGAAAAAAAATTCCCCTCCTGATTTAGTGGTACCAAAATATTTTATGAATTCATGCCTATTCACTTGAGCAGTTCATTTAGACAGGGAAAAAGCACCCAATAATAATACCAAAGACCCTTCCCGTCCAATCATTTAATTCCATTAGGTTGGAAAAGAAATGTTTTCCATTATTTGCCTTGGAAATAGGTCTTCATTTAAAAATAAATTAGTTAATTTACCTTTCTGTGTTTTTACATGTGTTTAAAGATGGCTAATATTGAATTTAAAATGTTGGTATAAAATACCTATTTATTTTCACTCTTATTTGGTAAAAATCTTCTTAAAAATTCATTTAAACAGAAAAGGAATTCTTTCCTCTCCACTTCTTTTGTTTTGCTTTATCAATCTAAAAAAAAAAGCCAAGAAAGCAGAAAGGCAAAAGTCAAATACAATCTAAATCTCTTCACCTATGGTGAAGCCTGTCTATGAGGTTTCCACTGGGATGTCTCAGCAATGTGGCCTTTCCCAACTCCTATTAGGACCTTCGCTCTCCCACCCCCTGGCCAGGTCCCTTCCTGTCTCCAGCGCATGAGTGTCTCCACTGAACTGCTCAAGAGCTGCATCCAGCTGTCCTGATCCTAGTTTGGTTTCAAATGCAAAGCACAAGAAATGAGAATGTCAAGGAGACTTTGCAATATGGATACAACATTGATCAATTTTGATGTTTTACTCCAGCAACTTCATATGTTAATTCCTGTTTTCAAGGGAATGGCAAACACTACTGCTTTCCAGTGAGATACACAGCTCTTTCCTCTCTTCAGCTTCAGACTTAAGTTTCTAAAGTACTCTCAAACTATCTTGAGATTATTGCTTAGATGTGATATGAAGGCCTAAATTTTCCTCAGGAAAGAGCATATCTTCAAACTGTGAGAGCAAATGATGCAAAGTGAACTGACTTTTTTTGTTTCTGTGGTCAGATGAAAGGCGCAGGAGCTGTATCACTCTGATACCATTCAGATGCTTGGCTGCAATTCCAAGATCTGGCAAAGGTTAGCAATTATCTTAAACCAGAGCAGCTTTTAGTTCAAGGAATCTCAAGGCTCACCCAAATAAACATTAAGCAGTTTTTTGGTACAGTTTTGCACATGCCCTACCAAGCCTATCCCAGGACTTCAAGGTGAGGAACCCTTAGCCATAGTTTCATACAGTACTTTTGGCTGCTGGATGTTAGTTTCTTTGGGTTCATCTACTTTCCTTTCAGGAGAGGCTTTTCTTAGGAACCAGGTCACAGTCAACTGTATTCTGAGGGCATAAAACCAAAAGGCCACGTTCACATTTGGTGAAACACCAACATGGTGATGTTATAACTGGTAGAATTGGTCTCCAAGAACTTAAAAGTATGAAAACCTCTCAGAGATTGTTGAACTTGTAATCCCTCATGGGAACAATCAGTGATGACCAAGCAGGAGGAACCTCAGGGCAGCAGAATGAAAGGGAAAAATGTTTTCGACTTTCATAGTCTTAAGGCTGGCAGTTGGGGAAAATTATGTAAAACAAACAGGCATCACATGAGGTACAATAAGAAGAGGGTTGAAAGAAGGTAAGACGGATAATTAAGCAATAAGACACGACAGGCTGCGCATTTCTGGGTGATTATTGCATGCCTGCTATGATGTTCTTTAGGACAAAATTTTTGCTGCACTAGAACTAGAATGACCCCCCAGGGACAGGCTGGCAGAAGGGTCTAATTGCTGTTATAACAAAATTAATTTTGAAATAATAATAATAATAACAACAACAATAATAATAATAATAATAACAATAACAATAATAGTAATACTAAAATGATGATGATGATAGGAAGAAAAAGGGACAACCTCCTTCTTCACTGTACTGTTTGTTAGAATGTGTGATGGGAAAAGAAATTACATCACCTAGGGTTGGTCATCAAAGGGAGGGCAGTCACATCCCTGTGAGCTAATATCTGGCTGCATCCTGATGATGTGCTGGCTTTTCTTCTTTCTCTTTTTCTCATTCCTTGCCCTAGGCTGCCTGCCTTCAGGTCAGTGTGCTCAACTAACTTCTTGTGCCATGTATTCCCATCTTTCATCTCTCTGAAAAATCCTAGTTTTGCTCTTTGCTTTATTCTATTTATCCCTTTTGCTTTAAAAACTGACCAAATACACTAAAAAATCAAAAGTGTAACTGTTTGAGATATGGAAAGCAATGTGTACCATGACTGTAGTCTTGAAGCATGGAATTGCTTTTGTGTTTCCTCTATAAAGAATTTTTTTCCTTTTACTCTGCCACTCTCCATCTTCCACATACCTACCTCCTTCAGTGAACCTGTAAGTAATTGGGGTTCAATACTATCTCTGCACTGAATGGGAAGGAAGATAATGTACCCAAAAAGAAGAGTGTATCTTCCTTAACCATATAGCAGTGGATAATAATAAAACAGTTATTCAGGCAAGCACTTGTAGCTTACATGGTCTTTCACTACTTCTGAGCAGCATTCTTTCGTGCACAGAAATTCTATATTTAAATTAGTTTGGTTGAGAAACATACTGTGTGAAATATTTTTTTACCGAACCAAATCTCCTATGCCTGTGCTTCTGAACCAAATAGCTTCAGGAATCCTTATCCCAAAGAAATTCAGTAATGTAATTAAAAAAAAAACAGTTTTGCAAAAGGAAAAGACATTTTGAGATTTCCATGGGAATGGAATTCTTGATTTTTGTAGTTCTGATTGGTTTGGTTTATTCCCAAGTAAACTACTCCCCTAACATAGATTTCTGATCAGATAATGATTCAAGAACATCTAGTTGCCTTGGATATATCTATCTCAGTACCTTCAGATTTAATTTTTTCCACACCTTGGATTTTCCCTTAAAGGCACAAAAGTTTCAAGGAAAGCAAATAGACTCCTTAAAAGTCTTCTCCAGCCTCCACTGTCATTCTTCCCAACTGAGACACCAATATCTATTGAGAAGGTCTCTATCTGCTGAGTGGTGATATCAGGACTCTGCTCTTGATAGCTGCTGTAAAAACAGGAGACCAGCTAAGACTAGATGAAACAGAGGTCAGCAGGAAAAGAAGATGCATAGAGAAATGAAACGGCATATCCATGTTCACACCAGAAATAGTAGCAAGATCAGGATTGGATTTCAGTCTGTCTGAAACTCAACCCAGAACTGTGCCATTAGGGGATATTTTTGTTTGTTGTCAGGGAACGTGGAGGAAGACAAATCCAGCTCACTACTCTCCCTAAGATCAATCATGTTCATGTGAGTTATATTTATCAAAATAAAAATATAGTCAATAAAATGGTGTTCTTGAAAATGAGATTTTGCTCAATTTAAAAAACAAAACAAAGCGAAAAAAAAAGAAAAAACAACAAAACCCCCGACAGCAAAACAGTCTTGGAAAGGAATTTAAGCCCCATAACTTCATTGTACTTGCTCCGTTAGGAGATGAGATGTTTTCCACATGCCACTCCATATTACCATCATCTTATCAAAGGGATGAACCTGTGACCTTTAGCATCAAAGCCTGGGCTACATCATTAGAATTAAGGACTGACCTGCAATACTTGTTATCCTTGGGTGACTCAACCAGTGCAATGGGAACATGATGTTACATAAATGTTTTATATAAAGATATATACATAAACATACTGCTGTAGAAAGAGAAGGAAATGTATCTCAGGAGAAAGAGAGTTAAATTAATCACCAGAAAGTGAATGCAAAGTTACTTATGCGGACATTTTCTTGTAAAGATCTGGTCTCTGTCTGTGCAGTAAGTACATGCAGAGACTTGCTGTATCCAGGTTGACAGTTCTGTTGTTATACATTTGTGGGGAAAGGTTAAACAGCTGTATGGCATCACTTGAAAAGACTTAATAGGTGGAATCATAACTTCTCAGCCTCCCATATTTTCTAAGAAAAACTGAATTGGGAAATTCCATAAGGCTGATAAATAAATTTCTACCTTGTAGATGATGTTAAGCCACCATGTCAAAAGGCTGGAAGTGCAAGCTGATATTCCCGGTTTGAAGGGAGGAAAGAAAAATATGAAATAACGTGATTATTTTCCTTTTTTGTTGCTGTGAAGAATTTCCCTTGACCATTTCCACACAGCCTATTCACAAGGAATCAGATACAGCAGCCCCAAAAGCTAAAAAACCCAAACAAAAACAAACCAAGAAAGAGACAGGGTTGTATGAAGGGAGAGAAAGAGGAGTTTTTAAAATTGATTGGGATAACCAGAGAAATGAGTGCAAATAGATGATATTTGTCATCCTCTTCTGAACAGAGCTTTGCAGAATACAAACAATTTCTTTCTAGCTGAACAGGATCACTTACCTGTTGAAACATTAACTTTCCAGTTTCCAGGGTCAGCTCTCTCTTATTCCAGAATTGCTGTGCCGACTGACCCTGTGCATCTGCCCAGGCCAGTGCTACAAAGGGGAGAAGTGGCCTTCAATATGCTCAACTCATGACCAGGGTCTTGCTTTCTGCCATTGTCGTCCCCTACAAGCCATGCCTAACATCACTTAGAACCTCTAGAAAGCTCTGGTTCTTGGGATGGGGCATCTCTTAGGGCAGTCTTGAAGATTTGCAGCATGGTGGGGCAGATGAATTTGGTTTTGAAAGGTTTCAGATCTGCTGGATCCACAAAGGTCACAGCTCACAAGCTTACCAAGAAAGTCCTACTGGTGTGGTGCAGGAGGAAGGTTAAAAGAGAGCTGCATGGGAGGACAATGAAATGGATGAGTGGGGAGGCTGTTTTACACAGAAGAGAAGAGTGGTAGACATTGGGAATTCATATATTTATTTCCAAATTCTGTTTTTATTTCTATTATCTTTTGCTGTAAAATGATCGTCACTGCATCTCAGAGCAAACTAATCAAGCTCAAGGATCCAAATCAAGTTCAATGTATAAATCCTTCTCCTAGTTTTCTAGCACCTTTGCCTTCAGGCAGCTGAACATACGAATGGAAACACTCAGAGACCAAGGTTTTCAGGATGCCTATCAGAGGCTTTCTTATGTGTTGGTGTGGTGCAGCAGGTGGCAAACTGGTTTTCTCCATCAGATCCACCTAGCAGATGTGTCTCTGCTCATTGGGGAAGGTGAGGCAGAGAGGAAACAGAACTGAGACCAGAACTCAGTTCAGTGAGGAGGTGCTGGAGATGAGATGCAGTGATTCAGTTGTACTTGGGCTCTACACAAGAGGCAATGTTACCAGAGGGCCTGGTGCTGGTTCTGGCACATTGAGCATGATGTTACCAATAGACTTTGACTGGGAGGCAAATAAGAAATTAGGCAAACATTCCAGGAGAGGACTGTGGGCTCATTTTGTCACAGAAACCTGGCAAACCAGAGCTAAAGTCAGAGAAATCTCTTTTTGTCAGGCTTATTAGCACCTTGGAGTGGTCCTCTTTCCAGATTTTTTGGGGAGAAAATTACTTCAAACATCTGTAAATCAACATGACAGTTGATGGCCTATTTCAATTCGCATGAATTAAATTGCTCTTGAAAAAATTTTTTGCTTTTTTTTTTCTACTCACATTTTTTGGTATCTCCCGCTGTCACCTGCACCTCGACTGAGATGTTCCCCATATCATTTTTTTCCTACACTTTTATAATTCATCTGATTTTCTCTTCTCCTCACATCTTGAGGCTGGAAACATAGTCATTAATTTTTTACTGGAGAGACAAATAATAAAAAGATTCCACCCCAAGGTGGTGGAATTCTAATCCACCTAGAAGACAATCAACAGCAGGAAGCATTCCACCTACCCTGACACCTTACACCCCACCTACCTCCTTATCAAATTTTTCTATTGATTTTCAGATCAACCATGTATTTGAGAGCCTCAATACAACAAATTTCAATGTACTAGTTCAAGTAAAATTTCATTGCAAGCTTTCCATGTAGCCTGAAGCCTACAGCTATTTTTGAATCTTTGTATCTTGCTAAGGGTGAGGCAGAGTCAAATTACCTTGTCATCAAATTCTCATTTTGGCAAGAAGAGTGGTGGGGGTGAAGAAACAGAAGACTTCATAGCAATAATCACTAACCAAAACACTTTGGAGTGCCTGAACTTGTTACTGCGTCTGTTCAGTTCTTCGACAATATGTCAAGCAGAAAAAAAACAGCTTAATTTTTCACAAGCCTGGTTGCTTTCTGAAGTTTACAACAACACAGCAACTTGTTTGAACTAGTAAATGGAGGGAACATTCTATTAATACCAGAGTCACAATCCCCCATTCTGCACAACCCACCAGATGTCTGAATTTAAAGTGCCACCTCACGAATCACATTGGTTTCTATTGGCAAAATCTTGGTCTGTGTTCCAAATGTCCTAGAGGCACTGAGCTGTTCTTGCAAGGTTTTTGATATGGTATGTTAGTAATATGGTTTTAAAAGGCCATGAGTTTTTATGGTGCATTATTATTAATATAGATCCTGTTCCCATCATTGTTTTGTTATTATTTTTGCATTATTTCCTTTTGGGTAACCAGATTGTTCCGGAGACTGAAGTATTGTACAAATCCTCTTACCTTTCTATCAGCTCAGTTTGATATCCTGCCTACCCCGTGCTGGTAGATATTTTGGCATAGCTATGTGCTCACATCAACACTGAAGTTTCTAGAGAAGAAAGATTCTGTGAAGAAAGATTCTGGGAAAACTCTGAAGGAAATCAAAATAAACTCATTTCCCATGGAATTTGATTGTGGCAATTTTTGAATGTCTTTTTTTCCATATTCTCCAAAAAAAGACTCAAAACACCAAAAATGTTTGGGACAAAACTTTTTTGGTCTTCATCAAAAAGTCAAAATTCCTGTGGAAAGATGACACTTTTCAAGAAAATGGATATTTACCCAAAGCTTCAGTTTCTCAGTAAAGTCAATGTTGAACACAGCTGTGCCACAGCTGAGCAAGATTGTTGGGCAACTCCACCTCCTTCTGCCATGGGATTGTCCTGGGCCACTTGACTTGATACATGGTTCTGACATGGTGTGGAAAAGAAGTCAAAAGCTTTGCTCATCTGAGCCATCAGGTAATAAGAAACGGCAGAGCCTAGGCAGGGAAAGAAGCTGAGAAGGAATTGGAGATGGAAGAGCTTACAGGCAGAGGAGAAATTGAAGTGAGGCAAGAGGCCAAAGGGATGAAAAAGTGTTTTTGTGGAAAGAAGCAGATCTGAACCTTGGTCTGGGTCTGTGCAAGATCATCCCAAAAGGGTCTTTTGCTCCCACGATGTATAGCTTGCCCTAGGACCTGTGGTCTGGTGAGGACACCTGTTGCAGTCCCAGGATCCTTTCCTTCAAGTCAGCCAAGAGCCTGAGGAAAGGTAAATCTATTGGCTCTGGTTCCAGAGACCTCATGCATACACATACCTCTACATGAGGGTCTGTGCCGCTCCCAGACATGCTGTGCATTTCTTAATTCTTTATGTTTGGTTTTTCCTTTATTTATTTTTATTTCCATTTTTTCACCGTTATCTAAAATTAAGGAATCACGCAGATGGAAAACATCTGCCAGTTCCTTGTGCATGGAAAAAACATAACATGTGGCAGGGATGATAAGTAATAATAAATAATGATGATGATGAAATCATTTGGAGAGGCATAACGGTTTGATTTGTCTGGAGCAAGTATCACACACTGCCTGTCTGGGCTAAGAAGGATAAATAGACCACTATGGTTTGAAATTTTGCAAATGGCAATACAATTTTGAGACACTTAGGAAGAGCAGATGCTTAACTTCTTATGGGTTTGCTCATTAGTGCCTAGTCAGAAACTCTTCAGGTAAGCAAAAGGAGCCCGACCTCCTGAGAGCAGATCTATTTATGTATGAGTCACAAATCACCATCTCCTCTTAAAACTAACAAAGTGAGGCCAAAGAATGACATAGTCTGCCAATGATGTAATATTCCATTTTCTACCTTGCTACCTAATACAGGGTTATGAAATTGGATCCAAAGGACAAGTCATATATTTGCTTCCCTAAGGTTATCACAAGGAAAGAGTAGCTTTTCACACAGAAGACATAATTCTTGGTCTCCCAAACATACCTGCAGAAATCAGCTCTAATTGCATCCCTATGGATCTTACCTAGACCTTCCTCAGGGTACACTTAAAAACTTCTTCTGGAGTTTGGGTTGTGCCTGGTCATCTCAGACTGTAGTTTATGATATTACAAAACCCAGTGAGTGTTATCCGATGGAGAGTGACAAAGAGGATTATTTAATGAGTTGTTGAGTCTCAGCTGAGTTTCCAGACTGCAGATGTTCTCCTTAATGTTTGCTATCAGGTTGGTGCTCTCCTGTCTTTTTAAGTAACTAGGTCCCAATGACTCCTGTTTTTGAAAGGATTTAAAGCTGTGACATGTCTACAGCCATAATAATTGGTATGGTAGGAAAGGAGTACGTGCAGTGTCAAAGGAAGGTCCATATTCACATGAGAGAGAGTGTTCAGTCAAGGGAGAAGATGATTCATATACCCATATGTATGCAGGGCTACAGAACACTGATAAAGGGAATGTGTCAGGACCAAGTGAATTTAGCCGACTGAACAATGTGACATCAAAAGTTTCAAGGGACAGTCTTGTCTACCTTTAGATTTCAGTTGCTTATGGAAGGTACTTCTAAAGAGCCTGGGATCTCAACTCCCAGACCAACCATCCCATAATGTCTCTAGTAGGATGATTCACAAATGGAAATAGTATTGAATAAACCTCAACCATCAACATTCACAACAAGCCACATTGTCTGTGTGTGTCTCTGTGTGCACTTTGCCAGCATGTTTGTGTGAGTGTAAACACAGTATAGCATTTATTTTGTGTGTGTGTGTCTGCTGGAATAGTTGAAGCTTAAGATTTAAAAAAGAAAAAGGAAAAAATGCAAAGGAGTTAGAGCTGAGCAATCCGAGAATGATGATGCAATGATATTGCAGCAGCAAAAGCAAAATGATCTGCTAAAAATACACCAGAGGGATCTAAATATTTCCATAACCAGATGGACATTGGAGCCCAAATGGAAGAGAAAAATGCAAGTAAAGGAAATTGCATTTGACAACCATAAGGGTCTTATAGTTCTTCTGTGCCTTTTATCCCAAAAGGTTTTTTTACAGATGCTCACATGGGCAAAAGAGGAGTATGATCCCACAATGCTTTACTCACATGAGCAACCCTAATTTATGGTTGCAGACACAAAGGGGCCAGTGAGCAATACTTTGTATGAGCTTTTAGAGGAGGCATCTGGCAGCGCTTTACAGTGAAGGCTCCAGAGCAGTTTCCATGCTAACCCTTTCTTTTATTCATTCTCATATTTCATTTTTTTGTGTGTGTTTCAGAGCATTTGCATTGTTGGTTGATATTTTCCAAACATAGTCCATGCCTGAATGTGAATTTTATTGGGATGCATGAGGGACAACAGCTTCAGACTGACTGGAAAAATATGCTTTCCCATAAACAACAATGTCCAAGTCTCTTCCTGTCTATTTTTGCTCCTTTATCTAAACAAATGTGAAAGGGCTAGAATTTTGTTTGCTGAGTTTTCCTACAGGGAGACAGGGATGGGGAAGTTTGGTGAAATTTCAAAATAAAAAACACCCTAGAAATATTTTTAATTCATAGGTACCTGAAATCCCAAGTATGTTCTGCAGGGGTGAAATTCAGCTCATAGAGAAAGGGTATCAGAGAGCTGTATGGCACGTATTCCTTAGAAGCCAGATACCTGTGCTCAGCCCTACTTTGATCTTGTCTGAGTTCACCCAGCTATGAGTGGGTGACTTTCATACTGGGAAACCAAACCAAGGTGTGTAGCATTTCCCGGTGGCAGTCATGGACCACTTTGGATTACAACAAAACTTAGGCTGGATTAAAAAGCATCATCATAACCCCTCTCCTCCCTGGAAATTGCAATCTCACTATTTGAATGAAGACTAAGAGGTACCCAAGCTAGGGAACCTTGGCTCTTGATCTGCCGCAGCTCAAGTTCCAAGCAAGGATGAAACCTTGTAAATCCACACCAAGATGAATTCTGAGTGGGGGACAAACAAAAACACATTTCAATGATTCTACAAAAATTTTTTCTTCTGGAGAAAGCAAACTAGTTCCTTTTCACAAAGTAAAAAACTTCTTCGAGTTACTTTTGTTTGTTTGTTTTATTTCCAGCTCTTGGCCATGTCTAATAATCGGCGTAGAAAAAGAGGGGTAGCATTTTGTTTCAAGATGTAAAACCACCCAAAATCAAATATGATGAAATGACTTATTTAGAGAATACTTGGTTTTAAGGTTTCATATTTCACACTCTTTCTAAACAAGTGTCTGTCCAAACCAACAGATTTCTAGGAAAATGCATTTCTTTTAAATGAAGTTTTTAAACAGGAAAATATCATTGGAAAAAATATGTTCTGATCTCTTTTTCAGACAAGCAAGAATGACCATTTCATACAGCATTAGGAGGACCAGGCTGCCCTATCTAGGCATTCATATGGATGCCTCCAAAGAGCTTAGTGAATATGGTATTATGCAGTTTAATCCTTGCTTTGTGAGCTGTACCGTTCTGCCTTGGTACGTCATATGAATGTCCCAAGCTATAGCAGCTGGACCAGAGGATGTCAGGTCTCTTCCAATTTAAATGACTGTCATTCTAACCATGGCATGTCAAACACAACACATAGGAAACATCAAATTCCCTTTATGCTACTGTAATTTGATTTTACTAATGACAATGATGATGAGAACTAAGTACCCATAATTATACACCCTTAAATGATATTGAGATTATCAGATGTGAGGCTTAAGGTCCTATGATTACAAGACACTCATGTTAAAACAACCTCAAGTTCTCCTTTAAAATGGTAAAAGATCAGTATGGTGCTCTATGAAGACACCAGAGAATTTGCAGCTTCTTTTGTCACTTCAGATGTTGTCTGAAGATGTTGTACATTTCTGTTTGAGGAACAGCAGATCCAAACAGTCTAGACTACATCTTTTTTTTTTTTTTCTTTCAAGAACCTGTCCTTGCAGTAATAAAATACTGTTTGGAAACTATACATATGCCTCTTGTTCCATTCAAAGGCAGGAGAGGTTTTCTTCCACAGCTTTTGACAATGACAGGAGGGGTCAAACCTCCTACATTACCCAGCCCAAAACTTTCCAAGCCTCTGCTTGATATTTACTGTTGTGTAGCTGAAAGTAATTTTTGTTTCACCTGTTCTGCACTCTGAATGCCTTGTCTTCATATGGTGATACACGTTGTGGTGTTGCTGTAACTTCAGGCAGCACAAACAACATTAGGAAAGAAGCTATATGAAAACATAGCAGAAATCAGTTGGTGATGCCCTAAAGATTTGCATTGGGAAAGACTTGGATTGCTGCAGACAGTTCTTCTCCCTTTGCTATGTATGGAGATAAACTCCCAGCCATAAGCTTGGCTCACTCTGATTTGTGAAGAGTTACTGCTGATGTTAATTTATATAGCGGTTGAGTGGTAGGTTTTGAAAGAGGCAGGAGGAAGCTCTCCCTTCCTGTTCACACACAGCTGTTTCCCTCTGAGACTCATCTGGATTCACTGGCCTTTGCCAGAGCTCTATCACAGGCAGTGTTTACAGCTGTTCTGCATGGAAGACCGGTGTGTGGTCTGAAGCTATTGATGGAGAAGTGAGACAAGTGCATTCCACAGAATTTAGTCTTTCCATGTCTTCCGGAGCTCTGCAGACTCCATGGTATCAGCTGTCATGAACCCCTCAGACCTGGCCGAAGCAGGATAATAGAAGACTGTGCAGGGCTACTGGTACTCCTCACAGGAGCCATCATATTGTACACAAGCCGTGTCTTTGGGAAGGACTTCAAGCCAGTTTCCATGGTATATGGAGCCATATAAAAAAAAAATCTGGCAGAGGTGAAGCTGTGTGCATACATGAGTTCTCTGTGCCTGGAGAGGTACAGTAAGAGTTACTGAAGCTTCAGGGGTATGCTTTTTTTAAGGAACCTGCCAAGAAAAAAAAGGCCATGTAAAGTTTATGCCTTTACAACATAAGAACAAAATAAAAGCATCTTTGAATCTTCTGATCTATGCATATGAAGAAAGGCTGGGAGTGAGGAATTCATCCATGGTAATGCTGTGAAGGAGTTCTGCCCTCACTCATCCCAGCAGAGAGGGCAGCCCCACCTCTTGGTCCACTCCAGAGGCTAAAAGCAGGTCTGATTTCAAAGTCCTTTGCAAACAGAATTTTCCAAGCCTTGCTACTAACAGTGGTTAGATACATGGAGCCAGCTGCAATGTGTGGATTGTACCATTAGTGGTGGGTTCAAAGCCTTTCAGAAGAGCATCGAAACCTATAAACTCTCTAGGACAGTTAAGCCAGGCTCCCATTACAGGCAGCAGATTGGCCCCAGGAACTTCTGCAGCAAACTACCTTGCTCTCACCAAAGTAAGTGGACATGCATTGCTAGTCACCATATTGGTCACATTTCCTTGGGACCTTCTGCTTATGCTGGGAGCTGGACACACTGCAAGGACTCCACTGTCCTTCTGATGCAGTTTTCATCTTCTCTTCATGTGTTTATGATTTTTGAACCAAAGGAAGACTTACAGGATGAAACCTGAAGATCAGGGGAAAAGATCCCGGTTTTCTGGATTATTGCAGCATCAGGACCTGGTACAACTACAAAAGTTCATCGTGCTTTCAAAGTCTTTCACTAAATTTCACCCTACTTTATGTTACTTTCAGTAGAGGACTGTAGAGTCCTTTATTGGTCCTCTCAGAGGAAGGCAAGAGCAGATTTCAGATTAAACTGGGACATTAATAGAGGCTAGCTCAGATCTCAGTTGCACGGAGTTGCAGTAGAGAAACTTGCTCAGCTCTAAGTATTTTTAGTTTGCTTTAACTCAGTAAACTCCATAGTGAAGACACCTGAAACACAATGACAGCATGAGCCTATGTGAGTCTGCATGGTGGAGTTCAATGGATTATCCATCTACCAGCCAGAGTCCAGAAGAACTTCAGTTCTATCTCTTAGAAGACTATACGTATGGCTTCTCTGAAGGTTCGTCCATCTCCAATTTAAACCACTTGGTTTCATACAAGTGTGTCCCAGTTCTACTCTGAGTTACACCCTCTGACTTGAGAAGAACCACATGAATGTCAACAACAGAAAGTGAGCTAAGTAGAATTTAACCTTATTTCTTTTCCTCATACACTTTTCAGTGCATGTTACAAAAATGAAATCTCAGAAACATTTAATCTGGAAATATCTGTCCATATTAGATAACATAGTTCACAACATGGGAAGATGGAGATTCTCCAGGATTAATAACATGGAAAAGTACATTATTTGATGTGATAAATATTTGGAAGGCAACTTTATTGTTAGGAGTATGAAGACCCACCCGTTACTTGGAAAATCAGGACAAAGCAACAGAATATCTCACTTTAGGAAAAACATCAAGGGGAAAAGAGGAAGTTATCCAAGAACTGGAGAAATTTGACCAGGGCCTGTAGGGATTTTAAATTGCAAGGCTGTTTGTTGTTTGAACTGAGTCACACCGATGTAACAGAGAATTTGTCCTTGGCAGCAGAACTGTTAGAATGGAGAGTTAATTCTCCCTCATGTCAACCCACTGAGTCCAGGTCATCATGTCTTAATTAAAGTATACATGGTATGAAATACCACTGAATGTCAATCTAGTTCCTTAATGTGCAGAATACTATGTTTATTTACAGGGTCTGGCAATCACTTCTGGAAAAAAAATAAGATACTAAAATATAAACTTTGTTCACTAACGGGAGAAAAAAATCTGTCATGTCCTGGATTCTGTTCTCAGCTCGTTTTGGAGAGATTCCTGCCTATGGGTCATCTTTTCACACATTAAAGAGGTTCTTTGCTACTTCAGCTGGATGCAATTCAGTCTTATTGGGATGATGATTAATAATGCCTAAGATGTGAAGAAAAAAGCTTCCTTCTCCCCTCTCATGCTAAGTCCAGAAAAATCTCTTCTCTGGGTATCCACCCAGCCCTGAAGCAGAATTCCAGTAAAACCTGGAAATTCAACACATTCAAAATCATTCCCAAAGTTTGATACACAAAGGATGGACAGAGCTGCAAATGCACTAGCTATATATGTTGAAATATTACATATATCTATGAAATAACTACTATAGTGATCCAGCCAAGGAAAACAGCAGAGCAAGTCAGATTGGTAGAGATGGGATAGATAGAGAAAGGGCCAAACTAAATAAAGTTTGATTATGGCTACACACTGTCCTCTGCCTCTAATTTTCTCTTGCAGGGAATTTCCTAGAAGAAAGCCAGCATAAATGGTCATGCCTAGCTTAACAGTTCTCTAAAGTTAACCCATTCCTGGTTTGTGGGGTTGTGTCCCCAACTGGCTTTCAAACACATTTATATATGTCAGCTAAGTTCTGCTGATATTTTTAGGCAAATAGTGGGTCTATTTTTGCTTTAGAAAAAGATACAATTAACAGGAAAGGCACTTTTACATCAGCTTTGTCTCGTTGATGTTCTGCACTTGGGATGTTTAAATACAGGGTCAGTTAACCCTTCAGAACACAAATGTTACTAGAATGACCACAGAGTTGTCTCCTGTGTCTGGATCCCCATCACAATAACCCAAGAGATAGATAGCAGCAGAGAGGGTCTCATGTGCCATGCTTCCAGAGGGATAAGAAAAACCCAGGTACCTTGCCCCACTGCCAAGATGTCTAATTTATTTTTCAGATGCCTTAGCTTTCCATTTTTGTTGGGTTTGTGCTTGTTGGTTGTTTTTCTTTTCATTGGCTTTTTTGTTTATTTGTGTCTTGTTGGTGTTTGTTGGGTTTTTTAATAGACTAGAGAGAAGAAATAAATTTTACCATGTGGCTTTATTGAGTCAGTTTTGTTGCACTTAAGTGTGAGAGCTGAAGAAAGCAATTCCCCAGGACAAGATAAAGAGAAGGCCCTTGTGCACTGTACCCTGTTTGAAGAGCCATACTTGCAACTCTGCAGGATGCGTTCAAAGGTGGGGTGCCTGGGTCACAGCAAGGGAAAAACCTTTTGGGATGCCTGCAACATTGTATCTTCACAGCAGCCTATGAATTTACAGATAAACCGTGGACTGCCCGGGGGAGCAAGTTTAAACTTGTACTGGGTTGGAATGTATTCAGTTAATACACAGTCCATCTTCCCTCTGTCTCTGTCTATCCAAATGAAATGCATAAAAACAGACTGCCCTGTCTCCTAAGGAGCTTTTTTCCCAACAGTTTAAACTGAAATAATGAGAACAGTGGAAGGGCAGGCTCAGGAATGATTCATTAACTACAAAACAAGGGAAAATTCATACCAAATGTTCCTTGTAACTGCCCCATTACTTCCAACAGCCTTTCTTGTGTACTATAGCTGAGGGGTCAAACTTGATGTTAAACTTTCACATGAAGTCTATACACATAAGGATGGAAACTGTGTGCCTGTAAGATGCTCCCTGTAAACATATAGAGCCTGCTGTGCATTGCTTTGGTAGCCAGCTCCTGTAGTTGCCAGGTCTCCATGCAGATTCAGGCAAGTATCCACATACACAGGTAACTAATTGACTAGAACATGCTGAGGGAGGAGCATAAGACCATCCCAAAGGCACTCTGAAAGTTCCAGAAATCCCCAGTTTAGGGAAAGTACCACAGATTCACACCTGGGAATTTCCATGCTAAATGGTGGATTTAGATCACAAAGTAAGCTGCAGCACCATTAATGGCTTTGAAACTCTCAAGGCCTTTAAAATTGTGGCCAATAGGCCAATAGAACTGTATCTCAACACCCAAACTAGGCATTGCAGCAGTTGCAAAGTCTGGGTTGAAGAGGACCATGGAAGAACCAGATCCTTAACACCTATGCCTGCTTTCTGATGTATAGAAAAACAACTCACACTAAAAGAAAAGCAAATTCATAAATCTCATTTTTGAGCCTATCTTCAAAAAAGAGTGGTGATGGGGGATATCTCCATGGTGTACACATCGCTTGCAGCCCCAAGTCCTTCGAGTGCAGTAATATTAGAACTGCTGACAAATCTTCAGAGGAGGAGCTGCTAATAGAGACCTTATGCAACACTGTAGCTGTTTTATGCAAAAATCCATAAAATTATTAAAAGCTTCTGCAGAATCAAAGAAAACTCGAGAGAGAAAGACCAGCAGTTTCTCGGATAAAGCAACACTGTCAGCTCAAATCTTGTTGCCAGGCTTCCCTGCTTGTCTCTTCTCTCTTAATTTGTTCAGACTAGTTTGAAATGAGTCAGTGATGGTGCTTTCCTCAAGCTAGCTATGTAGCTTTAAGCTCTTCCTGTGAGAAATGTCATCCTCATGTTTGGCCAGCTTTTTATTTAACCCAAACTTATACACCTCCATTTTCCTGTCTCTCACTGAACATATCAAAAAACCCACCTTCTTTTCTAGTGGTTCTAGGTAGCTTCTGGGTTTTTTGTTACCTTTCCCCATCACTTAGGGCACTTTACATAGAAACATTTGAACAGCCTTACTCTCTGTCCGAGCAATTTGGACAAATGGTGGTTCTATTTCAGAAACCATGTGCCTGTGTTGCTGAAAATGGAGTCTGGAGTAAGAAGCCAAGCTAGAAGGCAGGATATGGTTTAGTTTGAAAGCAATACTGTGTTAATGCATATATACAGCTATAGAAATGTAGCAGGGCTGTTACAGTGACATCTAAGGTTTCCCTAGACATTCCTGCTCTTCCCCCCCTGTAATTTTATATAGTGAGCTAGTAAAATAAATGAACAGCAGACATAGTAATCTCCCTGGAAGTACAGTGATCCCACTATTGAGGATCTGGACCCAGCCACAGGTCTTGCTTAAAGGCTGGTCTTCAACTTTTGTGGACTCATCAGCCCTCCTGACTTCATGTTTGCTGAAAATATTACAGCTTTTTTATATAAAATATATATGATTATTTGTAGACCTTTGACAAGTAGTCCACAGGTTGGAAGTGCAGCCCATGGACATAGTTCATCATTTAGTCACTCAATCTATTTCCTTCTTGTTCTTCTCCTTTTGCACTAAAGACTTCAAAAGGTTTTAAGCTGTCAATTAAAAACACTGCAGCAGTTTTATTAGCCCTGCATGTCATCTGGTTCTGCCCATGTTATTTATTTATGTTAATTGGTCAGGTATTAAAGAACAAACACTACAATTAATTAGTGGTCTGACCTGAATTATAAAGAAATAAAGGCTTTTCATGGGTGTCAGATTTGAGTCACTCACAGAAGCTTACAGAACAAAAAAATGAAGAGGGATGAATCATGGTCAAAAGAAACATTTTCAGCCATGCAGTGTGGCATCCAGATGTGTGGGGATTGACTACACTTTTAGTTCAGGGCATAGTCAGTCTTCAAACAGGCATTTATTCTCCCTAAGAGCTGAGTTTGATAGGGAGCAGCAAACCATGGAGAGACTGTGCTGTTCATGGAAACAGGTTTGATGTTGTGGCCTCAGGTGTTCAGGCAGGCCATTCTGGATAGAGGAGGAACATTTTGCCCCTGAAGCAGGACTCACACCAAGGACAGCAAGAGCTGAAACATGACTTCCTGTCTTAGGTGTTGCTGGATGAATTTAGGTGTGTCCTCTTTACTGGAAAATCTGGACTTACAATTTGAGAATTGACTTTGTGCTATCAAGGCAGTTTATGAAAAGGCAATGTTCCTGTGGTGCCTTATGCCATGTGGATGCCACATCTGATGGCTGTAGTAAAAATACCCCTGTCCTTCACTTGTTTGTACCATGCAAACTTCAACTCACCTGTCCTTCTTGAGAATCAAAGCCATTCAAAGTCCGTGACAGTTTTAAAATTGTCCATTTTCCACTGTCTTTGATGGCCATTTGAGTGAAGGACTTCTACTTCCTGACTGTTGGGCCACAGAAGAACTGCTAGAATCCATGTTATTATGAAAACATAGAAAGTGTTATTGAAAGAAGGCAGACAAGTGCAAACTTGAATTGAAAATGCAAGTATCCATTTCTGTATGCAAAACCCTTACAGTTCCCAGCCAACACTTGCAGCTCAATATATGAAGAACTCAGAGGTTATTTGAGGTGTTCCAAAATGGTCCTTCTTGGCTTTGTAGTCCGTGACTCCACTACAGAAAGATTTCACATCAAAAAAGCCCTCTGGTAACAAATCCAGGCAGGTAATGAGTCATCCCTGAGATAACAAACTATGATACCCAGGAGAAAACAGGATTTCAAGTAGAGACTTCTGATGGCTGCAGACATCAGGAGCCAAAGCTGAATGACAAGAATTATGCACACATGTCTGTGGAAAGAATAAGTTTCAAATTTTAGGACATTACATTTTTTGGCTACTCCAGTTCAGAGTCTGCAAAACCTCTGGTGAGCATTTGAGCACACTGCTGTCGCTATAAAACAAAACCATGAGGAGAACCAGAGAAATGTGCCACACGATGTCAGGCCAGAGCACAGTGCAAACAAACAATACTGGATATGCAACACAGTAATGACCCACAAAACAGCTGAGAGGAGTAACCAATTTCATACTCACTTAGAAAAGGTTTGCTAGCCCCCTTTTATTGCTACCATTGATGCTTTTGCTATTTTTCATCATCCCTTCTTTCCAGGATGTTCTCCAGCCAAATGCCACATCCTAGAGACAGCAGGGAGCACGTTGAGAAAAGGTTCTAAGGGTCCTTTCCCTTGCTTTTGCTGAACAAGCTGTTTGGGAAGACAGATCAATCAAGGAACTGAAAAACATCCAAACATTAGACTAACTTCAGAACAGAAGCATTCTTCCACTCAGCAGAAAAGAGGCCAGAGGAAGGAGGTCTGACACTTGAGGTTATGCCTGAAGATGGCATGAGTCAAGCAAGGGTTGCAGTGTCAATAGCAGATGTGGAGCTGAAGCTGCCCATTTTGGGAGGAAACAATTCTCCTAGCATTCACAGCCTTTATTCCCTGTGCTGACAGCTGCTACGGAGATGACCTCTGGAGTAGTCTGGAGTTCCCATTACTAAGCTTGGGAACTGAGAACAGTCAGTGTGATGCAGTAAAGAAACACAAAAGGTGTCAGCTCTGTAAGTGACTTCCGATGGTGTGGGCCTAAAAGTATTTGAGAAATAGCACTTCTCAGAATAGTGCAGCTGTTTTGAACAAAGAGATGAAATCCATTCTTACATGGGTGATACAGCCACTATGACTTGAACACTAAGAAAGTTCTCAAACTTTCTATTTCCTGTTTTGACATTGACATAGTTATTAACAGCAAACCTGACATGAATTTACAGTAGACACGAAACAAGGCCTGAACTGAACATGTAACATTTTTTTTTCCATTTTACTGATACAGGACTCCAAAGAATCTCATCCCTCTTCCTGAGAGATATTCCTTCCCTTTTACTTCTATTTAGCTTGTTAGCAGAAGAACAGGACCAGGTCTGAATTAGGTCTTTCAGTGCAGGCATACCCAGTTCAACCCCCAAAAAACATGCAGCTTTCATTGTGGGAGATGGACCCAGGCATTCCACATGACCTGTTTGAGATGGATGAAAGGAACTCTTTAGGACACGGAGAACCACAAGTATTATCAATACTGGAATTTATTTAGAACACCGAAATTAATTTTCTTACCATTGTGAAAAGCAGCAAAGAAGGCATTCAATGAGCATGGGAGAAACTAGGATTTTGAGGGTCTCCTCCAAAAAGGCAAAATAGCTCCCTTCTCTATGCTGGACAAAAAATTCCCAAATCTGCCCGAGTAAGACAGTCTACAGAATCATAGGTAATTTTTGATGGCCCTGGATTGAGTCATGAAATAGGCCTGACATTGCTAGTGTGTAAGAGCTGGTGTTTTTGCAGCTTGTAGTGGCATGGCTGGGAGCCATATATAGAATTATATAGACAGGATGAAATGTTTCCAAGGGAAAACATGCACAATGAGAATATGCTCTGTTCTACCCTAAAGCAACAGGCACTGTTGCCAAGCTATGCTCAGTCAAGCTGCTGTACGTACCAGGAAATGGGCTTTCTTCCAATGTAAATCTATAAAACAAGACAGATAAAAATTGTTGAAATAAAAATAAAGGGAAAGTGGAAACTTTTTTCTTTGCTTATATTTCTCTCTAGACATGGCTAAGCTTTGGAAGATGCTGCCATTATTATCAGCACCATGTCATCCATGACTTTCATTGTGCCAAGCCCTGGCTTATGGCTTCAGTGACCTTGCTCATCTCCTACAGCTCAGCAGGTGACCACCTGTTTCATGTGCCTGAGTAGCAATTTGCAGATGGTTCAGAGCAACACCTCTGAGGCAATACCCGGTGCCTACCTAAATGAGAATGAGAAATTACTTGCCTGAAACAGATCTTTATTATTCCATGGCCCTTCATGAAGTTTTGAAAGGAAAAAGTGAAGATACTGAAAATAACTATAGCACAATCACGCCCCCCTTCAATGCTTCACTTTCCCTCTGAGTGTGAATATTTTACCCCAGAGTGCTGTATGGATTGAGCAGTCACTAAGTGCTCAGCCCTGTCATCACCGCAGGTTACTAACACATCATTGTACATATTGCTGTGTCTTCCCTTTCCTCAGCCTCGATTGAAATCCAGGATGAAGTGAAGGGAGGCACACACTGCACACAGACATTCATTCCCTTCCTTGCAAAGTCCTTCAGAGCTTAAGTGCAGCATAAAGCAATTGTTTGCTATTAACTGCAACAGGTCCAAGACAATGGAGCTGGATTTGTATGGATGATGAATGCCATTAAAAACAGGGAAGGAGAATGGATGAGGAAGGTCAACATTTCTCTATACCGCCCTAATCAAAATTCCCATTTGAAAACACCAAAATGACACATTTTATCACTGCCAAAACATTATTCTAAAATATTAAATATAGCAATGTAAACATTGCATAGAAAGTATCAATACATATGACAATCTCTGCCCAAATATAAATATGAGCTGGACGAAAACATGTTGGGAATGAACGACTTAAGAAACTTGGAACAAAGTAAGTTTTTCTTGCTGTTGTAGCAGCCTGACATTTTTCAGTCACAAATTTACTCAGCATCACATGCTCCAAAGAAACATTTTGCCTTGAAATGTCCCTTTCCAATGGAAAACAGCTTCTGTCACAATTTTTTTTTTTCAGCTAGCTTTGACTGTGGCCAGCAAGGCCCCATGGGGATCCTCCGTGGAGGGCTCAAGGTAGTTGCCTGGGAGTACAGCATCCCCTCAAAAGATGGTGCTACAGATTAAGAATAGGCAGCATGGGACCCAACATCTCTGCTGCAAAAAATAAGGAGGAGGATTATTTTTATCTTTAACATTGTTTCAGTACAATGCTGGAGTATTCTGAGAACATTTGTCAGCACTGCTCTCTAAAACCTGGAGCATGTGTACACATGGGCTCATACTGAGGTCTGACATCTGAAGAACCAGCACGATACCAGTGGAACTGAACAGTGAAAACTAAACAGAAGAGGTTTTGAACAAGGGCATTGGCAAACTCAAGGACGTGAAGCTCTGGTAAGGGAGACTATTTGAGTTCTGTTTTATTAAGGAAGAGCACACGTGTTACTCAGATTTGTGTTTGGGACATTCTTGAAGTCCTATCTCACATAGATTTTCTAGCATCTAATAAGTGTTGTGCTCCCTTACAGCCTGTCTTGAAGGATGACTAAGAACATATTCTTGATGTTTACTGTAAAAAGTTGTAAACATTTGGACATTTCCACTCCTTATCCCTCTCCACCATGGCACAAAGAAGTTCTCTGGATATGGAAGACAGACTCATGACATAATTCTCCTTTGCCTCTTGTAACCTTCCTGAAGAAGTATAAGGGGCTGGGATGTGCAGAGTAATGACTCATCATGAGAGTGGCCAGAGGAGGATGATGAAGTTGAGCCATTTCAACAGAAGCAGCAGCAGGCAGTACAAACTCAGTGAGTCTTTTTCTAGGGATAAATGATAGGGGGGAAGAAGATATGCCATCTTTGCTCAGCAGGGCTTCCTCTGCTCTGGTCAATGTCAGGCACATGGTAGATGAGGAGAAGTGAGGCTGTTTCTCCGAAGCTGAGGGCATTCTCAAGACTTTCAAAGACTTCCAGCTTCTTCACCTTGGAAGCAGAGACAATGAGGTGATCCAGGTGCTTTGATCAAAGTCTTCAGGTGAAGGTTACCCTTGGAAATCCAACTCCAGCTGGGAACAGCCAGGGTCCCTCGGTACCTGATATGCAGGCTGGGGGAAAATTAGGCAAGAATTCATTACAAATCTGGAACAAACGGCTCTGCTATAGTGAGCACAGTGCTGTGAACTCACTCAGGTTGGCTGGAAAGTAATAGCACACAGGAGAAGGTGTAAAGCTGAGAGATCCTGTGTGCTGCTAATGCAGGCAGAGAGGCAAGCACAGGAAAAGACTTTCATTTTGAGGAGCTGCTACAGGTTTGGGCCTGAGGATTCTGCAAAGATATGATTTACAGTTGGAAAATAAGAAATGCACATGCCTGAGGTTTACTTGCTTGCACCTGCTATACTACTGTGGAAAGTAGTATGACACTCCTTTAACAGGCTTGTGAACCCTCTACCAGCACTCACCATCTCTCATTTTTGAAGCTGCTGGGAGTAGGACAGCAAAAAGGAATCACAGAGGTATTTTCTGTGCCAGATGCACTCCTGATGTTTCCTTCTTGTTCATTTGCCTATATAGAGGCTCAGGACGCATATGTAAATGCAGTAGCACTGTGGAGTAGAACCAGTACAGGCAGGTGAGAAGTAAGAGTGGATGTGAGGAGCTGAGGTTTACTCTCTGTGAGTTTGATTTTTAGCCTGATGTCATCATGAAGGTTTGTTCAGTTTGTTTGGTTTAATTGCCAAACTGCCCCTCCCAAAAATGCCCTCAGACCCCCAAGTCTGCCTACTGTTGCAAAATCAGAGCTTGTTGTTATACTGAGAGACTGCAGAAACAGATGTGAGCCCGTTATGAGGGAAGGGTGAGGGATGGGATTTCACTTAGGAGTGAATGAATCTGAAAAAAAGCAAAGCAACGAAAAAAGAAAAGAAAAGAAAAGAAAAGAAAAGAAAAGAAAAGAAAAGAAAAGAAAAGAAAAGAAAAGAAAAAAGAAAAGAAGAGAAAAGAAAAGAAAAGAAAAGAAAAAAGAAAAGAAAGAGAAAAAAGAAAAAAGAAAAGAAAGAAAAAAAAGAGAAAAGAAGAGGGGCTTTAAGAAAATGCAACCCATAATTAATACAGGGGTTGGGCTTGCCTGAGGCTACATAGAGGCCCAGTGTTTAGGAGAGATAAAAGAGGATTAGGTACCTCACTTGTAAGAACAGCATCCATCAGCTCCAGCAGATAAGATAATCACTATAAGGGCTGTCAAGCTCTGTGCCTCCTGAGCTGGTAGCACTGACTGGCAGCATGAGTCAAGTTACACACACCCACATGGGAGCACAATTAGTGAGGTGCTGCAGGCAGAGCTGCTTTCCTTGGGAAACAGAGCTGATCCCTGCAGCTGGAGGCCAGAAATGGGAGGCGAGTCTATTCCAGCACTGAAATTGCTGCCATGGAGGGGTACGGGACTGATCCTGCCTCTGCGTCTGCACAAATCACACAGGATAAGAATCTGAGAACAGGCTTCTTTCAGTGACATTCAGTAGCAACATGAACTCAGAACTGGGACAGAGTAAATACATGTGTGTGTGTTTATTTTTTAACATAGCATACAGGCAAACTGAAAAACACTGCCATGGGATGTAGCTACAAAAATGTTTAGCAAGATTTAAGGAAAATCAGAAATTTTCTGGTTTTTCTGTTGAATATAAGCTTTTTCACAGTTACTGGAATGAATTGTCATGATTTTGAAAGGGATGTTAGACCCACTGCTACCTAGTGCAGGTCAATTTTGATTATTAAAGAGCAAAGACCTAACTTAGGATCTGGGGTTTTTTTCATCCTAAGAGGGCAGTTCTACCATTTTACTCCTTTCTGGGACTCTGCTGGTGCTGCTCACTGTTTGAACCAGCACATGGCATTAGACAGACTTTAGTTCTGCCTTTACCTGTGATCCTAGGAAATAATCTGCCCTGTCTCTCTAGATAAGTCTGAACTGCATGTTCTAGGGTATGTGACATCATGTTTCAAGAGTCCCCTCCCCAGGGAGCTTCTACCATCTATTTGGCTCTGCATCCCTAAGACACATCACCGGTGGGAATTCTTCATCCCACTAACAAAACCTTTCCTTCATGTCATGGTGCTTACTCATTGCTTGGAAACCTGATTTGCCCTCCTAATAAATTTTTAGAAGTGGTTTGGTGCCATTTGCCCTCCCTCGATCCTTCCAAAAAAAGACATTCCTTCCAAGCTGGGCAATGCTGTCCCCCTTTGTCCAGCAAATTATTTATTTATAATTTTTTTTGAGAACACAAAAGCTCTCCATCCAGATCCCCAGAGCTATATATACTTGGTGTGCCTTGTTCTCATATTAGGACTTGCAAAGAAGGAAAACATCTTGCTGGGCTGGAGCAAGCATTTCACATCATTGTGCCCTGGCTCCCGAGGCAGTTTGTGTTACTGGCCAGCTGCCTCCCCACATGGGTCCAGTTGCATCAGCCCCTACTCCTGCTCAGTAGTCTATGGGCCAAACTCTGCCCTTACTTGGATCCAGGGACAATCTTAGTGGAGTTGCAAAGGTAAAAACAAAATTAGAATTATGCCTCCTCTTCCATTCTCCTTCTCCAGGGAGGAGAGGCAGAAGATTAATGGGACTTTGCTTTGCCCAGTGTTTTCCATCTGTGCAAAGCTGTTCACTTTCTGGGACAGCCTAGGGCTGTTCAGATCATTGGGGCCACACCAATGCTTTGCTGTTGCCCAGAAAACTTTATTTTGCATGAGTATGCTGAAACACCAGTCTTTTAAAAGCGCATGCCCCACAATGCTGGTATTACTAGCTAATAAAAATACTGACTAA
The DNA here is from genome assembly GCF_047495875.1 of Pithys albifrons albifrons. Lineage (NCBI taxonomy): Eukaryota > Metazoa > Chordata > Aves > Passeriformes > Thamnophilidae > Pithys > Pithys albifrons. The sequence goes on along the minus strand of NC_092465.1, from coordinate 16,021,820 downwards.
GATGGTGGGATTTGGAAGTTTATTTCAATAAATTGCTCCTGGAGGCAGGTGTTTCATAATGAATTACCATTTTTTATATTGGTAGCCTGCATAGCTTCAGAGGAAACCTTGAGGGAAAAAATAGCACCTTTGCAGCTCCAACACCAGAAGGTAAATAAATCTCTTTCTATCAAATGTATTACTTCTTGAGTTCCTAGAGGTATTCTCAAAGAGTGAAAATTTTAGTGTCCCATCTCTCTCCTTAGTTAAAAATTTACTAGCATTGCATAAGCTTCCCATAACAAGGTAGCCAGATATAAACTGATTGTTAAAAATAGCTTTACTGTGTTAGTCAATCCTTAATTAACTCACTTCAGCTGTCTTCAAACATGCTATTTAAATCCATCCATCTTCTGGAGGCGTGGAGGATACTGATGCACAGACAAGAGGTGCATGTCAGCTCATGATAGTTTGTGTTAATTACTAGGCTATATGTGTGTTTGAACATAATTCTGGGAGTGATGGAAATCAGCCTGAAGGGAAGAGTTTTACATCAGCCTTGTCCTGTGATTCTTAAGAAGAAAAAGAATATAAACTTGGAAACTGAAGGAAAATTGTTGAAGGTTTTGTCTTTGCAATGGCAGTAAATAGGCAGAGAAAGCAATGCTGTGCATCTTACTGGAACTAGATTGTTTTGCAAGAAAAAGTTTGTTCATGTAAAGCATATTCTGATCCAGGCAAGTGTAATGTCCTTGGACACAAAAAGTTATGAAAACTTTTCCCTGTGCATTTGTGCCCGGTATATCTCCTGTCATTCCTTACCATGCAACAACCATTTCCTGTATGACTGCTTGCCATGTTTGTGCCTTCTGTAGCCCTTTTATCATCTCCTCTCCTCTTGCTATATCTTGGTAAGTGATTACATATCCACAGCTATTTACAAACTTTGGACATCCCGGCCAAGCACAATAGATAGTCATTAAGATCACACTGTAGCTTTTCGCTTGTCAAGAGACCATTAGTTGGCCTCTGGCTCCTATAATCTCCCTCTCTTTGTTGGGGAATGTAATGTCCTTGAGATGACACTCCACCAGTTGAAGATTTTTGATAGAGTCAGATGACCCACATGGAAGCACAGGCTGAAAGACAGTAATTTTGAGACCATTAATATGATTTCCCTTTAGAAAGCCAGGTTACAAGTATATGTCAACTTGGGAGCTGGAAGACCAAAGCAGGGAAAACAATGACCCTGGAAGGTGTTTTGGAACAACTGTTTTATTAAAGGTACCCTTTTTTAATGCTCAGGGGAGTAAACTCAGTAGAGGTTAGAAAAAATATCATTGAGGCACCCTAGGGGAAAGGTATGATCTGCTTACGCTCTAATTTACCACTACTACAAGTACAGCTTTTGCTTTAGTTGTCCACTCTTCAGAAAGAGCCTTGAAGAACAGAAAGTGTGCCAAGTTAGTGGATTGGATGGGCAAAGAAAAATGCCAAGTCTTGAAAATACTCCACTATGAAACAAAGCCAGTCTTTTTATCCCAGCATTTCAGGGGTAAATGGCTGTTGACTCAGAGGACCTTGCTGTGGCCTCAGACTTTTTCATGCTCACCTCTGGCATATTCAGCCAGCACTTTGTTTTCACAGCACAGTTCCCGACTGTGCTGACCCCTGTTTTCAGACGGGTTTGACTAAGGCAGCAGGAGGTAGGCAAAGTGACTTTTGGAAGGCTCTGCACAGTGACTCAGCAGCTTGGCTCTGGTTACGTGACCCAGAATCCATTTGGCACAAAATCTGCCTCCTGTCACTGCTGGATCAATGCTCTGCCTGCTGCTGCACAGCTTGTCCTCACCCTCACTCACCCTGAGCCTTACTCTGGGACTCTGCTTCTCCTTCCTTTCTGTAGGCACCAAGACAGTTCTTAACTTGGCCAAGGTTTTTCCATTTTAGCTCCTCAGGTATCATCAAAACAGATGAGTTTGAGTTTTGGTCCTGTCTGAAGACAATAGATGGAAGGTAGTTCTGCCCCGCATTCCCATCTCGCCCCCGGCTGCCCCTGCCCTTCCCACCCCCATCCTCCTGTTCTGCATCAGCCCTTTGGAATTCTTTTCATCTCCAACCCTTGCAACTCAACTGCTTCTTCCTGTCTGGATCTTAGTTGAAAGCTCCATTTGTTTAATTTGGCTTTTAATTGACCTCATCCAGTGCTTATTGATGTTTAAGCTAATCTGTATTTCTCCTCTGCTTATCTGGTGCAGTCCTTTGAAGTTCCCAACACAATAAAATGTCCTATAAGAAGGGAGAAAGAAAGATGAATGGGACAAAACTTCCCATCTAGCTCTCACTGTCCTGACCATATTTCAGTAGTCCCTCAATTTTCAGGCAAGAAGGAGAAGGAAAAATAAAATAATTTATGTCAATTGTCACTTACCTGGAAATTTTTGTGACAACCTCTGCTAAATAATTGCATAATTCAGCTCTCCACCTGTCAATAAAAGCAGGTAGCACAAGCCTGCTCTCCTCAGAGGTATTGCAGAGTCCATATCTCTGAGCATTTATGAACTGTTAAGATTGTATGGCAGGATAGGAGAAAAGTTTGTTGCCACCAGTACTATCTGCAGTTACCAAGTTTGCTTTGGGCAGCTATGAGAGTTTGATATGCAATTGCCACTGAAATGAGAGCTGTGAAGAAAAATGAATGAACATTACAGAAAGCACCTAGGGCTACCTCATTACAAAATCACACAGAATCACAGGATGATTGGGGTTGTAAAGGACCTCTGGAGATCACCTACTCCAAATCTCTTTCAAAAACAAGTTCACCTAAAGCAAGTTGCAGAGGATCATGTCAAGGTGAGTTTTGAATATCTTCAGAAATTCCACAACTTCTCTGGGCAGCTTCTTCTAGTACTCTTACCTGACATATTAGCTAAGCCATTCCTGTTCACTCTGCCTATGTCTGGAGAGGCTAAACTGGGGTTTGTCTCCCTTCCTTGCTTGTCAGAAGCCTGAGTTAAAAAGCCAGGCCAGGTCTGGCTTCTGAGTCGAGTTCAGAATTTTCAGGCAGGTAAATGCATTTCTGAGGTGGTGAAGCTTGGCTGGGACTTGGGATCCCACCTTAAGAGCAGGTGTTACCATCTCAAGGCACTTGACTCTGAACTCCATTACTTATTTTGGAGGCAGCACAAACATAGCTGGAGAGCTTGGATTTTAAAAGAAAATTTAGGCACTTTAGACTGCTGCTAAAAATACTATTTAAAGATCTGACATTAGTACCTGGACTTCTCTGAAAGCTAACAGAATTTGGGCTCCTGAGTAGTAGTATGTGACTTGCCATCAATGATGAATATTCTAAAGCTTCAAATTTTCAAAGTCAAAAATGGCAAGACAAATACATCCCTAGTGTAATAGATACAGTTCTCATTGATTTCAGCTTTTGGGACATTGTAGTTATGAAAGTGTTCTGTGCAAACTTTGCAAAGAAATAAAACACTTTGCAGACACACAGCAGGGAGCATTACAAATCAAAGGATAAGTTTTGCAAAGCTGTTTGCTCATGAGTCATTGGAGGAACAGAGTCCAGGACTCAGAGGAAATAAAAGGGTCTTACTAAAAACAGCATACCATTGAGTGCATTTGTATATATGTGCAAAGCCCAGTCTTAGCTCCAGAGGCATCACAAAGATTGAAAAAGTCCATGGCAGGAATTTAACTTAATTCTGTCATATACAAGCCTGTTATTTTCATCCTGAGACAGTGAACTCCACTCTTCACTGTGCAACTCAATTCTGAGTTCAAGAGCTTAACATTCTGAGCTATTCATTGTTAATGCTATTTACTCATAAAAATCACTGTCTGAGAATGCAGAGAAATGCATTAAAATGTGTAATGCAATAGAAGCATTGGATCAAAATCAGACCTGTGCCAGGAAAAGGAAATATCCCATCCCCAGGTACTCTCCAGATGTGTAGAACTAGGCAGTTATAGACGGGGACATAACCTTTTTAACCTTTTTTTTTCTTAATCTTGAAGTTCTTAATGCAAACTTATTGACAAAATTACAGCATAAAAATCTGTTGCCAAAGGGCTCAGTGAGAAACGTTTCAACTGAAAAAGAATATTCTAAATGCTGGTGAGTCACTAGATGTCCAGTCGAGAACTTAGAAAAAATTAAAGAACCATATGGAAGTACAACTGTGCTAATCACCTTTGAAAAATTAAAACTGCGATGTCCTGAGATATGTCTTCTCTAAATGGTCCCCTTTTCAAACTTATTTGCAGTGTGGTTCTTGGAAGAAAAAGAGAAAAGGTAATGGTGCCTGTCTTCATCCCTTCTCAGAGATGCCATCTGGATTTCAGACGAGTCACCCAAATTAAAATAAGCTTGCCAGGAAAAATAAAAGCCCCTCATGTATCTTTCTGAAGTATTTCAGTATTTGCTGAACTGATATTTCAGTATTTGCAATTTTGCACCAACTGAAACAAGCCCAAAATTTCTGGTAGTGAGTGTGTGTTAACATGACTTGTATTTTATGAAGAAGAAAAAAATAATCATAGCAGTCATTTAGCTGTAATGGCCAAGATATAAAATGTCAGTTTTATTTATGGCAAGTAGCTGAGTAGAAAATATGTCCTGGCATCACTTGAGATTTCAAGAACTTTGTGTTTCTTTTTCTCCTACTGCATGAAATAATGCTATTTTCTTAACAAACAAACACAGAAAAACAAAGACAGAGACAGCCCTCCTCACCAAGACGGATCATGTTCTTCTCCATGGATAACCACCTCCAGAATGAGAGGACTTGCTAGAGATGCAGGGACACGAAAGTCAAATCATATGCAACTGGGACTTATACCCATCCTTTCCATCTCTGAATTTACATGGAAATCATTGGATAAATGAGCACTATGGAGCTGCTGTTTTCAGCTCTGTTTTTGAATAAAAATTCCATGCTTGGATCTCAAAACGGTTCCTGTCAAAAAAAAAAAAAAGTGTCACTGAAGTCAGTCCACCCTTGCCACGTGTGCAGCTGTCAAAGAACCCACATTTTCCGATGACAAACACTTCCATCGGAAAATTCCTTTGCAGTTCTCAATGATGAGCACTGATTTATCCCTTCTCTGACTTCCCAGAGCTGCTCACAGAGCCAGCAATACCCAGCATGTGGCTGGTAAGACAGCAGCCACAGTGGATCTCATGAATGGCAACAATGAGGCTTTCTGCTACCGGTAAGCGTAACACTGCTGTTACTCCTATCTTACACCTCTGGTGAACATACGCAGAGGTCTTTAAACCTTTAAAATACCACCCAAACCAGCTTCATAAACAGGTCTGACCAAACCGAAGCACTTAGCATTTCTCAGGGCATTTTTTAGCATATAGCTACATTCTCCCTCTATTATAACTGATTTTCCTGTGGTTTACCTTTATTTATCTCTTTCCTCAAAGAAACTTCCTTACAGGACCACCATGCCACTGACCCCAGATAGCTAAGACTCTTCTCCTCTTATCTGGATGTGGAAAATGACATCAGGCAGAGCCATGCCTCTTCTTACACTGGCAAATTAGACAAGCCAGGTTCTGTGAGAACTTTTTTTTCCTGCATCAAAGAGGCTTTCTTTGTCCAAAGACAGTTGAGCATGGATATCTAAAAGCTGACTTAGATCTCTCAGCCAAACACATGCTGAAGCCTTAGTTCTTCTATCCCATGACAGTAGAATTATAAAAAGCAAGTCTGTCCCTGCTACTTTTTAGCTTCTGCTTCTACCAGTATCCCAGGGTTTCCTTTTCCAATCCAGAGGAACTTGGGAGATAGGCCAGAAAATGGATTCTCAGAATCTGGATCTGCACAGTCTGTAGCCCCAGTTTAAATCATCTTTCCCCATCTCTGGACTGGTTAGTCTGGGGGGCTAATGAGGCTTTGTTAGCAGAAGGGTACAATGGGTCATCTGTATGCTTTTGAGTGGGCAGACCCTACTTCCAAAAATAGCTTGCTTTTTCTCCTGTTAATTGATGTAGTGTTAATTACAATGTTTTCCTTAGACTGAGAAACCTCATCATCTGCAGTACTTGCCAGACCTCATGTGTAAAGGCTGGGTGAACCAGGCATTTTCTTCTCCTCTAAAAATTAAGGAGTTTGGAAAAGGAGTTCAAAATCTGGGGCAAAACCACTGGACTCCCCACAGGAGCCAGAAGCCCACCTACTATCAGAAGGGGTTATGAGTTGAAGGTCTCTGAGCATTGTGTACATAGATGTCTGTCAGTGCCATGTAGGAGAACGGTTCTTGAGGATATGCCTCTGTGAGAAGGAAGGCAAGCAAGTCCCTAAGACCAATGTGCAGGAACCTCACTGCTTTAGACACCCAAAAGAGATGCCCAGCCCAGCACAGCTGTACTATCTGATGTAGGGCTTCTTCCATGAAGAACCACCATGCCATCAAAATAGTTGAAATATGTCAAAGTCCCCGAAGAATAATGAGATTTTTTGCTTGCAAGGCCTTGTGAGACTGCAGTAGGTCTTAGGAAGGGCAGAGCAAGAGTGGATCTTACCTTAGGGCATGGAGATGGGCCAGAGGATCTCTTGGAGTTTCTTCCAGCTATATTTGCTGAAGCGATTCATTGATACAGGACTCTGATATGCTGAATGAAGACCATACATAATTCAGACACTGTAAGATGAGTGACAAATTGAAGAAAAATATAAATTGGACTTTTTTCAGCAGTGGAACAGTTTATCTAAGAATGGCCTTGGTTCTCTTTAGCCTGATGCAGAAGTCAGGATTGGATAACATGCTGATAGTTATGTGGCAGCTCAACACAGTTATGAGCTTGACACAGGATAGATGAGGTCTGCTGCTCTAATGTGCTGTTACAGGTTAATTTTAATCTTTTAGTGGATTATTGGCCTGAATTAATTAATTGCTGATAACGGGATGATGAAGTGATTGTAGCAGTGAGACACTAGAATAGATGGACTGTAGAAGCTGACTTACCTTTATTACAGACTACATAAAGCACAGAAAAGTGGGTGGAGAAGAAAATGCTCCCAAACCACTTTCTCAGAAGCAGGACTATCATGTCACTCTTGAACTGATGGATATTAACTGGCAAGGGTGTTCTCTCAGTACCAGAGTAAAGGCATTTATTTCATGGACATGCTACAGTAACTATCCTGGACAGAGCACTCATCTAGCAAAATAAAAAACCCAAATCCCCATATTTTAAGCACAGCTGATGCCTAATGTGAGTGACTGGAATATTTAAAAGAGCTGAATTTGTACTGCAGCCTTCACAGTTTCTTTCCTTCCTATTGCAGTCACATATACCATGGCAAATGACTAGCATTCACCATGGCAAATGAGTGAGAGAATAATTTATAAGGTCATAAAAATCATGAATGCACATGTTATGCATGGTGCATAGTTGAGGAGGAGCAAGTACATACTCTGTTGTTACCCCACCAAAACATCATGTCCCAGTCTCAAGGACTGACTCAAACTAATTAAAGGCTTACTCCATATATCTGTGCTTTAAGTAGAGAATATTAACAAATTCAGTAGCAACATATGGGAATCCATTTTAGTACGTAGCATGAGTAAATTTAGTGTCTATGTATTGGCAGCTATACTGTGCCAAAAACTACTCCATATTGTGTCAGTTTTAAGCTAGTGATGAAGTTACTCAGATTATGTTGTTTTCAAAATTGATCCTAATAAGCAAAGTACAAAAATTAGGATTCCTTGTTGTGTACACATCTTTGAATACATGTTAAACCAAATTGCAAAATGGGTTAAAGTGTTGATGTCAGTATTGTAGAATCATCTAAGGTAATGCACTATCTCTTAACTGCTAAGAGGAGATATTTTCCTTGAGAAGTTATTTTGCAGCTTGCAAAAGATCAGATTTATCTCTATCCAAAAGCCACATCACAGGCTGTGTAAAAAGAATCTTTTGTTTTTGGAGATAAAAAAATGTGTGAGATATATAATTTTGGTACCCAGAAGCAGGATTTTCCGTGTTCTTTCAGCTGAAGAATTGTCATCATTTTAAGGCATTATTCTCCCCCTTAGGTCCTGGTTCAGTGAAATGCTTCAGCATGTGGTTAATTCTAATCACTTAAGTCATCTCATTCAAGTCAAAGCTTAAACATTTTGCTGAATTGTGTTTGAAGTGGGGAACGAGTGCTTGAATTTTCAAAAGTTGCTAATTGCAATTAGCTATGCCAAGGCTAGCTTTTCATCTTATTTCTGTGTCTGGTGGACAGTTTGGATTAGAAAAGAAATGGCTGCAACTCCTGTTTTATATACAAAACTCTTCTGACTACATAATGGGAAACTGTAATGCAGAACTTTGTTTTAGAATAGTTTTGCCCTGGAATTTATTCCAACTTTCCAAAGTAGAAGTTATCTCAAAATCCCAATCTACTTCATTAGAGCCTTAGGTCTTGTAATTAAGATACTGTGGCTTAACAAGTTAACAAGCACCAGCTAAACTGAGGTAATTGTCTGGATGCAAACCTTAATGTAAGTAAATGATTAGCCAAAATGCTGAGTCAATTTATCCCGGTGCAAATGCAGAATAACGTAATTTAACACTTCAGACTAAGCTAAAATGAATCACTATGTCTTTGCCACAAGAAAAGAGAAAAGATGCAGGCAGTTGCCCCAGCTGAGGAGAGATGGGACAGCTCACAATTCTGGTCACTTGAGAAGTCTGAGACTTTTCATACTGCTGGAATTGGAAAACTGGTGCTTAGCAGTTCTGCCATGTTCTTGTACAGATGTTTAGCCACTTACTGACCTAAGAAGGTAGTCCAAATGCAGCATATGTCAGTAAGTGACTGAAATGGCCATTTGATGACATGCAGTAAGGTTGGTGGTTCTCAGTCCATTTCTGAAGAATACATGTTCATCACAGAAATTGTTGACATGTAAAGTAGAAGTAGAAAAGGAGCATTCTGCCCATCTGTACAAAGCTAATGAGGTTGCCCAGGAAAAAGGGCCATTGGGGAAAGGTGTGGTAGAAATCTGTAGACTTACGAATATCTCTGAAAGAATGGATGGGAAATGATTTCCTACTGTCTCTTTGCATTCAAGAACTGGGACACATCAAAAGAAGCTAAGTGGCAGGACAAAGAATGGAAGAGAGGATGCTTTTTCACATTTTGCAATTCATCTGTGGAAGTTTTTGCTGCAGTGTTCTGTGGTTGTGGAAAGTTTATTTGGGTTCAAAAGTATCTAGAAAAATTCACAGGCGTAAAATACATTAAAGGGCTTTAACAGAAAAATAACATCTTGTCTGAGGAACTTAGTGAGTCACACATTTTTTGGACTTGAAGTACCTGAAGAATAAGGAGTCAGAGGAACATGGATCCATGGCTGAGTGACCACATGCATCCATTGAAGGGGGCACAGTGCACATGAAGTGTGGGTATATCACAAAGAATTGGAAAAACTTTTGCAACCCTTAAAGCCTTTGGAAGGCATCAACTTGTGTATAAAATGTCAGCCTCAGCAGAGAACGAGGGCCAAGACTGGGCCACAGGGGTGAACTCATCTCTTGTTTGCTTTAAACCAGAGGCATTTTAAGGAAGTGATTTCTTCAAAGCATGGGTAAAGCGTTCTTATGTGGTGCATGGAGGAGGGATAATCTACTGGGAATTTGGCATGTTCAAATGTGTACAATCACCTTTCAGGCCTCTAGGGTTTGGATTTGATGGTTGTAAGAGGCAGCTGTATGCATATTCATGGGTAATGAAATCAGAAACTAAAGCAATTCTTACCAGACACCTTTGCCTGGCAATTTTATTACCGCCATGTAAGCAGCCAGGGGAACTCAAGACATTTATCAGGATTCATTATGTTTGATCTATAGACCATAATAACTGCACATAAGACACTGGAAATAGCAGAACGCTCTCAGAAAAACTGTTCAGTGTTGTTCAGTAACAGACTTAGAGGATCCTTTACATTACTGTTTTCTTAAAGAGAATGAACTGATTTGAGGCCCATGGAGGTCAAGGACATACTGAGTTATAGGAAAGTACCTTGTTTTATAAGTCTATGGGGAGACAGCTGAAGAAGTGAGTATGACATTCAAGCATCTTTTGCAATGGTCAAAAGGTTAAAACTGAGTTTACCTTGAACCTTGAGGACTTTAAAACTAACTCAACTTTCAGCAATGAGATGGAGGCTCAGACAGGAATTTGCAAGAAACAGACTGAAATAAATGTGATTTCCTTCCATAAAGACAAGCATAAAATTTTCTGTCTATGAAGGGATATTCAGTGGCTCAAATGGGTAGTACACAAGATGGGGAATAAGTAGCAAAGCAGCAGTTCTGCATTGTCTAATATGAGTTTGAGGTGGTGGGCAATGGACCAGACAAAACGGGAGACAAGACTTCAGGCTGCACTGAAAAATGAATGTATAGAGGAAAACATTGCCTTGCAAAGTATCCAAAAGTACTCTCCAATTCAGCATCAATCAAGTCTTACCTAAAGTACGGTGACATTTTATCAACATCACACTTCAAAAAAGGGACAGAGCAACTGGTGAGATCCAGAGGAAAACTAAGGGTCTGACCCAGTATCTAGAAAACTGTAAAGGAAAACTTTCAGGTGTCTAACACACCACACCCTCTATCTTCATGTTTTAAAGATGAATGGTCACAGAGGAACACACCAAAGAGCTCTTGGGTTCTGTGATGCGCAAGAAGAGAAACTGCAGGCTTAAAAATGCATGGGAAAAGTCAGCTTTGCACTGGAAAAATAGTAAGGGGAGTGAAGCTCTGAACTGCCAGCCTGGTAATTTAGGGTGTCACCACAGTTGAAGGCTTATAAGGACAAATTAGACAGATATCTGTGAACAGTGATACAAGCTGAACAGTGGCAAGGACATGTGCACTTCAAGACTCTTCACATGGGGAGCTGCTCCCAGTGACCCTGTTACCTCTATGGAGCCATTCCTTCCCTAAGGCCTTCCTGTCAATGACAGTTCTCTATAGTACCTTTTATAGGGGAGCAATGGGCATTTCTGTTGTCTAAGATGCACTTACATTGCTTCTAGTCCAGAAACCATGCATGTACTGTGAGATGCCTCCAAAGATTGATGCAGCTTGTGGTCTGATGCCAGGACAAAATAAAAGAACTGCACAGTGGAAGAAAAGTACATTTTTTCTTTTTGCTAAGTTAATATTTTTTTGAACTTTGTAATCTTAACTTTCTGCCATGTCAGAGGCCTTTTCAGAGTATCTGATTATTAAAACACCTTTAGATTTACTTCTGTTTGTGCAACTTCCTTATTTGTGTGATTTGTTGAAGGCTTCAGAGATGACACATCTAAACCATCACAGTAAAAAGTGCTTGGATATTTATAAGTCCCATTAAATCACCTCCTATCCTTGGGTACTATATATTCAGATCCATAACTGCTCTCCTGCTTTCTGCATTTGTAAATGATTTGGTGTCCATAGATTGCATTTTTTACTATTTCTCACATAGAGACAGTGATATCAAGAATGTTAATATGGGTTGTAGATGCTCTGAGGGAAACTCTTCAAGACTGGGGATATGAAAACACATTTAAATGTTCTCCTCTAACTCTGGGTGCTTATATTAGAAGCAGAGTCACTGTAGATACTCTGTATATACTTAAGAACAAAAGAGGGGTGCATCCTAAGGAATACAGATATAAGACCAAATTTTTAAATGTTAATGTCACTCCGCAGTCCATGTAGGTATCCTCCCTGGATACCAGTCATGACATGGGTACCTTGGTTTTAAGCATCTCAGAGATGACAAGCTGAATCCAGGTTCATTAAATTAAACTTTACAGAAGTTAGACTTCTGTTTGTTTCTTGTTTCCACAACATCATCTGGAAAGATCTGCGGTGTCTGTTCTTTCTCTCAGGTAAGGAGCTTTCTCTTTAGAGTTTGGATTTCTCTGGCTTCTTTGAGGACAGTACAAAAAGACTTCCCAGAGACCCAACAGTATTTTCCACTGGGTTCCTGTCACATACCATTCCCATGAGCAAACCTCTGTGGTTTCTATTTAGTCAGTAGAAAATCTACCTGTCTCTCCAGAGCCTGTGATTTCAGAAGAATCATTGCTAGGTCTAATTTTAATCTCTAGTTAATGAGTGCAGGCAGAGAACAACATAAGTAGGATAATGTGGTGGGCAATTTCTGGTGAAAGCAAAGTTGCAGAGGAAAGCAGAGCAAATTCACATTTGCTTATATCAAATATCAGCAAGACCTTCCTGTTCCTAGTTCCTTTGTCAGGCAGAATATGAATGACCACTCAATTTTTTTAAAGTCACAGCTTAGCTCCAGTATACCTCAAAACTGACCTTTGCAGGTCTAGAGGTACCAAACTCTGTCTGCATTGGTTTTGGGTGTCCTGGTGTTAGGCCGTGACAGTAACATTTGGTTTGACCACCCGAGAGACTTCCTTGCATTCAGAAAGCAAAGTAGTTGTAGTCTCCCATCTGCAGGGTTCCATTAGAATCCAAATGAATGGTTGTATCTTTCAAAAGGCTTAATAAAAATATATTTTATTTTCCACCCTTTGGGACGCCATTCGGAGAGCATCATAAAAGTCCCTGGATCATTCGGTTTATGGCTATGATGGAAAACCTGTGAAAAGTTCCCCTGGTGATGATAATGTTCACTGGGTTTTCTGGCCCCCTTTCTTCCCTGTGGTCAGTCTCTGGTGATGAATTCAGGTGCAGCAGGCACTCAGAAAAAGTAGTGTGACAACAGGTTTAATTTCAGCTGGGAACTGTAATGAGGCCAAGATCACTGAAGGTGATTTAAGGCAGTTGGGGTTGAACCTGTCATGAGTGTTTCAAAATGCTCTGTTATTCTTAATGTAAGATTATGCTAGTCCCTATGCATAAACCCCAGATTTATGTTGTTTGCATAAATGCTTGGCTGTAAATTAGAAGATGTTTTTGAGCCATGCTGTGCTAGGTGGAAGACATAGCTTTGCAGTCCCTGCTGAGCCATCAACCATCATAGGAGAGATAAGCCAAGAAGAACTTGACTCTTGGGCTCAGAAGCAGTGGTGAAACATGCTGTCAACATTTCTAGAAGACATGATGTCTCTTTTACAGATTAGTTGTGTTCCTATACTAGGGCTGGGAGAAAGAAAGAAAGCAGGCATTTGATTTCCCAGTTATCTGTTCTTGTGGCTAAAAGGACAGCATGACTAAGTGGATGGTATCTGAATTTGTATCATTGGAACTGTATCTTGCTGTCACCTGTTGAATGAAGATCTTTTCCAGAAGGCACACTTTCAGGTGTGTTTCAGGTCCTGCTGGATATTGTGGCAGCTGCTGCTGGATGGGATGCTAGTTGCATCTGTCTGTCAGGCTACAGAAACTAATGCCTAATCATGCCACCACAGTCATCTATTGAGCCTCAGGCAGACCTTTGGGCTATTTGTTCAGCTGGGGCAAGTTTTCCTTCATAATCTTTTCAGCTTGGCAGGAGCACTGCTGAGCACACAAGGAAGCTCATCAGCTGCTAGCTCAATGTTTGGACAAGGGTATAACTCCTGCTGAGGCTGGTGAGCTCCAGTCCTGTCTAATTTACATTGTTATTTATTCCGCAGGCATTCCTGTGCTTCCTGAGTAAAAGCTGGCTTTTCAGCACGTTTACAGCCACACTCCCACACTGAGTTCAGCAGTGACAGACAACTACACACAGAAGTAACAACCTCTTGCATTGGGGAGGACTGGTGTTTGTAAGCCAGAAGTGAGGCCACCCCTTTCTGTGGAGAACAAAGGAATCTGATTTGCCATGTTCTATCTACTTCAGGTTCTGGGGCCTTGTATTTTGTTCAGATTGCTGTAGTTCTCACATCAGTTTTCCAGGTATACATCACCCCCAAGCAAACCTAAAACTAAGGAGTTGTTTGCTTTCCCTCCTCCATGTAAGATTAAAGTTACTTGGTCAATGGTATGTGAGTGAAGGCACAGTGCATTGCCAAATGTGACCATTGGGTCACTCAGAAGGTCAAACCTATTTTTCCACCCTGCAAACTCAGCAAGAAAGGGCTGCACAGGGCAGGCATGCCCAGGTCTGTGTGACAAAAACATGCACAGCATTTGAGTGCAGATCTCGGTGAGATTTCACCAGCTGGTGGATGGCAGTTGGTCACCTTCAGGGACTGCCTCCAGGTGGGGACATGGGTGAAGTCTCTAGTCTTTAGACCTGAAAATGAGTGCCTCATCTTTAGTGCTGATACCACATCTGATTTTTGATTAAGCTGTAAGAAGTAAAAGTCACTCCTCCATGCAGGAGGGAACTATCTGCACCTCTGGTAGTGGGTATCACAAATAAGCAGCAAAATAGGATTTCCATGGCTTGAGCTGAGGGACACTGCTCCATTACCTGGGGCTCAAGGAAGAAAAAAGAGAAAGGAACAGCTGTTGTCTCTCTCACTGAAGTACTTATTTGAGCCAGATCTGTGAGGTGATAGTATTAGGAACTGGCATCCCACTGGAACTGTGCATATAGTATCAGAGGTTGGACACCTTCCTGCTGACCAGGAGAGGGAGATAGGTGGATAGTGGGTTGTAGGCTGATGGAAGACTAGCACCTTGAGAGAAATTTATGTCCTAATCTTTATCTAAAATCTCAATGAGCCAGTCCTTGGTTATTCCTCTGTTTCATGAAATGAATATCTCTCTCCACCCTACAAGGAGGAGTTCTCTGGAGGTAAAATCCATTTGCTGTCTTGAAGTGCATGAAACCCTTCAGCATTCTATGGTCATTTGAATGTCTGTTCTGACTAAGAAATTCTCCTGTAGGAATGCGCGGGAAGAAAACGTCAATGTAGACTCCCTCAATCTGTAAACTGCATCCTGGAGAGTCTGATGTCTATGACCAAAACTCACACTATATCTTTTCAGTGTCACTGTCTCCTCTTGGTGTGCACCCTCCCCTGCTCCTGCAAGTCAGGGACTAGCTTGGGGTGACCACAACCCCTTGTTAGTGGGAACAGCAAAGGAAACATGCCATTCACTTTGAGCAACACATCAAGTCTGCTGGATAAAAATCTCAGCAAGAGGAGAATTGCTTTGGTGTCTTCTTTGGCTAACTGCACCTGTCTGAAATGTTCCTAAGACAATTAAGAGGTGGTAAATGAAATATCACTGGATGGACACAGCCTACTGTAAGAGAAAATCTGAACAAAAATGCTGTCTCTTTCAACACCAGCTGTCAGTGTGGTCCTTTCACTCCAGGCTGATTGTCTCCTGGACTAGATCTGCCTTCCATAGAGCTCATGACGGGCACAAGGCTCAGATCAGGAACTGCTAGTCTCAATAGAGTGTCACCTGGGATGTGATGAAGACAAACAAAGGCAACTCTTAAAATTTTATAGCACTGCTAAGCCCTTTCTTCTTTAGGGCTGGATTTAGCTCAGAGCCCATGGCTGCCTGATGACGTGTGAACAGGATGTCAGTGAGGAGCTGACCTTAGAGCCGATGACAAGTTGTACTGGCAAAAAGTGGCATAGCCGAGTGAAAGCTGAAACTGTGTAGCAGCAAAACCAAGGTAGGTTTGGCGCTGGGTGGAGGAAGCAGGCAAAAATATGTGGGATGGCAACTACTGATTAACATAGTAGCATGATGTCACAGGGAGGATTAGAACATGGATGGCTCAGTAGAGAATAGCATGTTAGGAAAAAAAGTTCTCCAAAGTCAAACAAGGAAGGTATGGGACTGTGAAAACCTAGCTGAGCTGCCACGCATTCTGTCTCTATATCACAGCTCTAATTTAAGCCAAATCTACAGCAAGAATTATACTTTTCCTGTTTCTTCTCCTTTTCTTGTAGAAGTACTTGTTTTTTTCTCTTCTCCGTCAACACCCCCATATCGTGGGGGAGAAGCTTGCGTGCACTCATGAGGTTGTGTGTTATGCTGGCCGTAGGATGTGTCTCTGGTAGGGTCTCCCATGTCAGACAGGTCTCAGCTGAAGGGTCAGACAAAGTGTGTCCATGGGCAGGATGGACTTCCTAGCTGCCCGGCAACCATCCTAGGAAAAGGACAACTCTAACTCCAAACCTGGGCAGATGGAGCTCGCTTAGCCCTGTAAGGCCATCCATCTAAGAGAAGGATACTCTAACCAAACCTATGTCCTGAAGTACTTGCTGTCATTGTCCCAGCTCGCTAGGCCCTGGCAGACGAACCTTAAGCGTAAAGGGTGGAGTCAGTTCTGTGCACGCTGTGCCTCACCTCAAAATCCATTGCGCAGGCTCGAAGCCCTACAGTGACAGGTGAGGGTCGAAGCCACAGACCCAACCCTGCATGCAGGCGGCTCAGGATATTGATCATTTGAGACTTGACCCTGGAGATGACAGTCTCATGAGGCAGCATCCTGAATGACCAAGCAGCCTTTTCTAAGGACAGCACTGCTTGCTCCACATGGAGAGGGGCCTAGAAAAGGTGGCCTAAACAAAGCTCATCTCCACACCTGGTTGGATAACCACGGCCAACCGGCATCTTCCGATGTGGTCAAGCAAAAACAAAGAGATTTCAAAGGAATACACCTGCCTGCAAAGGTGTGTTCAAATTGACACTCACATATTGGAAGATCAGAACCATGCTTGATACTGCAGATAGTGGACGTCCTGAGCATCGTTCTGCTCTAATTGCCCACAAACTCTCACGACTCAACATCGACATTGCTGGTCTCAGTGAGGTTCATCTTCATGAAGAAGGCAGCCTTAAAGAACATGTTGCTGGCTACACACTCTACTGGTCAGGCAAACACAAAACCAAAAGTCACCTTTCAGGAGTTGGCTTCATGATTAAAAACTCCATTGCCTCCAAACTTGTAAATTTGCCCACAGGTCGTTCTGATTGCATTATGCCTTTATGCTTCCCACTACACAACAAGCAACATGTTCTTTTTTAGCGTATATGCCTCAACTCTTCAAGTTGACCCTGTGGAAAAAGACAAATTCTACACTGACCTGTGCCACCTCACCCAAAATGTTCCTGCAGATGATAAGATCACAATCCTTTGTCACTTCAACACCAGAGTAGGTAAGAATTCTGAAGCCTGGAAAGGAGTCCTTGGCAAGCATGGTGTTGGAAACTGCAACGACAATGGACGCCTCCTGCTAGAGTTTTGTGCAGAAAAGCAGCTCACCATCACCAACATTATCTTTCAACAGAAAGACAGTCTGAAAACAATCTGGATGCATCCTCGATCCAAGCACTGGCACCTCATTGACTATGTCTTAGTGCAACAGAGAAGTGTTTGTGATGTCTGTCATACCCGAGTGATGCCGAGTGCAGAATGTCAAACAGACCACTGCCTTGTGCATTGCAAACTTAACCTCCACTTTAAGCCCAAACCTAAGAGAGGCAGCATTCCAAGGAGGAGGCTCCAAGTTAACAAACAGCTACAGTGAGAGACAGCTTTCAGGTAAAACTTCAAACTAGACTTAAAGATAATCCCATAGATCCCTCTCCTGAAGCGCTTTGGCAACATATTAAAAATAGCATCCTGCAGTCCTCTGAAGAGTCCTTAGGATTCTCCTCCAAGAAAAACAAAGACTGGTTTGATGAAAACAATCAATAGATCCAGGAATTGTTGAAGAAGAACAGCTCACCAAGCACACCTTGCTCAGCCATCTTGCCATGTAAGAAAAGTCGCCTTTCATCTTGCATGCAGTGAGCTCCAACAGAAACTTTGAGACATCCAGAACAAATGGTGGCTCAAACTACCAGAAAAGACAACTATGTGAAGGTTTGGGTGACCACAGAGGATTCTATGAGGCTCTGAAAGCAGTGTACAGACCCACACACCAGGTTCAAAGCCCCCTGCTCAGCGTGGATTGCCAATTGCTTCTCACAGATAAAACCTCCATCCTGAACCAATGGTCTTAACATTTTCAGACACCCTGTCTGTAAGGCTTCATGGCTTTCTTGCAGTTTTCTATTACTTGTGTAGCTCTGATATAGCCTGACTCAGCCCTGCCTTCCCTCAGGCAAGTTTCTTATGTTCAGATTTCTATTCAAAGTGGTCCCAGCACTTCAGGAGGCAAGGATGATGCAGCTCCTTATATCCTTCCTGTGTTCTGTGCAAGGATTTTCATGTCACCTAGAGAATTCATTAATGTGATTAGATATACAGGCACATTGATACACATGGTCTTTTGCAAGCAGGCAGGACATGTTTTGCCCACACTTCAAACTGGTCCAACAGCCATGGAAATGCAATCAGAAGGTGCTGAGTGGTAACTCATATAAACTACTTCTCAAAAGTGCTTATTAGCTGGGCTCAGCAATGCACAAAGATGACTGCATTAGTTCCCACATGCAGCTGGCTTGTGTTGGGTCAATTCAAAGCACAATATTTTAAGAAGACAGGCTTGACATTTCATCCCATAGGATTCTGACTCCTTTTAATGAGGTTTATCAGATTCAGATAGAAAAACCAGAATCACAGGAACAGAAAAATCTCCACAGACCACCGGCCTGGAGATCATAGCTGAAGAACGTTTCTGTAAGGACTAGCAAGACCCCAAAATGAGGTGAGCAAGACTGATGTTGACAGTTTATTACAATTCTTGGCTGGATTAGTAAATTTTTTTTTCTTGGTAAGGCATTGTATTTTAAGCCAAAAACTGCTGTGATTTATGTATTCTTTTAAAATTGAACTACAGTTCATTGGTATATTTTCACAATAAGGAAATGACACAGAACTGTATTGTTCTGGAGATAGAGATGTGTCTGCTGTGACTACTACCTGAGTCAGGGTAGGCAAAGCCAGCATTAATGTTCAGGGTAAATCCACCTACCCACATTTCCCCTATTCCCTTCTCTACTCTTATAGCAGCAGTGGTCTCATGATGAATGGGGCTGAAAACTAGTGGAAATATAAAAGCAGTTCAGTTTCAGTTGGCTGAGCTTTCCAGTGTTAAATATTATGTGGCTGGAGCAGGACTGCCTTCTTCAGTGGCAGCAGAGTTTGCACTGTGTGGTTCTGATTAGGAACTAGGCTAAAGCTTTCCTATGGCTGCTGATGCCACATCAACATTAGATCACAGGGAGATGTAATTGGCACCCTCTCTGACCTGGTGTACCAGTCAAAAAGAGCAAGCCAGAGACTGAAATTCCTGTAAGACAGTCATGTGCACTGGTTTCATAGGGGAAATCCCTTGTTCCCTCCAAAGCCTCCTTGCTTTGTGCAGTGATGGAAAGACTCAGGTATCCTTGTGCAATGGACCTTGAGTGCCCAAGGCTTCCTGACCATAATAATAGTGAGATGACCCAAGGAAAAGGCTTGATTTAATGTGTCCGAAACAACTGTGCTGGTTGCCTGCCTGTACCCTTCACATATGTGTAAATTATGACCACTTTTGAGTGCAGGGAGGAGAAAGGCACTACAGACTCAAGAAGAGCATAGTCTGGTGAGAAGCATATTAGAACAAGACCTACATAAACTTCAGAGCTGTCACGTCCCAGCATCCAGCTGCAGACATGTGCAGACATCGTTTTGCCTTTATCTGTAAGGAGCAGTGGGGGGATAGGTGATCCAGAGCATAAGAAATCAGGCTCCTGCTCCCAGTCATCCTCTAAAGAAACTTCTACTTTGGTTTCAAAAGATGGTGTGTCACTATATATCTCTAAAAAAACCCCAAATATCACCTTTATTCAACTTTCCCATCCAAAAAACTTTCAATAGACAACATTTTTTCTCACATGTTAGAGAGATCTCTTCTGAAACATCTGAAGTTTTGGTATCTCAATCCAGCAGTTGTTTTGCCATTCTCAAAATCCTCCATCTAGATGTTCAGGTGGCTGAGGCCTCATTTGTACCACAAAGGGGTTTCAGTAGGTCCCAAGAAGTTACCTGAGACCCACCACCAGGATGTGTTTTTTTCCTCTGCCCCATTCCTGGGCAGTCACAGTAAGAACTGCAAGGCCAGGTCCAAGATGGCCATCCCCAGAACACAGAGGAAGAGAAAGCAGGGCAATCATGGAGCCTATGTTATCAATTTTCCTGAGACTCACTAAACACTATCGGGCTGTACTGACAGACCCCTTGGAGCATTTCATGGAGAAGCCAGGTGCTGTGTTGGGCTGTGCTCTGCTGTCCTCACGTCACCCTCCTTTTTGTGTCTTTGTCCCCTGCCTGCTGCCAAATCACTCTTTCCTGTGAAAGGGGTTTTATTATTTTGTTCTTGTTTTGTCAGGCTCTGGACTCATCGCTGAGAAATCAGCAGGGACAATAGATGCCTGTAGGGCAGCAAATGAGAACAGGGTTAATGTACAGAAATACTGCATTATGAGACATTTCCACCAGAAGTCTTGCAAGAAAAACTCTTTGTAGAACAAAGATCCCCTAACCCAACTGACCCAGGGTTTCTGACTCCTTTGACACCCAGCCCATTCTACTCTTGAAATCACAAGTCCTACAGCAAGGGGCAGGAAGAACAAAATCCTGAGATTTGGGACAGAGTTTATAGGCCAGAGGAACCTGATTATGATTCTTGTCTCCTACAAGGACTTCCTTCCTGATGTTTTCCAAGTGTTTTCATTCCTTCTGTCGAGCAATGCTTACTGATACACTCTTCTCAGTATTGCTCAGACCTAGGCCTGAAAAATGGAAACTATGTGGCTTTTCTTCTTTTAGGTATTTGTCAGGTCAACTTAGATGAGAAAGGTATTTGAAGTGTGGAACAGGAACAATAAAAAACAGTTCAGCTTGAAGGCATACATTCAGCATGGAAAACCTGAACCTAAACATTGAACTTTGACAAAGTCATAAACAACTGAAAACAGCATGTGCTGGAATAGGAGGCACTGAGGAGTCTTGCAAGTGGCCAATGCTCCCAAGTCAGTCTCTAATAAAATCACTGAGTTTTGAGCACATTATCAACCTCATTTTTGCTGAGGCTTTTCAGTGATGGTGTGATGCTACTACAACAAACTACAGCAAACTGTGGACAGAAAAGAAGCAGATTGGGTGGAATAAACCTCCTCATCTTGATAGTTGAAAGCCATCACGTAGAAATTTGTAGTCAAAAAGCATTCTCCAAATTGGTGCTTTTCTCCTAACACAATCCACATTTATGCTTTTGAAGTTTAAGACCTTGTAAAATTCTGAAAGAATATGAGGACCATCATGCACTCAGGGTGAGAGCTAGCATAAAGTGTGCTCCTGGCATCTTCATTTTCAGGGAGGAGTTTATTATGATGGGAGTCCTGAAGTACAGATTATACCCCTACTTCATAGAGAAAAGCAAAACCTCTCTAAAATAATCCATGCTAGATCTGAGCACTGGGGAAAAAGTCCTTCAAAAAGCCAAATTTGTAAATGGGATTTGTCTGGATGGCATGAGTACCTTACACCTGCTGGGCTTCAGGGGAAATTCCCACTACTCTGGCTAGTAACAACTGAGCTGCAAATCACTGGGAGAAAAATTACTAAAAGGTGATAGCAGTGGGTCTATGAATCATGGGAAATAATACTTTTCTTTTCCCCCTCTCCAGCTCATGTGAGTCATCTGCAGCCTCTGTTAGCAACAGTGCAAATAGGACTAGCAAAGTGTCAATGAACTTCTCTTACCACCACTTGCAGGAAGACCCATACATCTCCTCATCAAAACCTTTCTCTTAACTCCAGGTTTGCGCAGATTCTGCCACAGGGTTCTAACTTCATCAGGGTTCTATCTGAAACTATGCACCTTCCTTTCTAGAAGGTTGTTTTAGATAGTCATACAGGCTTGCAGCTGTAAATGTTTTACTGCTTGTTTAGACTGTCACTGACTGGGAAGCATCTGCAATGACTTTGTATGGAAGAGGCTTGGCAGCAGTAAATTACCATCTGACCTGATGTTGTGGTTGTTGAGCTTTTTCTTCTTCTTCTTTTATTTTTTTTTAACTTGCTCCTCCAAGGAGATCTGGGATATGTTAAAAATTATTTTGCTGTCTTTAAATTGCTTTGCAATACTGCAGTCCACTTGAAGGCCAAACTTAAACCCGTAAACTCTATTTTTAACCTTGAGTTTGTCAGTGCAATGGACACTGTCATATCAAAGTATTTAAGGGTTTGTGGCAAAACTTCCTCAAAACAGCTTTTGCTTGGATGAGAATAGTCTTACTGGAAGCCTGTACAGATAGGAACTATAAAAGTTGGGTTTAAAATTGAATCAGATGGCAAAAAGAAAACAATCCTTTTTTACCACGGCAGCAAAAAAACAGGCTGGTTTGGAACAGGGGTGGGTTTTGTTCACAGCAGACACATAAAACCAGCCTAACTCCAGCTTGGTCCTGAAAGGATCCCATGGGTGGAAGCTCCAGTTCTGCAACACTTCTGCAAAATGGTACTGTATTCATGTAACTGAGGTACCCCTTGTCAGCTAACCCAGTGTGCTCATTTGCTTTGCTGTCCCTTGAAAAATGAACAAACATCAAGTTATATTTTGAGCATCTTTGTGGCAAGGGTCCATTGCCCTGAGAACTATGAAAAGGGAGGCTTACCTCCAGGCAAGTGGCTGGCTGGACTTACTGTGAATGAAGCCATTGCTGGACATCCCACATGGCCCGTATTGGATGGCTGGCCAGCATCAGTCACATGGAATTCTGTGTGTGTGAGCCATGCAGAAGAGTCAGTAGCACCTGTCTGTAAAATGAGGCAAAATGTGACTAGTTTATAAGTGTACAGAGTGCACTTTTCATGGAGACATCCAGCTTTCAGCCTTTGAAACCAGGGAGACAACTGCCTACAGAGCAGGGAGTCTGAGTGCAGATAGTCTGAGTGCAGATACTTGGATCACTCCCGTGCAGATACCCTCTCTGCAGCACAGCAAGTACACAGTCTAGTGATTTCTCTCAGGAGCTCAGGTCCAATCTCCAGAAAACTGGTACCAGAAATATGTTATCACATGAAATCCCTGAGCTGTCACTGTATCAGAATAAAGCTGACAACTGTGTTTGAGCCTATGGCTGTTTTAGGCAGAGACTAGAGGACCAGAGGTTTGGATGCTCTTTGTCTCCAGGAATATCACTGAAAGGTTGTTTGGGAGTGTACTTATTTTCATTTGTTGGATTGGTTCTTTGTTTTGTTGCATCTTTTGCACTGAAACAAATAATATGTGAAATTAGATAGTTGTGGAACAAGAGATTTTACCTGACAACCCAAGACACTTTTATGAAATCTGATGAACATTCTTGGACTTGTATGAAACCCAGGAAATTTTTCAAGATAAATGTACCATATCAACCCAAGAGTGAAGAATATAAATGAGTCTCATGATTACAACAAGGCTAGGTAAAAAAGTGGGTGTACAGATGATGAAAAAAAGACATTACTGATGAAAAATTACCGTTGAATATCACAGCAATTTACTACCTACTTAAATGATAGGAGACTTTCAGTATATTTTAACTGGACAAAATGATACTGTCATTTCTAGATTCTTATAGATAATATTTTAAGTAAAAAGATAAAGAAAAATATATTGAGATCAGGAGTAGCAGTCTGAAATGACATGTTAAGTGCTCATTCCCTCAGGCTTTCACTAAGATAGACCTATGATGGATTGAGGTCTGGTTCAGCTTTTCTGGATGCTGCTGGGGCTGCAGATACTTGTATTGGTATCCTAGAGGTCTTCCCACTCTCCACTGGGTAGTGGCAGCTTTCAGCTTGTCCCCTATCCTGTTTTGGCTATATCTGCACTGCTCTCATGCCAGAGCTCAGAGAGCAATCAGGAGGACAATGTCATCCCTTTCACCCACATGACTTCCTTACAGACAAACTTCAGATTGTACCCATTTCTACCTTCTGGCTCACTTAGTCACCTCATGGACCATGACGGCATCCATCACCTCTTGGTACACAATGGCACATGGTCTAAAAATCACTCAGGACTTGTTGGCTTACTGTCTGAGAAGACACTGTAGGCCTGCAACAAGTACAGTGTTTCAGAAGAGGACTCTGGCCTAGAATTTGTACCACAGATGCAAATGCTACTTGGGAAGCAACAGACTCATTAGAAGCAAATGAAGCAATTAAAAGGTGTTTGCCTGAAAAGACCCATGTGTTCAAGAAGAGTGCAGTGTGCCCCAAACCACACAGCCATGCTTGCAAACCATGCTTATGCAAGAAAGTGCTTAAAACCTGGCCCAGATCAAGTCTCAACTGGAAGAAATTTACTCAAATGATCCATCTGGAGGCGTTCAGCCACCAGACTGTACTTCCGGCGTGTAAGTGTTCTTGGCTTTGGGCACACATTCATGGGCAAGCCTAATGGTGCACAGCTATACCACACGCCTGTGAGAACAGGACTCATATCTCACATCTGGACATTGGTCTGTTAGACCCACCACCTTGCACCCTGGCTGTGCTAGATACACCTTTCCCATGTTTTCCCTCACTCTTCAATAACTGCTTGACTCTGCCTCATTCTTAAGCTATAAATGAAAAAAAAAAGATACACTTTCACATGTTTGTGCAACGGTGAGTCGTTTTTCTGCCCAGTGAAACTACCATCAGTCCTTTCTCAAAAGGAATTGAAAAATGAGCGTAGGAAACATGCCTGGCTCCTGCTCTGAGATGTCATGGTTTTCTTCTTTGGATTTGGGCTCACCAAGTGGTGCTTAATCAGCTTTCAGGATACGTCTGGTTTATAGCATCTGGATTCACAACAGTAAAACTCGGTCCCATCATGTGTGTTGCATGATAGCCATATTTAATTTTCATACCAGAAACAGATGCCTTAGAAACTGGACAGTTTTTGTAAGCATTGAACCCCTTCTTGTCTTTAATCTCCCCACAGTTTCTTTAGCATCAAACAGGCTGAAGCATTCCTGTGAAGTGACCAATGAAACCACATTAATTATTAAAAAATAAAAATAGACAAAGTGCATTTCTTTCTTCCTTGTGTCTTCTAAACCAAGTGCTAGAAGGAATTTTCACCCCCGCAAATGAAGATCTATTCTTTAAAAAAATTTACATAAAAAAAGCAAAAGAAAAAAATAAACTCTTTTCATCTTTCCAACTAACACTGCCTTTGAGTAAATTGGAAATAATTCAGTCATGATAATTTTAGCTGGAGGTGATGATAGCTGAGAGATTTTATTTGTGTGCATGGTCTCTGACTGCAGAGTGAAAAACTCTGTATTGCAACTTTCCTATAGAAATATGACAAAGTATTTTTATGTATGAAGGGAGAGGGCACAAGCAGGCTATATGGACACATCTTTAATTGCTCTTTTGTAAATAAGGGATTTCAAGAAGGAGCTCTCATTCCTTTTCCTGTTAAACAAGAGGCAGTGATTTTATTGGTGAGGAAAGTGACCTACAAACAATGCTGGGAAAACATTGTTGAGAACACATGTGGCAGGAATGGATGGTTTCCTTTGTAAGATTGTGTAACTGTTAGAGGAAACGCCTAGCAGTGGCTATTGCATTTAGGCTCTTCAGGTTAATACACACTCACAGGAGAGCAAAAGCTAAAGACAGAATCAAGTTTTGCAAACTGCTGCAAAAACTGTGATAACAATTTTAGAAAATTTGTTATGTCATTAGGCAGAAACTAAGCATCATTTCTCAGATTCATAGCAGAGTTTCCACAGAATCTGAGAATAATCTCTCTTCTTCAGAATCAGTGACATATAGGAAAGTGAATGATCACCCACAGGACACTGATGCCTTTGAGATCTTTAAGTACATGCCCTTTATGAGGTACAGTCAGACTTCCACAGCCTTGAATCCAAAACTTCCTTCTGGAAATTCAGACAAGTTTGGATGTGATGCCTTAAAACTTTGTGCTGTATGGGCTCCCAAGAAGCTGCAGCTGATCTGAAAGTACCAGATCCTCAGATAATGGGTTTCAGTTTCCATGAGCTGAAATTGAAGACAGTTATGATTCATGATCTCATCCCACAGGTCAGTTGGATATGGAACAGGCAAACACCTGAGATGCAAGTAAACCTGGTATACCCAGGAGACATCCCATCTGGGCCACTTACAAAATAAGATACTAACTGTGCTAATTTTGCCTTAAAGCTCAAAATACTCTGTTTTTTCCTTCCCCACCACAGTAACTGAATACAAGGAAGATATGTTTGCTTTCCTCCCTGAGCATAAGCTGATGGAAAACAGAAGACCTCATTCAGTGAATATCCATAGCCGGAAGTATCAAGAGAAAGGGAAGGACTACAGTTATCAGCACTGCAGAATAGAACTGTACATGATGAGGAAACATTGCAAGATATACTGGAAGACATCAACTGCTGTTATATACCCACTTTCTCCCCTTGTGTTTTCTCTTCATCTGGGCACAGAAATCTCAATCTATCCTCTTTAATTAATTGCCCTTACTTTTCACCTCTTCCTGAGCTGGGTGCTGGGAATTTGCTTGATGAGACACTTTCTGTTACTCTATTTCTGTTATTCCCAAGCTCTCCTCATTTTGGTGTGGAATGTGCTCTAAGTTATGGTGCTTACAGCCAGTTGCTAGTCTTTTATACAGTCCCAGGGCAGTCTGCAGTTGCTCTGAGTATGAATGTTCAAGGTTTATGAGAAGGAGAAGAAAAACCCTGCTTCATTTTCTTTCTGTCCTTGCTGCAAGACAAATGTTTAGCTGCCTTCCTGTTAGCAGCATTCAGATAACCCCCAGAGGGCAGGTGTTTCAGCAAAGACCTAGGGGCAAGGATGAGAGTACACATGGAAGGGTCTCCAAGCTCCTATTAGCAGGAATTGCAAGGCTAATTCACGTCAATCCTTCATAGAAATTTGGCTCCAAGTATTCCTTAAAAAAAAAAAAAGAAAAAAGAAGAAAAAAAACGAAAAAATCTACTCAAATGTTATGTTGTTAATTTGGCTCTTAATTTACCAAGTGTGTGTTGTGAATATTGCCCTGTCCCTTCATATGTTCTCCAATAAAGTAGACAGACTGAAATTTTACCCTCCCTGACCTGCTTGGGATTATCAGTCTTGTTTCTATTCCTGATTCCTCATCAAATTTGTTAAGGGTCTTATAGCACATTGCAAACTGACCGTGGACACAGAGAAATGCATTGAATAAGCAACTGCCCCAGCTACCCAAACAAGCTGCCCCTTTCCCAATCCATGCTGAAAGCCTTTCTGTTTTTCCCCTCTGTACAGGCACTATCATGCTCAATTCTGATTGAATTTTCAGTGACCCAAAATCTCTTCTTCCAGTAAAAAATCATAGGAAAACACACAGCTGGATGTAGTCATAGGCTAATTTAGAGGATGACTGAATGAGGACATGATGCAATGTGACATAACGTAAATGTGCTTGATTCCTTGAAAAGTTCTTGGCTAGATGAACCTCTCACCAGAGATGTAGGTGTTTTTTCTTAAGCTATCCTAGCTAAGCTACGTCTAGGTCTTTTGTTGGACTTAATCCCTGTTGGACCCAATCCTATCCTTAGGACACAGAATGCGCTTTATTCTGCAGTACCAAGGCATAATATGTAAAGATAAGCCATGCAGGTGTTACTCTACAGGGAAGCTGGAGCTAGACGTGATCAGGACAACAGCATTAAGTTGCCTTGTTAAATTCACATTGTTCTGCCAACTCTTCCTCTCCATAAAATGTCAGAATTCTAATCAACACTGTTCAGGCATTGCTACTTTCTTCAAAACCAGTGGAAGTGCTAGCTGATAAAATTTCTGATTGATTTTCCTTACTGGGACCATTTGTAACTGCCACTAAACTAGTTTGAGAGCAGTGATTAGTTATTTCTCAATCCTGTTGACAAAGATCAAAGTAGTGAGGCTGAAGTAATACTCATTCCTCAAGATAAAAATCCAAACAACCCAAAATCACCAAACCAAGGAGCTGTCCTTGTTTTTGTTCTCTTCTGACCTCAAGCTATTGGCTTTGGCAAGAGAAATGGCTTTGGCAATCTGCTCTTCTTGATCATATTCAGTGAGAATCACAGAATATGCTGAGTTGGAAGGGACTCGTAAGGATCATAGTCCCACCCTTAGCCATGAACAGAAACCACCTCTTAGACATGTATGCTTACACCTTTGCTTCCTTATACACACTGAGGAGAGAAGCTGACTGCATCAACAACTTGTCATAAGTTGTAATGAATTTTATTGATATTTTATTTTTGTTACTGTTACTCACAGATTCAAGTTTTGAATTAAAATGCTCACAAGTTCTTTTCCTTCATCACTGTAATGAGAAAAATTAGTTTGATGACTAGACTCAATATTACTTCTCTTCATTTATGGCATAAAACTCATGCTAAATCCTTGGCATTAAATTCTTTTGGCTACATAGGAATAAAGTTGTTATTAGAAATATATTCCCCAAATGCTTTTTTGTGCATCAGTCCTGCAGAAGTAAGTGGCAATTTAGGAATGAGATTCTTCAAGTCCTAATCAGAACAATCTTAAACAAGTCTAAAAATTTAGATGACCTTTGTCTAGACTCACTCAACATTCCTTAGTTCCTTTATCTTTCCTTTCCCTGTACTTCTGTTACATTCTTCCTTTAGGTGGGGTCAGTTGAATAGAGTGACAGTACAGCCCCTTGGATATGGTAATTTCTAAACCTCCCAGAGAGTGGGATTGTTTAGGCTGTGCAACAAGAGGGGATGTAAAAATCAAACATGTAAGCACAGTCCTTGAGACAGACAGTAGCAGCACACAGAGGTCACAGACTAGGGAACAGTAGCTTGTAGACAGACAGGATTGTTGACTGAAACTGTTTTCATTAAAAAATGTTTCTATTCCAACCTTCTGCCCACACATCTTTATACAAGAAAGCATCATTATAAAATGAACCAAATCCAAACATTCTATAAAGGTGGGTTTCCTAGCTTGATGATGGAATTTCTGATCAAACATAGATGATTTCAGCTCAGGACACCTGCAAATATAGAGGATATATGTCTTGGAATAAGTATGACCAGGTCTCAGACTAAAAGAATGATGTTTTGGGTTCTCATTCATAATCATAAAAGTTGAAAGATTGTCTTAAGCCAGTGTTGACTTCATGAGGGTAGCGACTCCCTCCACAGTTGACCTGTTTGCTATTTTAGTCAGCTGACTCTTTTTCAGAGAGAGATAGGTTTTGTTTGCTTGTTCAGGGTGAGGGAGGGAAAAGAGAACAAAAGTCCCAAAATTTCCAACTAAATGAACCAAAACCACTACAAAAGAGTTTGCGTTTATCCTGTGGAGGGACATGAAAAAATTCTGAAATCTCAGACAGCTTCACAGGATGAGAAAACCATTATCTGCATAGAGATTTACTTGCAAAGAAATATTCAAGAAAAAAAAGGAATCTGAATTAGCTTTTTTCCAATCAGATTATTTGACTAAAAATAACTTGGACAATCCAGTTGTCCCCTAAGGTCATTAAAATTCTATCTTAAAGACAATTTTTTTTCTATGATTTAAGTAATCAACTCTGCTTCCAGAGTGAATTAAGGGAAATCAGACTGAAGCCACATTAATTCCAAATGAGGTAGTCTAACCATGGGTTCAATGTAGTTTAAACATCAGCTTTACATTCACTCCACTGGTTAAGTAAAATGAACAATGTTGCATGCCCCTCTGTAGGCAAAGCTGTAACAGGAGTTTTTGACAGTCCATTGAAGTCCAAAAACATCCTTTGCTGCTAACACCCTGCGAGGAATGTGCTCTGGAGCCAACTCCAGTAAATTATCAAGTAGTCATCAAGATTGCATCAGATTCTTGTTTGCAGCCACTGTTCTTCTGCAAGGGAAGGTGGTGACAACTCTTGTCCCTCTGTTCACCCTTTCTATTGATTCTCTGCTCACTCTTTGGCATGCCATCACACCTGCTTTACCTTTACTCACTTTTTGTGTAGGGTAAATATTCCTTGCCAAATTTATCTAGGGTATCATCTTGGGTTGAGCTGGCATTTGCCAGCTCAACCCAAGACAGTTATCTATTCAAGATATATATTCTACAGAACATGACTCTTTGTAGCTAATTAGTATAGTCAATCAAAGATTTGTCACACTCAGTAAAAGCTTGAACATCTGGGATTACAACAATGAATCCTAAACTAAAAATGAAATTCTGACTATCAAAAGTCTCCACATAACCTATGGCTTTTGCTCATGGGGCTTCTTGCACTTATCCTGAAACAGCTGTCACAGGTCAGTATCATCAGTCCCGTCCTCAGTATGAACAGCTTTTTACTGTGAGTGTGAGTGGCCTGTATTATCTCATGTTCAATGCTAATACTATAATGATGGAACATCTTGGAGGAATAGCCTATTTGCAAAGGCATGTGAATGAACTTGAGTGGTCCCTCATGGGTCTGAATCACAGGCTCAAACATGCCTCCCTTATACTGACAAGTCCAAAGGCAATCAGTATATTGCCTTGGTTTGCTAGCACAAGGGAACCCACTCCACACTTCTTACTCACAGATTCTTTTTCATGTTGTCCTAGCAACATGCTCTGCTCCCCTCATCTCTTCTTTAAAAGTGCAAAGCTTGGTCAGATAAAAGCTCCTTTGACCTCCGGTATGAATGCCAAATCTCATTTAACAGTGACTTGACACTATTAGCAGAATCTTTGGATTAAGATGGTGTGTCTCTCATGTCTTGGTTGCAGTGCAATAGTCAGCAGATTTTCATTGCTTTTCAGTTTTTCCCAGGTGTAATGTACTTCCTGCTGACAGGGCAGATACCAAGGGTCAACTCCTGGTCTTTTATTGGGGTGGGATGTGGAATATCCAGACATGATGCTGCCAATCTTCAGAATTTAGACCTTTGCTGGCTGGCCAGGGAATAGCCATGGGGTGTACACAACCTCAGTCTGAACTGTAGAATGAGAAATATCATCAGTGGGTCCCAACTGTGACACTAAGATACTTCTTTCTTCCCTAAGAAATTCACACAAATGATTTAGGCAGGGTTAAGTACCAAGGGGAGTGCTTGATATTAAAGAAGATAGTTATTAGATGGAATTACCTACTTTGCAAAACTCTATCAGATAATGGAGGCATGGAATTAAGAAAGGGCTCTGTTTTGAAATATAGAACAAAGGGAGGAAATTCTCTTCTGCCTGAGCCTGCAGACTATTTCACTATTGGGACTGTAGGTCCCTTGGCTCTCAGAACTAATTCCAAGCATCACAGCTACAGCTGAGAAAAAGTTCTGAATCATCCCAAGGGAAAATCTGACATTTTAAAACTTGCTTTAGGTTCCAAACACAAGGTTAAGAAAAAATAATCAAAAAAATCCAGAATTTCTAATCTGCAGAAAATGTCAAAAGTGTTTTATATTAGTAGTAAATGTCAAAACATCTTGTATTGACATTTAAAATGTAAATACTGGAAGCATTTAATCCCTGAGACAGCCTGAGAAGCACCCCTTCCTCTGAGGTAATTTTAGCACAATTTTTTAGTTTCAGCTTCCTCATTATGTTGCCTTCTGGGAGTTGTTGTCCCAGGATGCGTTGTTTTCTATAGTCTAGTAACCAGATTGACTATATCTCCCATTAAACTACCCAAATAGGAGTGGCATCATGTGTGCAAAAAAGTTCCAGTTTTAGTTTGCCCTTTTGTGGGATGTGTAGTTTTCTAGAAGGAAAACTCCCAAGAGGGAGAATGGGCACATAATTTTCTGCAGAGTACCATAAAGATGCACACCATCACACAGTTATAAAAATAAAATACTTTGAGATTATGTAAAGAAGGACACATTTGAGCTGGATTTAAAGCAACTGAAACCCAGTGAGTTTTTCTCTGTACTTTAAAATGACATTTTTTCTGCAGAAAGTTTTGATATTCAAGTATCCGAGTGGAAAACCCCAGGTAAACTTTCACTGCAGCATCATACCTTGTGCTAGTAAAGCAGGGCTACTATCCAGCTATGTCTTGTCATCTGATACATAAATTGGGGGCACCAGGGGGGAAGAAAGGAAGATCTGTTGAGTTCATTCCTTTAGTCAACACTGTGATTTCAGTAAGAATGAAGCAGTGGCATGAAGCAGTCTTCAGTCAAGCCAGCCACACACTAAATCTTTCCCTTCTCTTGGTCTTCAACAGAGCTGGCTGCTCTTCTAGGAATTGCTCTAATTCCTCTGTAATCCCGGATGTCAAGGACTGATATAGCTCAATTTTCCCATTGATTTCATGTTTTCCGGTAGCTCTTCTGGTGGATGCTCATTTGAGGGAAAGGTCTGCATGTCTCGAATATCCTCACTTCCTCACCCCTCTCGGGGTCTCATTGCCTCTCTGCCTGATGTTGCAGTTTTGCTGTGTGGCCTAAAACCCTGGAACAGTGAAGCCTGGACTTCAGGTCCTGCCCTCAGGCAGGAGCACATCTGCAGCTGCACACAGAGGCACTCACTTTCCGCAAATATGTATGGTGGCTCCCTCTGCTCCTCAGAATTGAACTAAAAGCTCAAGACACAGAGACGGCAGTTTTCTGTCTCACCACTTGTGGATATCCCAGCATTGCTTAAGGGTCAAAGAACACAGTGGTGGAAATCACAAACCATAAAGGTGGTTTAAGGTTGTCAACCAAGGGAAGATTAAGAATGGCCTGAATTTAGTGCATTTCTGGTAGTAGACTTTGTGCTGCTACTAATATTGTCTTCTCTGGGGCTTCTCCTCACCCAGAAACCAAAATGCAGTTTATAAAAAGGTAGGGAAACCAAGGTCTATAGAGAGAGAAAGTGACCTGTCCAGAGGGAGTGACTAAGTTCAGCAACCTAGTGACAGGGCATGGAGTCTGGAAACCCAGAAGATGAAATCCCCAAATACAGGTGCCACACCTACACATCTAGTTTCATGGTGTGAAAGATTAGAGGAGAGAATGCAAATTCCTTGTCTGCAGTAAAAAACAAGGACTAGGCCATTTCCTTCTTTGAGTGAAGTTAACTGTGAAGAAAATATGTCAATGGATATTAAAATTAATTCAGAAAAAGAATTTATTCCTTGATGGATTTGGACAACATGAAAAGTGTGGGAGAAAGAAGTTTTTAGAGCTTGTCTGTTTTAGCTGGCATGAACTACTCACTAGTGAGCTGTAGGATTGATTTGTGCAGTATTAATGACTGTGGAAACACCACTGCATGGAGGATGGGGCTTCATCCCATGTGGAAATAAATGGGATGAATTAACAAAAAGGCTGGAGATTTCAACCCAGTTCCCTTAGTCTCCATCTCTATCCCAGAGAAAATTCATCCCCAAAAGGTGCCAAGACTAAGGTGACATAGAGAAGTTGAGCTTGGTGAAAAATGGAGCAGGTGGGTGAAGAAAGAGGATGCCTTGGACAGAGATGGAATCACCTGTGGTCTGAATGGCACAGCAGATGACTGTGCCATTACCACTTGATTGAGAGCTGCTATTGAAAACAAGTGAATCAATTGGGCTTGTAACTTGGAGCTTATTCTTTTTGAGGTTGGGGAGGTCGGAGCATTGCATTCGTTTACATCACCTCTTCTGGAAAAAGAAGAAACCCTCCCCTCTTCACGAAGCATTGTCTGAGAACCTCTCCTGACCTGTTCCAGCTGCCCTCCAGCAGAATGATGGGCCACCAGAGGCCTGATGAATGGTGATGTCTCTGAACCCTCTTCCAGCAGAGCTAATGGCCCTGGCCTCACTGGCAGGAGTGCAGAGCAATAAACATCCCAGAGATGCTGCCGAGCAGGTCCGTTTCCTGCACGCAAGCTGCACATTGTAAAAACTGAGGCTCGGATTCTTTTTCCTGTTTGCACTGGAGCCGACCGCAGAAATTGCACAATCCTCCAGGCCAAACCCAAGGTGAATTGTGAGACGATATGTTCTAAGGCAGTATTTCACACTTGCTGAAAAAGTGATACAGCCCAGGGGAAGGGGCTGTAATTAGGGAGAGCAGTGACAACCCACAAACAAAGTGATTCCATAAGTAGAGGAAGAAAACAAAACTCATTCCAAAGACTCTCACTTGTTTGGATTCTCTAGTGTTCAATAAAAGGTGTGATCCCTGAGTAAGAGAGTTTTTCTCCTTTCTCCACTTGCTTATTTTGATGAAATATGATAGTCACAATATTTTTAGGCATTCTTTCCTGCCTGTCAGGTTACAAAGCTGGAAGTTGTATGGGTCTACACATAAACAACACGGTCACATTAAACTCCTTTCTCAGGGGAGGTGCTTCAGAATGAAAATTTTGATTTGATGGAGACATCTGCATAGGTGGTGGAGTGGAAGGTAGTAACTTTCAGATAAATAATTGTAGGGGCTTGAAGAGAAAGTTTCTTTTTTCTGTCTGTAAATATCTTCTGTAGGGAGTTTTCCTTCCTTTATTAAAATGAGTTCTTTTTAAACATTGTACTGGAAAAGAAGAAGGGAAAGCAAATAAAATCAGCAAAACAATCATCAAACTGGTTATACATTTCTCAGAAAATGCAGATAGATATAAAGATAAATAAATGGATAGAAATACATAAATATTTGCTATCAGCAAATGGACAGCTGTTCTGTGACACCTATGGTGTCATTTACCTAGCATGAAACTCAAGAAATACAAACCGAGCAGTTTATTCCTGGACATAGGAGAGAAAAAAAATAACATAGAAAGGATGACAGTTATGCAAATAGCTGCAACCTGGTTGGGAGATCAGCAGATTGGTTCCTGCAGAAGTGGAGAGAGAAGACAGCTCTTGGTCAGATGACATCTGACCATTTAATCATGGCTTTCTCCACGATCTGGGAGGAGATGACTGATTCTGCTGTGTTCAGACCTTCTGGTGTGGATCAGAGTACTAGTAAAAGGAC